>NW_019154099.1:50922069-51504602 GCF_002288905.1 Enhydra lutris kenyoni
ACACCATTTATTGAAGAGACTGTCTTTTTTCCATTGGACATTCTTTCTTGCTTTGTCGAAGATTCGTTGACCATAGAGTTGAGGGTCCATTTCTGGGCTCTCTATTCTGTTCCATTGATCTATGTGTCTGTTTTTGTGCCAGTACCATGCTGTCTTGATCAGACGTGCTCTCTTAATAGGGGACTATGCACGTGGTAATACTGCATAGAACTGCACACACACAAGAACACACGCGCTCAAGGGTGTGCATAGCTGGTAGAACCCGGACAAGCTCCGGATTGGCCCAATGTCAGTCTCTTGGCGTTGACGTTGTGCGGTCGTCACAAGATGGTAATGCTGGAGGAGGCTGGGCAAAGGACCTCGCTGTACATTTCTTTGCAAGTTCCTATGAGCCTATATATATTTTTTTAAAGTAGTCAACAAGCCAAGCAGGGGAGAGCATGTGATAAGGACTAAGAGGGACAAATATAGCCTAAGTACAGGAAGACAGAGGAGCCCCTAACTGGTGGAGGTGGGCAGGTGTCCAGGGAGTTGCCGAGGCCGGCAGGAGTCCAAACAGAGGAGTGTCGTGTGCAGAGGCTCTGAATGTGACAGCTGGGCACATTCAAGTTTAGCTTGGCCCTGGGATGAGAGGCTAGAAGCAAGACAGGAGGGGTAGGGAGATTATATCCTAAGGGTCCTCTGTGCCCTGCCAAGGACTCTGGAGGTTGTCCCAAGATAGGAGGAGCTCTCGTCATGTTCCATCCAAGAGGCCAAGAGCTGAGCTCCATCACCAATTTGTATCAGTGGTGGAGGGGTGAGGCGTGGAGGCAGAGGCCCCCAAGGAGACCCCACCGTGGTGGTGGGCAGCACAAGGCCAGAACCAGGGCAGTGACCATGTGGAGAAGAATAGGAAAAGGTTTGATGTTTTAAGGAGGTAGAATGAGAAAAACTTGGTAAGGGATTCAAAAAATGGGGGAATCTGGAATGTTCTCTTGGTTTCCCTGTCTTGAGTCACTGGCTGGTGGTGGCACTCATCCTGAGGCTAGAGAATCTCAGGGCGGCCCTGGTTGAGGCAGGCAGCATGGGGTTCCCACCGGACTTGCTATGTCTCAGGCTCCTTAGGAAGCCTTTGTGGGACGTGGAAATGTAGATGTGGGGGTGAGCGGTGCACACGTAGCAAGACCACCCCTGGGTAGTGAGTCTTGAGGACAACTGTTCTCTTGACCTCGGTGCGCTTGTGCCCATCTTATTACCTTTGTCTGGAAACCTCCTTCCCTTGCAATCTTCCCCACCTGCTAGGAAGACTGAATTCCCCCATTAATGCTTTATTGTCTTTTATTACCCTCGCTAGTCACCACCATGAGCCATAACAGGAAAGGAATCTTCAATGGCATGTGTTAAAGATGGTTAAATAGGGGCGCCTGGGTGGCTCAGTGGGTTGAGCCGCTGCCTTCAGCTCGGGTCATGATCTCAGGGTCCTGGGATCGAGCCCCGCATCGGGCTCTCTGCTCGGCAGGGAGTCTGCTTCCTCCTGTCTCTCTGCCTGCCTCTCTGCCTGCTTGTGATCTCTGTCAAATAAATAAATAAAATCTTAAAAAAAAAAAAAGATGGTTAAATAGACTTTATTCAGGATCACTGTGACTGGGGTAGAGTCCCCTGCGGTGGGGTTTTCAGTGGGGGAGAGACTGGGCTCATCTCTGAAGACAACATGGGCATTTCTAGCCAAGGGGCAGGGTAGGGGGTCAGAGGATGGGAGGGAATATATGCAGAGGAAACACGGGGTAAGTCGCATTCTGACTGAACCAACCTAACAGCCTTCTTTGCTGAAGACGGGGTGATCTGGTATCACCTGGAGATGATGAGAGATGAGGAACCCAATGTCAAAGGTGACCAGACATCCAGGCCGTAGGGTTAGGGTTAGGCTGACAAAAAAGGTTTTTGCTGAAACTGGCTTTCAGTCAGGAAGTTTCCAGACAGGTCGAGGAGAAGGCTCAGGAGCCTGAAGAAAGGGTCACGCGCAGCATCTCTGTGGGACCCCCTAGAGCAGGGCGCATGTCTAATTCTCACCCAGCTCTCTAGGACTGAGCAGAGCTGGGGCGTGTGGCAGATACTCCCCGGTAAGCGAAAGGGGTGTGTTAAACAGAAAGGCACAGTGGTAACCGTGTGACATTTGCTGAATGGGCCCTGGTCTGTTTGTCATCTGGTGACATTTAGAAGAAAAGCACCGGGCCCCTGAAAGAGCTCCTGTTTGTTCATTCTCCTCCGAGATTACCTCTCCATCTCTTCCTCCAAAATCCCTAAGCTTTGTCAGCGGCTTAATGCTTTAGTAGAGCTTTTTCTTTCATCCGGAGAACCTAACTGCCGCTATCAAATACATAGCGAAGTGGGGACGGTAGGAGAACAAAAGGAAGCCAAAGTGAGCCTCGTCTCGGAGAGGCTGGCCGTGTGGGACGCATGCGCACTTCTCTCCCCCGCCCACCCCCAGCAACTGGCGGTTCACCTGTGGAAGCACAGCGAAGCTCTGGAGGCGCTGGAGACCGGCATCCGGGGCTCGCGGCGGCTGGAGAACCTGTGCCGGGACTTCGAGCTGCAGAAGGTGTGCTACCTGCCGCTCAACACCTTCCTGCTGCGCCCGCTGCACCGGCTCGTGCACTACAAGCGGCTGCTGGAGCGCCTGTGCAAGCACCACCCGCCGCACCACGCCGACTTCCGGGACTGCCGGGGTGAGCGGGGGGCGGGGCGCTGCGCGGGACCAGAGAGGTTGAGGGGCGTGCCCGGAGTCACACAGCGGGAGAGCAGATGGCTCGGACCCCGGACCCAGACCCCATATTCTTGACCGTCCTGTGCTACTGCCCTGACGCTGTCACTCTCCGTGTCGCTCTCTCGGCACTGGGGCAGATACCGCACCAGGTATCTTAGTGACACCGGCGCCTTCGCTCCTTTAACAACCAGTAACAACAGGAGTACTGCTACCCCATTTTACAGATGAGATACCTGGGCCGCCGGTATCTCTCTCCTAAGATATTATGAACTCCTCCCATCTGTCACCTCTTTTTCTAAATGTACCTCTCACTCTCGTGCTTAAAACCCGGGTGACCCCTGGTTCCCTCAGACTGCAGTTAAATCTTCGTGATCTGGCTCCTGGCCGGTCTCTCCTACAGCAGGTACTCATTGAGCACCTGCTGTGTACTAAGCATAGGAGAGAGAATAACGCGGATGTGGCCCCCACTCACAGGACCAGCTAGTGGCCACAGAGGGCAGGACATCTGGGCAGTGACTGACCTATGACCTGACCCAGCCACCAGAGCCCAGGGGGAGCTTTCTGAAGGAAAGGTTACAGTTTTCTTAAGATTTTACTTATTTATTAGAGATCACAAGTAGGCAGAGAGGCAGGCAGAGGGAGAGGGGGAAGCAGGCTTCCTGCCGAGCAGAGAGCCCGATGCAGGGCTCAATCCCAGGACCCTGGGATCACGACCTGAGCCAAAGGCAGAGGCTTTAACCCACTGAGCCACCCAGGCACCCTGAACGAAAGGTTATTTTAAGTTTTTATCTAATGCATAAACTAAAGGAATTTTCTTGGATAGACTTGGGAACAACACATACAGAGGCCCACAGGGGACAGAGACTATGGAACATTCCAGAAAGTAGAAGTTCTATGTAGAACACAGAGGGATAGCAGCAGAAACGAGACTGGCAAAGTAAACAGAGACCAGGTCCCCGGGGGTCTCATAAACCCCACAAGACTGCAAGAAAGAGCAAAGGGAAGACAGGGAGGGTTTTAAGGAGGGATATGGGGATGTGGGGCCTGTGGCAGAAAAGTCGATCCTTTGGTGTCCTAGGATATGTAGACAAAACCTACAGATGAGGTTTTTTAATATTTTTTAAATTTTTTTAAAGATTCATTTGTTTGCGAGAGTGTGCATGTGTCAGCAGGGGGAGGGGCACAGGGAGAGGGAGAAGCAGATTCCCCACTGAGCGTGGAGCCCAAGGGGGGTTCAATCCCACCAGAGCCAAAAGGCAGACACTTAATCAGCTGTGCCGCCCAGCCCCGCCCCCCGCCCCCACCACTGACAAGTATTTCCTGACCAAAATATCTAAACGCTCAGCTCCTGTGGATTTACGTAAACTAAACTCACACTAGTTGGGCATCAGCTGCTTTTCCATATCAGATACGTCCCCGCGTAGGGAGATGTGCCCAGACTCCAAAATCTGCCTTTTGCAGTCATCTTGGTAAACGGTGTAATTGGTGCAGAAGGAAGAACTGGGGCCGGGGAGGGGGGGTGGGGTGCTGGATGTCAGGTGCCCCAGAGTGTCACACTATCAGTAGGGTCCCTCCTTTGCCCCAGATTTTCTGTGGCCTCCCTATGCTCTGTTCTTTCCGGGTAACAGGAGGCGGGTAGAAACCTCTGCCCCAGGGAGAAATTCCAGGTCTCCTCCTGCTTCTTCCCCTTCCGCTTGCCTCTCTGTGCCTAGTGATTCTGACAGGGGGACAGCCGTCCACCACGTAGCTACAAAGGGATCTTTTACATTTCTAGAATGCATTTGGGAAACTCCAGTAAAGCAAATAAATACATAATGCCATTTTTTTTTATTTGTGAAAAATTTGTATTAGGAATAGCAGTGTTTCCCCCAAGGACGACGGCTTCTAATTTAGTTCAGCTACTGGGGGATGTGACCCAGAGGGCTGATACTGGGGTGTGGCGGTGGGGGGGAACCCCGGTCTGCCGCTCATGCCACCGTGTCTGTGTTCGCTTTGTTAGCTGCTCTGGCAGAGATCACTGAGCTGGTGGTCCAGCTTCACGGTACGATGATCAAGATGGAGAACTTCCAGAAGCTGCACGAACTCAAGAAGGACTTGATCGGCATCGACAATCTCGTGATTCCAGGAAGGGTAAGCAGCTGCTGGAACCAAGCCAGCAAGGCAGTGTTTCAGTGACTTACATTTAAACCTTTTGAATCTGGACTCTGGTTTAAGAACCCCCTCCTCCTGAGTGAAGTGGCTTCCTTCCAGCTACAACGCAACTGGGAAGGTGCCTTGACCATGACAGAATCACTAGAAAATTCTGTGTCAGAAGGAGATAAGCAAGCCTTTGACCACCTGGTCTACTATTTCTCCTTACCTGTTGATTGGCTAATTTTCTTTTTCCTACCATATCTGGAGAGGAATTGAGATAGCTTATTTTAGTTTTTAAAAGTTAGGGAAATGGAAATGGAAGCCAAGCGAAAACAAAGACAAACAAACAAACAGTGGGGCAAAATGGTGATACAGAGACGCAGGAAAATTAGCGCCCAAAGCACGTTAATTCCTGTGTGAGGATGAAAAGGATTTTTAAGAGATGCAGTTTTCTGTGCATAACATAATTATAATTTAGAATTAAAATAAGGTTTTAGGCAGAACATGGCTCTAGGAGAGATTCGCGTTCACTTGAGCTGTTAACCTTCCCCCGGCCTCGCGGGGAAGCAGGGCCTCGCTGCACACACGCGCACACACCCCTTCCAGGCCAGGGGGACATGAAGACACAGGGAACCTGCCTGCTTCTGATTCTTTTCCTAAGAAGCCATCATTGCCCAGGGATCAAAAAATATTAGGCGGTATATCCACTCTGTCTATGGGATCGTTATCCCTAGAGCTGCCCCGTTTCAAGGTATACATGACCTGGGGCTCCAGAGAGAATTTTGGTGCCTTTGGTCTGTTGCACATCCGCCTTTTTTTTTTTTTTTTTTTTTTTAAGATTTATTAGAACGCACATGCACACGTGAGCAGTGGGCAGGGGCAGAGGGAGACAGAGTATCCAGCAGATTCCCCACGGAGCACAGAGCCCCATGCAGGGCTCGATCTTACGACCCTGAGATCATGACCTGAGCCGCCCACCCCCATATCTGCTGCTCCTCGGACAGGTGCTCTGTCCAGTATGCCAGGCAGCTGCCCCGGAAACTTGAAGTCTGTAATGTGGGGAAGTCTAGGGAACCTGCACGTGTGTTTGGGTCTCTGACAGGAGAGCCCAGTTACAAAACTGTTGGGAACACTAGTCATGAGAGATGGTCAGAAGAGGTGTACGTGGGGCGTGACCGGTGGAAACGAAAGCCGGGGCTTGTTTCAGCTCTGCCAGGGAGAACATTCTAGTGGGCTTCACGTAAGAAGCACATTTACCCAGCCACAAGGAAGCCGTGCCATTACTGAGATTGTCTGTTAACTTTGGATGTTCTAGAATACGTAGCCTATTATGCTACCTGGCGAACAGACTCCACCTATAAAGAATTTTTTGGCCTCACGTCGCACTCCCTGCTCCGTGGGGAGTCTGCTTCTCCTTCTACCCTCCTCCCACACACACCCTGTTTGTGCTGTCAAATAAATAAAATCTTTTAAAAAAAAAAATTTTTTTTTTTTTTTTTTTGAGGCAAGGCCCCCACTGGGGCCATATAAAGAGGAGCAGATTAGAGCAGTAAGTCGCAGGCTCAGGTCCTAGCTCCGCCAGACCTCGGTGTTTCAACCAACCAGAATGTTCCTTCCTTTCTGTAGCGTGGGCGTCCCACGCTCTCCCTTATAGGCCTGAGGATCAAATGAGATTTAATGTGTAAAAATAGCAAATGTGACTTTCTCCTTCCCCCACCTATAGTTACTTGAAGAGATTAAGTGTTACATCGTGGAGGAAGGCCTGTGGCTAAGTACAGGTTCTGTTACTGATCCCGGACAGGTTTCTAAGTCACTTTGCTCCTCGGCTTTTTTCTCTGAAAAACGGGACAACATTGAACTTGAGGCTCCCCTACGGTGCTAGTATAAGGCCCCTACTGTGTGCTCAGGATTATTTAAAAAGGGGAAGTTGGAGCTGGGGAGCTGGTGACCGACTGCCTTATATCCATGTCCGTGCGTTCATCAGCTAGCCTCAGGCCAACCCCGAATGAATTGGAGAGGAAGGAATCACAGGCCCTCCCGGGAACAAATAACCCCCCAGGGTGGGAGGAAAGCTCTGATTTGTCTCTTTTAAAAATTGAGATTTAAAGGGGAGACGCCCCCTCCGCTACTGCAGCGTGAGTCCTGGCAGGGCCGAATCCGCTCACTTTCCTGCTGGGGTCAGTCTGCGAGGGTATCACATCCTGGAGGGTGGGACTTCCCCTCCTCACCCCGCCCCCCTGCGCACCCTCCCCGCCCCAGGCGTACTTTGGCCGGAGTCAGCCCCCCTGAAGGTGTTTATCCTAAGAACTGTGTGCCTGAGGGAGAGCTTGCCTGGGCCAGCCTTCCGGTTAGAGGAGCACCGTCAGAAAGGAAGCAGGCGCTGGCGGCGGGTGAGGTCCGTTTGGTTAAAACTCAGAGGTGTGGACTGGATTTCCCTCTGGAGGGAAACAGCTTGCTTTCAAGGATATTTGGGGCCATCCTCCCACCGCCTTCTGTGGTTTAAAAAGAAAAATTTTAGACACGGGACATTTTCCATTCCCTGCGTCGGACCTTGGTATCTGAGTCCACAGCCTTTCTCCCTACCGCTGGAGCACCCCCCACCCAGGAACACAGACGGGCTCCCTTGTCTTCCTGCAGCAAGTGTCCCAGGGCACCTCGTCTCCTACAGAGAAAACAGTCAAGCTCCTTCAGATCTGTTAGAAAGCGCACTTATTCCAGCAGGTTTGAGTCCCGATCCCATCCTCGGCTGCCTGGCAGTGGTGTCCCCCCCAGACAGCATTTCCTCGGATCGCATTGTTGATGTCTGATAGCATCCATCCCAGGTTTCTGCAAGGATTTATGATGTGTTCGTTGGTCCCCAAAACACGTACATCGGTGAAACTGCCGGCAGACACGGTCTTTGATCCATATTTCATTAAAAAAGCAGAGTAGAGTCAGGCTGTGCCAAAGTCTATAGAATCAAAATGAGTTGGCTGAGGCCCTGGCTCTGTAGCTGCTCTGAGCACGGAAAAATCTGGTGGCAGGCGTTCTAGAAGTCTGTTGATAAACGTAGCAAACTATTCTGACATGTCCTGGCTGAAAACAGCTTTTCCGTAGAGGTCATGACTCACTGTGAGTCAGGAACTGGGCGGGGGTCAGCCGGGTGATTCTTCCGCTCCCTGTGCACTGACAGGGGTCCCAGACGGGCTGGCCTGGCCTGGAGGGTCAGAGGCTGACACTTGGCAGGAACATCTGGATGGAGGCTCAGCTGGGACTGACTATGCACCAGGGAGCCCATGAGAAGCCCGACTGGCCCTCGGTTCAGGCTGGTCTTAATGCTGTGCGCCGCTCAGGGTCCCACGAGCAAGTGTTCCCAGGGACAAAGCAGAGGCTACGTGTGGTCTTATGACCTCATCCTGGAAGTCACATAGTGGCAGGTCCACACGCTGTTGGTCAAATCAGTCACCAGCCCACCCATATTGAAGGGAAGCAGAGCCCCCACCTCCACAGGAGGAATGTGAAAAACATCAATGAACTTGCAGCCCTGGGTTAGAAGTAGCACGGTGGAGAACAGTTTAGTGGCTCCTTAATAAGTTAACATAGAATTTCCATAGGACCCAGCAATTCCACTCCTTAGTATATAGCCAGAAGAATTGAAAACAGGTATTCCAACAACAACAAAAAAATTTTTTTAACATTTTATTTATTTATGTTTGAGAGAGAGAGAGGGAGAGCATGAGCAGAGGGGAGAGGCAGAGGGAGAAGCAAGCTTCGCACTGAGCAGGGAGCCTGATGCGGGGCTTGATCCCAGGACCCTGAGATCATGACCTGAGCTGAAGGCAGATGCTTACCCAGGCGCCCCCTCAAACAAAGCCTTGAATGTGAATGTCCATAACAACACTGTCGTAGCCAAAAAACCCCAAGTGTCCATCCTCAGCTGAGCAGATGAACGCAGTGTGATGTGTCCATACAAGGAAATCGGCACGGGAAGGAGGGGAGCTCTGATATGTACCCCCATGTGCATGAAACTTGCAAACACGCCGAGGGGAAGAAGGCGCACAACAAAACTTCATATATGACAAGATTGAATTTATAGGAAATATCCAGAATGGACAAATCCATTAAAAAAAAAAAAAATTGGTGGGAGCCAGGTGCTAGGGAAAGGCAGGAGTGGGGAGTGACTGCCTGAGGGCCACCGGGTTTCCTTTTGGGTGATGAAAATGTCCAGACCTGGAGAGTAGCAATGCGTACACTTTCTGAATGCACTAAAGGTCACAAACGGTCATTTTTATGTGTATTTTACAATAAAAAAAAAAATTTGTGGGGCTTAGGGTTTTTTTTTTTTTAATTTTTGAAGTGCCCCCAAATGACCTGGGCCCTCCGTTGTTTATTAATCTGGGAGGAGGAATTCCTTGGACACGTTTGCTTCTGGCTGTTTTATCCTAGAGCAGTTACTGGTTTCCAGGAACCAGAGCTGTGAGTCACAGAGCGATCCTGGGTTCAGAGTTAACTCCCCTCTGGCTTCTCTGTCTTCCCAGCGCCCTGACACCAGCCCCCCAACCATGCATGTGGCGGGAGCCCCCCCCCCCCCCCCCCCCCCCCCCCCCCCCCCCCCCCGCAGCACTGGCCATGGAGCCACACTGTCGTGGCCTCTGAGCGCTGGTTTCTCTGCATGGAGCCCATCGGAGCGCCCACCTCGTGGGTTCCTGGGAGGGACAGCGGCACTCAGTGAACGGTAACAAGGATCGCTGTGGTTCTCACTGGAACCGGAGCGTGGCATGAGGACGCGGACTCGCGCGCTCCCCGCCAACCCCCCGGGCTCTGTTTGCTCCGCAGGAGTTCATCCGCCTGGGCAGCCTCAGCAAGCTCTCCGGCAAGGGACTCCAGCAGCGCATGTTTTTCCTGGTAAGTGCCGAGAGCCGTCAGTCTTCAGGGTGATGGGGGGCCCCACGGGAGTCATGGGCCGGGCCTGGGCCACCGGGGAGGCAGGAGGAGCAGCTGAGGTCGGGGAGCTGCCCTGCGAGATTCTGAAGACGCAGTCTGTGCACCTGCGGGTTCAGGGGAGCCTGTCCGTCTCAGCCGCACTTGTCCTTGCTCCTCTAGTTCAACGACGTCTTGCTGTACACGAGCAGGGGGCTGACGGCCTCGAATCAGTTTAAAGTCCACGGACAGCTCCCGCTGTATGGCATGACCGTGAGTATGCGCCATGGGCATGCGATCCTGGCCCCTCCGGTGCGCTGCCTGCAGGGGGCAGGCCGAGCTAGAGGAAAGGGGAGGCCGCTACCTGAAGAAGGGGAGGGAGGGGCAGAACTAGGCCCCTTGGCCCTGTTCAGGCTCCCTAAGAGGGCCTCAGGACATGGCTCCTCCTGCACGTGAGATGTCCAGGCAACCTCCTTCTAGAATCAAGTGAGGGAGCGAGCTGTCGTGGCCATGAGGTAGGCCTGGCCCCGAGGCCCCCGAAAGAGCATTCTCACCAGCCCCTAGAGCAGTGGAGCCCACCCCTCGAGCGGGGGCCACCTGTCTGCCACCGGGTAGAGGGAAGTTTATGGGCACTGCCAAAAAGCAATTCCACGCCTCTGTGGTTCCTTTGAGCCATAGGCAGTTCGGGGAACGTTTGAAAATGCACCACGTGTCCCACTTGCCTCTTGGCAGTAACACGATGCACACTTGTCCCACAGATCGAGGAAAGCGAGGACGAGTGGGGTGTGCCCCACTGCCTAACCCTCCGGGGCCAGCGGCAGTCCGTCGTCGTGGCGGCCAGGTAAGGCGGACACCTGACCCCTCCCGTCGGCCCCTTTCCCTGCCGGACTCTGAAAACCTGCCGTCCGCCTCTTCAGCTCCAGGTCCGAGATGGAAAAGTGGGTTGAGGACATCCAGATGGCCATTGATTTGGCAGAGAAAAGCAGCGGCCCCACTCCTGAGTTCCTGGCCAGCAGCCCCCCTGACAACAGTAAGTGTGGGCGGGGGTGGGGGGGTCTCCTAGTGCTCCACGGCACGGGCACACCACCTCCAGGAGCTGGCCGTGGAGGGGGCCCAGCCCCGGCTCACGGAGCGGGGACAGCCTGTTCCATTCCCGGCGGCCCCCATCTCTGTGACAGACACTTGCGTTTAGTCTTTTTTATTCCTAGTTTTTATGGACATATGTACAAAATCATGTAATTAAAGTTTATAGGACAGAAAACAAAGAAGGCCCTCTGACCCAAGTACTTCCATATAGCTGCTGGTACCGATTTGACACATCTTACTTCTTCCCTGTACGTTTTTTTTTTTTCCAGTTTTATTTAAAATTTCAGTTAGTGAACGTACTGTGCAATATTGGGCTTCCGGAGCAGAATTCGGTGGTTCATGAGTTGCACAGAACACGTGGTGCGCATCACGAGCGCCCTCCCGGGTGCCCATTCCCCATCCAGCCCATCCCGCCACCCACCTCCCTCCGGCCACCCTCAGTCTATCGTCTGTAGTTGAGTCTCTTGTGGTTTGTCTCCCGCTTTCTCCCCCTCCCCTATGTTCATGTTTTGTTTCTTGAGTGAAACCATATGGTGTTTGTCCTCTGACTTCTTTCACTTCGCACAGTGTCCCCTAGGTTCATCCACGTCCTTGCCAATGGCAAGCTCTCACCTTTGTGATGGCTGCGTAATATTCCGGTGGCTAGATCGCCATCTCTCCTTCAACCATTCATGGGTCAATAGACATCTGGGCTCTTTCTGTAGTTTGGCTGTCGTTGATAGACATTTGTGTTTCATAACCCTAAAAATCAAGGAACTTCCACTCGCTCAAACACCCCTTAAAACAGTGCTACCGCCGGCAGTAGGGAGAGGACCCGAGGCCATCTGACTGGGCAAACACCCCAGGCCTCAGTGCCCAGGTGTGTTCGGGGCTCCCTGGCAGAGGGGCTGACGGGGTGGGACCTGGACGAGGAGATGGCTGCTAGTGTGACCTCCTGCTCGGGGCGGGGTGCAGGGGGCTCCCCAGCTGAATGCCCTCGGCCATCCTGTCCCATCCGGTACCCGGGAGGGTCTGGGACGGGGTCCTTCTCCTGGCCGGCAGAGATCCGAAGCATGGCTATTTGTCACACTGCTCAGAGTCCCCGGACGAGGCCACGGTGGCAGACCAGGAGTCGGAGGATGACCTGAGCGCCTCGCGCACGTCGCTGGAACGCCAGGCCCCGCCCCGCGGCAACACGACGGTACACGTGTGCTGGCATCGCAACACCAGCGTCTCCATGGTGGACTTCAGCGTCGCCGTGGAGGTGTGAACCACAACCTGGTGTTCTCCGGGCCCCCGAAGCCGTGATCGTCCCCCTCCCGGAGCTGGTCACTGGTGTTCAGGGAGGTGGGGGAGGGGGACATGGCGGGGCCGGGTCGGACCACGGAGCCAGGTTGGCTTCAGCCGCCCCCGCCCCCGCTGCCGGGCTGCCATGAGCAGAGGCGCTGGGTTACCTTCTTCACACCTGAAAACCTCGGAGTTCTGAGACGGGCCTGGCCCAGGACGTGTCACGGGAGACCCTGAGCCAGGGACAGCAGGGGGCCCGCCAGTGGTGTTGGGGACAGTCCCTAGGGACTGTCTGCAATCATTCTCTGGGGGTGACCGTCAGGGTTCCACGCTGCTTTTCCGGAGTCTCCCTGCGAGGGGGGCCGAAAGCCCGCGCCTGTTTCTGAAAGCGTCCTTGGGAGCACCCGTGTGAGGGGCAGGCCCTGGGCCCCAGGTGCGCCACCCGGATCTCCCCCAGTGCCCCCTGGCACCAGGCCTTCCTGGGGCTGCCAGTGAACGGCCCCTCGGCTCCAACCCCAAGGGGACGGACGGACTCTGTCCTTCTGCCCAGCTCGCTGTACTCAGCGTCCTGCCTCCCTTCACATGTTGGAACTAGAGCTTCTCCCACGCACGGGGGTTGGGGGCAGGTGAGGAATGTCAGGGGATTCGGGAACTTGGCAGGCTTGAAACCCCCTTTGCCAGCCTGGAAGCGTGCAGGCCACTCCAGAAAGCAGCGACCCCACGTCAGGTAGGTCCTGGGGGCCGGGCACTGTAAGGCCAGCTCCTCTGGGGCGACGGGCCCGCCCAGCGGCCTACATGGTCAGGTGTGTGTCCTGAGCTGGTCAGCAAACCGGCCCCCAGGCCAGATCCGGGCCCGCCTTGGTCCGTCCCAGCCCATGAACTAAGAACGGGGTTTGACGATATCTGGCGACGACAATCTGACTTGGCCACTTGGCCTGATGAGCTCAGACTGCAGACTGTCCGGCCCGTCAGGGAAGTCCACCGGCCCCCCCGAGAGTGACTGCAAGCCCCGCGGTGTGTGGGTTTAAGATAGCAGTAATGTAGGTGAACTCGGTGTGGAATTGGCTCGTGCCCCCGGCCCTTGCCACATCTCCCTCCCCAGGCCCTTTGGTCCCACTGGGCCATGGGGAGGGAGTGGCCACGCCTTCCATCCCGGCTCCGCTGCTGCTGAGGACCCCCCCACCCCCGCAGTGGACCCTCTTCCCCTCGCATCTCCTGCAGGACCCCCACGGGTGGAGAGGAGTACGGGGGATAGCTGGGGAAGCGTGAAGATGGGCTGGGCGCGACCCGAACGTGGTAGGGAAGCCAAGAGCATGGGAGAGGGGGCGGTGCACATTAGACGTAGGAGTCCGGTGCTGGGAAGCCATGGAGCACTGTGGTGTTTTAGATCAGAGTTGGCAGGCGCTAGAGGCCTGGGGAGAGGCGGGCAGGGACCAGGAGGGAAGGGAAAGCACAGAGAGGGAGAATCGGGGCAGGGGGAGGGGTCTGGCTCCCCTGGCTGCCGTAACACGTTCCCCCACAACTGGTTCACAGCAGGGCCGCTTACCTCGCGGGCTGCTGGGAGCTGAGGAAGGGCCCCGCCGTGCCTCACCCCCAGCTTCTGGTATTTGCCACCATCCTTGGTGTCTCTTGGCTTACAGACACATCACCCCAGTCTCGGTCTCCGTCCCATGGGGAGGGGTCCCTGTGTCTGTGTTCAGGTGTCGTGAGGACACTGGGTACTGCCTTAGGGCCACCCTACTCCAGTAGGACCCATCCGAACTCTGACGCCGTGGAGACCCTAGTTCCAAATAAGGCCCCCATTGGAATGGAACAGAACTTTGCGGGGGGCGGGGGGATGCAACGCGATCCAGAGTAAAGACTGAGCAGCAGCGTGTGCCAGGACGAGAGCAGAGCACTGAGGCCTTCCCTCCGCTGGGGAGTCCAGGAGCAGAGGCTGCTGGGAGGGGAGCGAGGCGATGGGGCAGCAGCTGACCGGGGGGTCAAGGATGTGACCCACCCAGTAAACGTGGCCGAGGAGAACTGGTCTGGTCGGACACAGACCTGAGTCATCTGCCCGCAGGCTTCAGCCTCTCGAGAACAGAGGTAGAAGGGCTTCAGGGCCATGTGACCTGAGACAGGGACAGAAGTGTAGCTGAGTAAAGCCGGACTGGGGGGTTTGCGTGCAGCTGGTGACCCCAGCGGCCACTGAGACAGTGGGGAGCAGGGAAAGAACTCTGTTCAGAGGGTTGGAACATGGCATGTTCCAGAAAGGACAGATGGTGCTGGTGGCGGTTAGAGCCTTCCCACGCGCCTGCCTGGGCTTGGGGCACGGTGGGCCGCAGCACGCTGTGGGGCCGGCAGCAAGAGGAGGCCCTTCCGGGCTCCAGCGGGGGATGTGGGTTCGGTAGGAGAGGGCGCCCCTCCTTGCCTCGGGTGTGACCCGCTCCGTGTGGGGCTCCCCCAGTGCTGCCTGCTGCCATCACCTGCTTGGCACTCCGAGCACCCCATTTTCTCCTGTTCGCCCGTGGGTGAGTGGCAGGCAGGGTGATGTTGGGGGGGGGTGTTCTGCCTGGAACTCCTGCTGTGGGTGGGAACCCACCTGTCTGTGGGTCTGTCTGCCTCCTGTGCTCTTTCGGCCTGAGGCACCGTTTGCTTCCGGTAGCCTCTGTCCCCCCCCATCAGGCGGTGAGCAACTCCAGGCAGAGACACTTAAAATTCTTTAAGGTCCTTGGGCCAGGAGGCAAGAGAAAGAAGTTTGCGTACCTTAAGAATGTGTGTTGGAAGAATAAAGTAGACTCAGGTGTATTTTTTTTTTTTAGTAATTTGCCCATTTGACCCCCAGGTTGGGAGTCTGTCCCCAGCATCCATTTCCTGCCTCCTTCAGTCTCCAGGGTACTGAGGGACCGGCTGGTCAGGGCTGTGGACAGGCGGTCTCATGGTCTCGTCCCCGCCCCTGGTGCGGGGGGGTCAGGGTGTGCAGCCTGTGCTCCAGGTGTCCCCCACCGGGCCTCCGAGCTGGGGAGCTCAAGCAGGACGCCTGGGGAAGGCCAGTGTGGACCGGGGATGACTCTTCATTGAGGGGAGTCACATGTGCAGGGCCCAGGCTGGACGCCTGCTACGGCAGGCCGGCGTTCCGGCCACGGCCACTAGGTGGCGCGCAGCACCCGACAGCGTGTTGTCCTGGGGCGATGGGGCCTTTCCTCTGCTATCATTTGGGGGTCTGAAGTCGGAAATCAGGGAGCACCAAGCTCCCCCCGCACCCTGTAGGGAGGGTCCCTGGGTGAGAAGCAGCACTTCAGGAACTCTCCATCTCCTCTCCGAGGGACAGCAGGCACACCGGAGGAAGCGTGATGTGCTCCTACCTTCCACCTGGGGTACAGAGGTCACCGTGGGGGGGGCAGGAGGGTGTAAATTACCTGTCATTTAGGTGGGTGACAGCAGCTCAATCAGACTCAGACTCTGCACCCACAGGGAGCACCGGCCCTCTCCCTAATTAGGGCAGATGCAGGAAGCCTCGCCCGGAAACCCCACCAGGAGGCCCCGGGGACTGTGTCGTGTGTGCGTGTGTCCCCCACCCCACATTGTGTTCCTGACAGGCGTGCTTGTCTTTCAGAATCAGCTGTCCGGGAATCTGCTGAGGAAATTCAAGAACAGCAACGGGTGGCAGAAGCTGTGGGTGGTGTTCACGAACTTCTGCCTGTTCTTCTACAAGTCTCACCAGGTAAGTAAGTACCACAGCCCGGCGCAGGTGGCCATAAGGGGGCAGGGTTTGGGGGGGAGGCGGTGCGGAGACAGGCTCACTCTGGAATGATGAAGAACCCGAGCACTCCAGCCACCCAGGCCCGTGAAGGCCACATCCCCGAGACCCTCGTTTCCAAGTGAAGGCGGATGCTGTCCGCGTGCAGGAGGCGGCGCCGTGGCCTGGGGAAGGGCCACCGGGCTGGTGGCTGAACGCGGGAGAGGGGAGGACTTCATTGAAGGCCGAGGGCCAGTCTCGGCCCCCCCCGGCTGGCCTGTGGGGCAAGAGGCTGCAGCTAGGCCCCAGGGCCCGGGGCCCGGGGCCGCCTCTCCAAAGCCCCCCGCTGTTGCCTCCGCCCAGGACAATCACCCCCTCGCCAGCCTGCCTCTGCTCGGCTACTCACTCACCATCCCCTCAGAGTCGGAGGACATCCACAAAGACTACGTGTTCAAGCTGCATTTCAAGTCCCACGTGTACTACTTCAGGGCTGAAAGCGAATACACATTCGAAAGGTAATGATCCCCTCCCTTCTCCCAAGCGAGCCCAGTGGACGAGGCTCTTCTGGGGGCAGCTACTCACTGCCCACTGTGGGCCTGGGCATTTGCTCACTTCCAAAATGTCCTTGACCTTTGGGGGAGCGGGGTGAGAGGGATGGTCCCCTGGCCTGCCACCCGTATCCACCTCTGTTCTCGAAGAAGCAAGTGAAACTCCAACTTCCCTGGTTCAGTGTCAGCCCCTAACCTGTACAGTGTCGAATTAATGCTCCCCAGGGCGCCCTTTTTTAAATCTCTAACATGTGTTTTAGCGTCTAGAGTATTTAGTCGGAATCTGCCCGATTTTGCCGGGGCTGGAGAGCACCCGAGGAAGGGAGCAAATCCTCGTGCTTCTGAGGGTCACCTTTTTAGTAAGACTTCCTGTGGGCTAGAATGAGGCCCAGGAGCCGTCATTTTCAAAGTAAGATGGAAAGACCCAAACTATCACATTTGACCGATTTCAGACCGCTCCTGAAATTTCAAGTAGAAATTCTGGGCCCCGGGGAACTGGATCCTGTATTAACTAGCTTGGAGGGGGTGGTCCGCAGGCCCCGGAGCAGACAGGGCCAGGGGTCCCCAGCCCTCCTGGCCGTGCTGAGAGGACGAGAGTGTGTGTTCCTTCGCTACCCCCTGATCCCATGAGCCTGCAGGGTAGGACCTGGACCCAGTCGTTGGGAAGGGTAGTTACAGGGCAACACACCATGGGGGGAAACCAAGGCTCAGGCCTCCCCTCCAGCACTCCCTAGTACACTGCTTGGAAAGTGGGCCCAGGGGACAGACTTCCCAAATCTGAGCCCATACTGAGAACCCTGGACCGGGTGGGGATCTTGTCACCGTGGTAGCAAGGGCCATTGAGCCTTGTAGTGACAAGATCCTAAAAAAGACCAGTGATGAGAGAATTTCTACACAGCCTTACTACCCATTTCTCACCCTCGGCACTGAGGACACTGGAGACCATTTGGATCCCTGGAGGGGTGGGAAGCCCCGCCCCATGCGTTAGAGGATGGGGAGCAGCACCCTGGTCCTGACCTCTAGAGGCCATTTGGCACCCCCTCATTGTGACACCCCAGAACGCCTCCAGACCTTGTCCAGCAGAGATGGGGAGGCAGCAGGAGCGCACAGAGCGGGCCAGACCCCTCCATCCGGCTGCTCTACAAAGGGAGTGCCCCAGCCGTGGTTCTCAAACTGTTTCTCTGGTACACCTCACGGAACCCTTATGCCTGGCTTTCGTGTACTTGGGTACCAAGAGTTCGTTCAAGAACCCTTTTGCTAAAATAGCACGTTACAAACCGGGCACCGGCCTGCCTTGCTGTGTTTTTGTAAGTCATGAGGTTACGTGGAGTGTCGGGAAGCCGTTACAAGGAGAAAAAACACCCTTGCGCAGGTTCAGAGAAAACAGCCCTTGACCTTGCTTTCATTCTCTGGTCTCAGGTGGATGGAGGTGATCCGCAGCGCCACCGGCTCCACCTCGCGCGCCCACGTCCTGAGCCACAGAGAGTCTCACGGGTACTGATGGCACGTCTGTCGCTGGGCTCGGCGGGGGCGGCTTCCCCGGGAGACACTGCCTGTCCTCTGTATTAACGAAGCCTAGTAAAATTAACACCTGTCTGGGAAACCGAAACCTGGTTTTACAGCAGCCCTCCTCTGTCTCCACAAAACCGTTTTTAACCTTATCTTTCCGAGCTGTTCCGCGGTCATCTGAACGGAACAGGGCTCCTGCCGCGCCGGTCTTCCTCCGGGTGGCCTGTTCCCAGCTCACGCCAGTGTTAACCCCGTGTCCCTAACAGTGCCAAATGACCGTTCCTCCGCAGCTGCACCTTCGAGGCAGTACGACCCCATCCGTTCAACCAAAAGACAGGGCAAGTGCTCTTTTTCTTAAAAAAAAAAAAAAAAAAAGTTTTCCAGAGTTTGTGATACACACGGCACAGTCTTAAGCAAATGAGATCATTTTCGGATTTCGTTTTTTCAATCTTTCTACTTTTATAAGTTAGGATTTACTTCTTTGATTAATAGAAGCAGTTCGCCGCACGCTACGTACTTTCCCCTTTGGGGTTTTACGCTCCAGCGAAATGCTATTCTTGGCACAAGGGGACCAAATTGTTTCCATGATTCCTCTTTACAAAACATAGCGGCGTGGCCCAAATCCGGCACAAGGTCTGCGCGCTCGCTGTCCTAGGAGTGGTGTGTGCGATGGGAGGTCCTCTGCTGTGGTGTTTGCTGTCTGTCTCCCGAGCATGAGAACCTGTATGTCCGTGATCAGGGCCATCTGTGGTATGTGACGGTTCCAGAGGGTCTCCATGATCTTGGAAGCCCCATGAACATGAGGGGCACAGCCCCTGGTGCTCACCCCCATAGCCTGCAGCTGTGGCTGGGGACCGCACAGTTGGTAGTAGTATATTATTGTGCCTGTCTTCAAGAACATTCTTTCCTCCGTTTATACTCCCCCCTTCGCCCCCACCCAGGCATGGGGTATCCACAGTATGACCTTGCGTATCCGCAACAGTTGGACTACACAGGGAACCGGGCTCCGGGACCTGCGGGGCCCACTAGTCGAAATCCGCTTGCCTGTTCTCTGCGGAGAGTGGGTGGCTGCTAGTCCCTAGTTTTCTTAAACCCTTTCTGACCCAGTCCAGAGGGGGCGACCCATCTAGCCGGTGCCCACACCCCAGCCCCACTGGCTGGCGCAGCGGAGCCGGGGCTGGTGGGCGTGGAGGGAGCGGCGGCCCCCATGGACGAGGAGCTCGAGACGCGTTCATCACTTGCCTTACGCTGTGTACCAGATGGTTTGAAAGTACTAACAAAAGGGAATAAAAATACCTCACGCCACAATCCAGCACACTGACGTTTTAAGGCAAAACATCACCTACCTCGTCTGGTCTTTATTTTCATCCGATGCGGGCGGGTTGCAGGGACGGAGCGGCCCAGGAGTGGAGGTGGCTGGTCCTAGCGTAGTGGAGGGCGGGGACCTCGTGTGAGGCTGACGGCGTGAAACCGGGGAGGCGGAAGCTTGGCGGGGGCCTGTCCATGGTTAGAAACTGACTAAAACCCAAGAGATGAACACAAAGCCAGGGAGGGGGGCTACCTTCCATGTCCTTCGTGAAGAGGGGCTCCTGGAGACCAGCTACTCCTTCCCAGATGGCTTCTCTCACACCCCAGCAGCAGGACCAACTCCCCAGGAGGGGGAACAGAGGTGCAGCTGACGGGACAAAGGCAGTCTCAGGAAGATGCCCCCCCCACCACCCCGAGGGCACCAGTCACTGACTTCTACAGGCTAGGGGATGAAGGGGTCTAGTACAGTGTCTCAGAGAGTCCGAACCGGTTCGGTGCTGGTGTTGCCCTACTCATACCTCTGTGGGCCCCTGTGACTTCTAAGTGCAAATCTTGTGGGCACCTGAGACCACCCCCAAGCTTCCAGGAACCCGGGGAATTTCAGAGACACCCGGTGTCTCAGGTCACTCGGGCAACTCGAACAGAAAGACCAGAAACGCATCTCACAGCTCTAGAGGCAGGAAGGTGCAAGACCGAGGCGCCGGCAGATCTGGTGTCCGGTGACAGCCTTCCCAGGTCACGGTCTGCTGTCCTCTCCTTGTGTCCTCACAGGGCCGAAGGGAGCAGAGTCTCGGGGGGCCCGTCTTAGAAAGTCACTAATCCCATCACAGGCCCTCGATCTCCTGACCTCATGACCTCCCGACACCATGCCACCGGGGGTTCGGATTTTAACATGCATAGTCCCCCTGCACAGAGTCCCCGTGCTCACGAACACGCCACGCCGCACTCTCCCCATTTACCGCCGTATTTGATAGCACAAACACGGAAGCCGCAGTTTTTTTAAGGAAACAGAAAAACACTCATGAATGGACCATGTTTTGCCAAAAGAATGGTACAAAACGCTACACGAAGAACTGCACTGGACACAAGACTAACTCGACTGGCAAACCGCTGGGTTCAGAAGGCGTGTGGCCTGTGGTTACATCACGACAGTCACGAGGCCAGCTCTGAGGTGCCGAGGCCCCCGAACCCCCGTGGTGGCCGCTCACTTGTGCAGCCAGCCAGGACCCACGACAGAATAGCTAGAAGGCATGAAAACCCAACCGGACAGCCCACTGCCTCCGGTCCCTCCAGGCGGTGGCTGTGCTCGCCGGAGCCTCTCCCAGGCCGGGGACAATCTGAGCAGTGAAGCTGGGGGCCAGGGTGGGGGGGCGTCTGGGCATCAGGGAGCCTCCAGGTGCTAGCCTCATGAGTCTGGCTGCGCGGCAGTGGGGTTTCTGCCCCAGGTTCCGCTGGAGCCCCCCATGGGCGGGGCCATGCTGCCACCAGCCTCCCCGGCTCGAGGAGCAGCCCGTGGAAGGGCACACGGCCCACGGGCCCCGAGAAGCCAACCGCGGCCTGCGTGGCCACAGACCAGAGAGACTGGGGACGAGATCCCCTTGTCAAAGCTCCTCACAGCACTTCCTCCCCAGCAGGCCTCGTCAGTGGAAGGTGCTCAGGTAGGCTCGAGAACAATGACTCTCTCTCTCCCTGGGGGGGCGGCTACGGGCCTTGTGCCAACCGTGGGCCAATCCGCTCACCTGGAACCCGGTCTCCCCGCCAGCGTGACCGCTCCTCGCGGTGGAGACTGGCTTCAGCGTGTCGTCTCAAGGTCACTGTCCACATGCAAAGGTGCAGGACCGTAAGCCAGTCTACACCGGCTGGCTGAAGAGCAGCGCGAGCCACCCTCCGGAGAAAGCGGCGTCACTGCTTCACGGGACTGTCCCACAGCGGACGCGCCTCGCACGGGGAGACTGGGCGCTGCCTTGCACGAACCACTCCTAGAGCACGGAACAGCCTCACGTCTTCTCGTGCAAGTTAACGTCCCTGCCGCCGCTGAACGCGCAAGATAATGATCCGCGATGCAGTTCTATTTCCCCGGATCAAAATGTATCCCTTACAGAATTCAATCATTCATTCAGCTTCTGGTTAAAAAAAAAAAAAAAAAAAAGATTTCATTGTAGGCTTTTAAAGGCTACACTCCATGACCAAACCCAGACAGCACACACGCACGCTCCCCTCTCCGGCTCTAGGCTGGCTCCTCTCTCTGTGGCCCAGGCCACTGGGGCACCAGACAGCAAACCCTCCATCCCAAAGGTGACCCAGTAACTTCCTCGCTTCCAAAACTCCTTTGTCTGCCCCTGCAAGGACTGCTGCACCCACAAGAGGACGATGATTTGTGTCCAAGAAAACCACACGAAGCCACACGTACTTAGTCAGGAATCGCTGCTGGAACTCCGTGTCTCACCCTGCCTCCCACCAGACCAGCAAGCCAGGCCAAAGGCCAGGAGAACGACAGGCCCACGGCTGTCAGAGAGCAGCCCCGGCTCCTCTAAGAAAGCAAAGCCGCCCTTAATCAAGGTCCCCAGGAAGAGAGCGCAATTTCACAAATCAGCAGTATCCAGCCCCATTTTCTCAATGGCCAATTTTTTGAAAGTCACACAGGGAGCTGACCAGGACACTCAGCGTTTTGAATGTGGGCGCTTCTTTCTGGAAGTGCCAAACGTCCCCGTGCGCTTGCTCACTCTCTGTCTCATACACACATACACACACACACACACACACACACCAGGTACACTGCCCTCTGAAGAGTCACGTTTCAAGGAAAAATGTGCAAAATAAGTGTGTTATAAAATTTATTCGTGTGAGCATTCAGACATTTTTAGGTGGGCAAGATGATAGGCGGATTCCACTACGAGGCGCGACAGAAAATCCTACTGGGAAGGACAGGAGAGCTGGCGCAGGGCCAGCAGTGGGAGGATTTCAAACAAATGTGAAGACGAGAGCACTTCATCGGGGAGAAACTTAAAATAATTTAAAGCTTCATGAGGCAAGATATGTTCCAATTTAAAACACTAAGAAATAGTACCATCAAATGGAAGGAAATCAACCTGTATGTGTACCAAAAGGGCCGTTGGGCAAACAAGAGGGGGATTAGCATTTGCAGAGGTACAAAGAGGAGTGTTCCGTGAGGGGGGCATGAAGTCGTATTAATGGCAAACCCTGCAAATACAAAATAAAACCCAAATCACTGATCACAGAATTCAAAATTTACATGTAATAAAGGCAAGGCAATAGACTCGAGTTATGGCCTGTCAAATATTTACTCCACTGACATTATCTACAGAAGCACTTGGCCAATTTGTACACAGTGATTCCTTATGCACGCCAAAAGGGTTTCCGTAAAAATGACACTATATACAAATCTGTACACTGACCCACCAGAGCGATACTCCGTCTCCCGCAGGGGGGCGGGGGGAGTCACCCACTTAAAGCAGGGTACCTGAGATTTCATGTCCTCAATTGCCTTGTCAGGATCCCAAATATACATTTCAGGGTTTGTTTTTGTTTTTAAAGACACTTTCCTTGATATGTGCACGATGGCTAAAATTAAAAAACACGAACGAGAAAATAAAATGATCGCTTGCGGGAGTCGACCCTCCCCACCCCACAGGACGAGTCCGTCGGGCGGAGGCCGGCGAGGGGGGCGCCGTGCGCCCCGGGATGGTGGGCACCCGCGGCTGGGGTCGGGGTGGGGGGCCCCTGGATGGCACACCGCTGCAGCGGGGTCAGCAAAGGCTCTCGTGGACGTTTTCGGAGGAGGAGGATGAAGAAGAAGAGAAGAAAAAACCCCAAATGCCAAAGGAATTTCAGTGGGTTGAAGTTCCTCCACCACTTAGAGAGTATCTAGGGAAAGAAAAACAAGAGAAACTTAAGTGAATGTGTGTCATTTCTGTAACCCCCATGCAAAAAGTCAAACCAGCACCGAAATCCTAGTTTACTAGGCAATCTCAAGTCATAAAAAAAATTTAGTGGCGCAAACATCAATGGGTTCATTATTATATAAAAAATTCATAAGAACTAAGAAAGTCATGATTTTGACCCCACTTTTCATCAGTTAGATTCAGTCAGTGAAAAAACTGGAAGAATGTAGCCAGAGCGCGCCTGGTCTCCTGGGAGGGAAAAAAGATGGGACAGTTCTGCTTACAGTCCACTGCTAACACTGCCCCAGTCGGCAGCTCCCGCTGACACGCGCGACCCCAGGGGCGCGCACACGGCTGGCTGGGGCATGGCCACAGGAGGCCCCTCCGGGCCACAAGAATACTGCTGCTCGAGCACGGAAGCCGCTTCCTGGAGCTGTCCCCGGGGTCCAGAGAAGGAGCAATGTATTTGCACAATGAGGTCTCTTAGGGCTTTTTGTCATTGGAAAGATTAGGCAACTCCGATGTCCAAGAGCAAAGAAAGGGTTAAGTAAATTAAGCAAACTGAAAAAACAGGTTAAAAATTGTAATTATAGGGGGCCTGGCAGGCACAGTTGGTTGAGCGACCGACTCCTGATTTTGGCTCAGGTCGTGACCTTGGTGGGGGGCGTCTATGGTTTACACACAACGGACCCTGGGACCCGGCACCGCCGGGAGGCGTGACCAGGCTGAGTGGGGTCATGGGCGCCTTCTTCGGCTTTCTGATAATTGCGTGGTACTGTCTCGCTCTGGAATACAGAAAAGGGTGGGGGGGTCCCCGAGGCCCAACCTCACCCCAACACTGACCCCAATTCACAGGCGAGGACAGAGGACACACTTAACGGAAGCGCTCTCAACCATTCCGGCCGAGAGCTGCTCTTGCGGTGTCTACAATACTGGGCCCTCTCCCGGGGAACAAAGGATCACGGACGACCCTGTGGGAAAGCAGGCCGTAGCCACAGATCTCAGAGCCTCCTTCCAGAAGGAGAACTGCCTACACCACGGGAGGACTTGATGCCACACAGAAGGGTCCACACGATAATTCAAATCATGACACGTCTTTGAAACGCTTTAGGCAAAGTCGGTTCTTTTTCCCCCGAGGTGACTGATCCACCAGAGTGATGCCCTTCGGAGCAAAACGGGCACGAAGCAGCGGCAGTGGCCACCGTGGTCTGGGCCATCCAGGTGGGGCACACACAGAAGAGCTCCAGCTGCGGGCTGCAGGGACCCGCGGAGGACTCCCGACCCCCCGGAGCGCATCGCCCGCTGGCCGCAGAGTCTGCACGGCACAGAGCAGAGCGGGAGAGACAGATGGCGCGGGGACGAGAAGGACTGTGGACTCGGCGTTTCCTAATGCATCACCGCGAAGTACGCGCTCCCGCGTGACGCGGGCCGGGGTGGGTGGGACTGAGCGGGCGGCTGCTGAGGTCACAACGAACCGTGGCGGGTTCACGCCGAGATGTGCCGCTGAGTGTGTGAAACACACTCCGGCCGCAAAGACACCAAACCACACGGGAAACGACCCCCCACTGATGACACGTCGGAGAAAGACCTGGGATGCGGCGGGTTCGAGAGCGTATCACGACACTAACTTCGCTGGCGCCTTCTTTACTATTTCTCAGGAGGTGACCAGAAAGCTCTGGACCGTGCGGTGTGGCTCACACCGGCTTCCGGGCAGCGAGGGGCCGGACCAGCTGTGTCGGCCGCCCAAGGGCGGGAGCTGAGGGGAAATCGAGTCAGGTACATGTGTCCCTCTGACCAGTTCAGGCAACTCGGGACAGGGTGGAAACCATCAGTCCCGAGAGTGGCCCTACACAAGCAGAAAACCAAACCTGAAAGGACCCTCCCAGCGCGGCGGGTTCCTCGTTGAGCGCTGGGACACTCGCAGGCTCCCCTACCAGCAAACACATGCACCAGCCCCCGAGCCACTTCGGGAAAGGAGAAAAACGGACCGTTAAGTCATTCCTCGGGCGTGGGAAGGCCTGTGTGGTAATAAGGACGCCAGCCCAGATGAGAGTGTCACGGACACTCTAACGTTAGGGACGTCCCCGCACACACCCCCCGAGGGGTACAGACAAGCTTGTCCCGACTGTGTCCTGCCAACCTGACTTCTGTTTTCCTTTATGCCCGGAAGTCGTGAGTACCGACAGCGGGGAGCGGATGAACCCGAAGACTACAGCTGACTCCTTCGCTCGCCTCAGAAATCAAGGCGGCCGGTGAACAGGCCCCACCGTGCTGCCGCCACAGAAGGGCGGGTCGGCGCGCGGGGATGGCGTCTACACCGCAGACAGAGCAGAGGAGCGTGAACCGCGCGCGGTGCCGCGACCAGGTTGTGCCCCCACACCCCACTTTATCAGGACGCTTCACGGGCCAGAGGGCAGCCCCCCTGGATCTTCACTGCCAAGGAGCAAAAGCAACCCAACATGCCCCTAACTTCTTTACAGTTGTCAAGTCAGTGTCTCTGGAAAGACCTGAAACGCTCCACTCTCATCAAGGCTCGGCCGCCCTCTGGAAGAGACCGGACAACTCCTCCAGAAGGGGAATTTCAAAGCAATGCCCCGGCCAGCTTTCTGGGGAGTGACGGTTTGGGGGTGTGGACCAGAGCTCGAGTCACAGCTAACCTCCACTCTGCAGCACCCCCAAAGGACTGCCCGTACATGGGGGTGGCCGTGGGAGTGACCTCCACCAGGGGACTCTTAGAACAAGCCTGAGACTGGGTGGGGGGAGCCGGATCACTGCCCCCCTCTGTCGCTGCCCCCTAAGGCCAGAGCCCCCGGCAGGGCAGGGAGCGCGCGGCTGTCCCGACAAGGCTCCCAGGAGCAAGGCGGACATGAGCATGGGCATAAGCTCAGGAGAAGGTGCCCGTGTCCTAAGTCCCTGAACGCTGTGAGAGGAGAAAAGCACCCGGAGAGCGGCAGACACGCGGTGGGGAGCACCGCCCCCCCAGCAGATAGGCAGCATCGCTAGGAGCGGACGGGGTCACAACTGGTTCCCACGAAAGAGCTCCAAGCGCACGGTCTGTGGTCCTCCCCTGGGCACCCCAGACCCCACCATTCCTTCACAGTGGCATCTAGAGCTCAGAACTGAAGTCTTCTCGGACTTGATTCTGCTTCAACCGTGTGGCCGGGAAGGAAACGGCCGGAGACCAGGAGCAAAGCGCCAAGGCGACCGAGGACTGCCAGGCAGTCCCTCGGACAGACCAGGAAAGGCAGGGGGCACACGTGGCATGGTCCGACCCATGGGGCCTGGGGCAGTTACCTCTGCAGCCGCTGGACGAGCTGGGCCACCATGGTGTCCGAGATCCCGGGGCAGGCCTCCTCGGCCAGGTAGATGGCCCCGCGCAGCTCCTCTATGGACCCCATGTTACCTCCGCATGCCTGGCTCTTCTCCTTCAGCTGCAGACACACAAGCGAGAAGAGCATGACCCGCACAGGCAAAGAAATCAAGGGGCACCCCCTCTAAGGAGGGACTCGATGTGAGGCCCACTGCGCCCCAGGCACACGAGTCCTGATGGAGCTCGGGCTGGGCTGTGGGCAGCCTGCACTCCCTCTGGCGAGTGTCTTTCCGGGGGACAGTGCGTGCGGAAATGGCATTCATTAGACCTAAATCGCTACCTTCACCAGTAAAGAGCAGAGACAACTTTCTGGGCACGTTTTCAAGACCCAACAGGACAGCCGCCCCTCTTCTTCCACTTGGACCTTCGTCTACACCAGAAACACATCGTCCCATTGCTCAGCTCTGGCTCCCACAAGGAGCTGCACTGTGGGCTGTGGCTTCGCTCCAACGGTAACAGGTCGGTCCTTTATCCCAGCAAACAGCCTTTTTGGTCCACAGTGCTGTCAAAATATTCTATTTCCTACAACCAAGCACTTCCACCCAGCCTAAATTCTGGGAATCTGGTGTCCCTCTTGAGCCTCCCACCCTTCACAAGAAATCACAGCAGTGTCTTTGGGCACCACCACCAGCTCTAAGTCCCCCTCCCAGAGCAACGCAGGACAAGGAGGGCCGTTCAGTCACAGGCAGCAGGCGCCCAATGAGCCTCCCGGGGCGGGAGCCCCTCCCCGATGGCGCCTTTAACAAACTGATCACATGTGGTTTTGGCTTTGCAAGCTCCTGTGAACACATCACTGCCAGCATCGGCCCATCCTGACCGTGCTGGTCCCTCCTCCCCGCGGAAGGGACACATGGAGGACCCGGAGGGCCTGGTGTGGGAGGGGCCGTGGCCCCGCGTGCTCTCCCTGTGCTCCTCCCCGCCACAGACTGTGACGCAGTAGACCTGGAGGCGGCCGCCAGTGTCCACCTAGGACTCCTGATCACTTAACTAATACAACGGTATTCACAAGTCATGAGCACCCAACCTCTCTGCCTTCTCCCATTTCCTGCAACGGCCTCCCTCCCCAGCCCACCCTGCCCTGTGTCCCCACCGCAAGTCCCCCTGCCCAAAGCTGCCGCTGGATGGGCTCTATCAGCCGCCACGCACACTCCGACATCAGGACAGCCTCACTTGTAGACATGGGGATAATGATGCTTTGTTATTTTTATCGGAATTACATAAAATGATGTATACTGATAAAAACACCTTAGACAAGACACCCCTGAGTTTACCTTCAGCTTAGCTGAAAAAAAATCTGAACAGTATTACACTGAGGACTAATTCACTAATTCTAAGTAATGATTTCAGCACTGTTTCTTCATATGCCCAGTAGAAAATACATGGCTTCAAACAAGTAAGAAATATGTTCATCATTTTCCCTAATGGCCAGACTGATCCTAGTGGAGCGCCCATGGCAGGGTAGCAGGAAAGCGGGGGAACATCTTGAAAACCCAGAGGACCACTCTCCCAAACAACGCAATAAAGAGTGAGATGGTGTCTTACGGACAGGAGCGAAGAGCGCAGGCACCCAGAAACGTCAGTCGAGGGGAGAGCCAGGGAGTGACACGGAGGGCCTCCAGCTGCCCTGTGTCACTTAGTTTGCCGTCACAAACCCACGTGTCCAGCAGTTTCAACTCTACACCCCAGGCTCAGCATGGGCCCGGCTGCCGGCTGGGAAGGCAGGGCCCTCAGCCTAGCCCAGGAGGGCCGACGCTGGGCAGGGGAACGACAGAGAGCTGGACAAAGCGGGCCAGAACCCCTCTTGGCAGGGGGACCGAGCTCTGGGAGGGAAGGTGTGTGTCTGGTACCTCTCACCCAAGACCACCGTCCTCAAGTAGCAGGAGAGCTCCACGTCACCACACAAACAGAAGGGACCAGTGTGGCTCACTCTGGACTACCTTAAAGGCAGCCTGTGGGACTCAAAAAAAAAAAAAAGACAGAAAGGGTATCTCCAACTTCGTTTCAAATCACCTCCTAACCAGATGAAGAATAATCTTCATTCTCATAAACTTTATTCTTGAAAACACTGCACAATGCCGTACCTCCAGGAGGCAAGGCGGGCTCCCCTGAGAAGGAGCGGCAGACCAGCGCGTGAGTGACATCAGTCCCCGGAGGAGGACGGGACCTGGGCTGCTCACTGGGGAAACAAACCGGGGGCCCAACAACAGGTAAGGAGACTTGTATGGGATTACAGTGAACTATGGGGGCACAGTGGGGCACAGGTCTCTGCGGAATCCAGTATCTCCTTTAAAATCAAGTTCTACACTTTCACGTTGCCGTCAATTTGTCTGATGCAAAGCCGTCAGGCTGCACCGAGCAGGTTTTGTGGAGAGCAGTGCGACAGAAGCTCAAATTCACCCTGGTGACACCTGGAGCCGCACGGGGCCAGCACACTCAAGGAGGCGACAGTGACCTTTCCCAGGAGGGCCAGGCAGCAGACGGTGCCCAGGAGAGCAGGAGGGGCACCGGGAAGCCAGTGCCCAATCCCAGCGGCCTCGCGGGACCACGATGCTGACTCCCCACCTACTGGTGCCCACCAGCTCTAACCTCCCAAATGTGACTGGCGACATGTCACAGAAAGAGGACCCTGCTCCCCACTACGTCCCTGTCACACCCCACCCCCCAAACGTCAACGGGGTATCTTACCTCTGCAAACAGAGGAGAAATAATTGTAGATAAACACTGAGAGAAAGGCCTCTTTGGGATGTCTTTCATCTTAGGGGAGAAAAAAAGGTGATCAGAAGTAAGTATTTAACATTCACATTCAACAGTGCAGAAACTTCAGAGAGGCACCATGCTAGCCAGCATAAAGTCTGAAATGCTCTCTATTTGCTGTGCTATCTTTTATTTTTAAGATTTTATTTTCTTCAGTAGTCTCCACACCCAGAGTGGGGCTCGAACTCACAACCCCGAGATCAAGTGTCGAGGCATTTGCTGTGATAGCTAAATGGGACTGTCTCATGCTTTTTCACTAAACTTCAACATTTCTTTGCGGCGATGTGCCAAACTCATGCAGCTAGGCGAACCAGCGTCTGGACTCCAGGCGCAGAGGCCCTAGAGGTCCCGGGAGTGGCCCTCGCGCAGAGGCAGGTGACAACGAATTGCGCCCCTGCACGGTTCACGCAGCAGGACTTGACTACCGACACTCTGGAAATGGAAATGAGATCAGAGCTGGCTGGTGCAAGTGGCGATCACAGGACAGGGGCCCATTTTCTACTTCTGCAATCTCTGTAATGACTCCCATCTGCCCAGCACCGCAAGACTTGTAGGATCACCAGGGGACAGCTGTGAACAGCCGCTGGTCCACGCTGCCTGACAGAAACTACACCACGGTGCTTTAAAGCGACTCCAAAAACACAGTTCTTCATAAACTTAAACAGGCGTAAAACCAATGAAAATAAAGTCCCATGTAAGTACCAACAGCACTACGTTTGTTTTTAAGAACCTAAAAAACTTAATCCCAAAATTCTGGTATCTTTTCTGAGTAACCCCAATATACAAAACAGAGTTCCGTGCAAGGTCTGAATGTCAATTCACAGGTGAGATGTCCTCCCCCCCGCCCCCCACTATGTGCAAACCTCAGGAAAGGCCGATGTGGGGGGACGGGGTTGGGGGACGGGGACAGGGACACAGCAGGCTCTGCAGAGCAGGAAGCAGCCCACAGTACAGACCAGAGGCCGGGCTCTTGGATCTCACTCTCTGGGTCCTTATGGGTCCCCGACAGCGAGACCCCCCAGCAAGCTGCCCCAGGGAGCCCCAGCCCACCCCCCCAGAGCAGGCCCGCAGAGGTGAGTGGGGCGGACTGTGGTACAAGCCAGCGTTACCTTATTTCTTTCTAAGTCCGAAGGCTGAAGAGCTCCATTTTCAAGACTCTTTGGATCTTTCTCTCGGATAGTGAAGATCCAGTCCCCAGAGTCGCTGCCTCCAGAGGCCTGGCTGTCCGTATCCGTCTCCCTTTGGAGAGAGATCCGGAACTCCGTGAGCAAGTGCACAGCCCTGCACCCGAGACTGACCCCCGCAGCCCTGCCTGGCCACCCCACACTCCACACCTACCTCCCATCCCCGCTCGCCACCCATCACTCCCTCCAGGTCCTGCCACCCGCCTCTGAGGAAAGAGACCGTCACCACGGGGCTCCCTGACTTCCCACGGCACCGGCCGCACCCACAGCCGCCATCCCACCTCCTGGACCCCAGAGAGGCTGCTCCCGGGCAGGACCACCCTGCGCTCTGTGCTCCGCTGACAGCCCCGCTCTCGGAGGTCATCTTTTCTCCCCTTCAGCTCCTTCCCATCAACGCCCCGACACGCATCCCTTTGGCTCCCGCAACGCAACGACCCCTCCAGCCACAGCCCGCCCCCAGCCTCATTTCTTGGGTGTATCAGCTACACTTACTGCCTGTTTCTTACCTTCTCTCACCCCAAAACCAACCCTGTCCCTACAGCTGCTCTGACCAAGGCCGTCGACCGCCCGCACGACACTGCGCGAGGGGGCTCCTGCTCTGTCCTCCGCCTGCTTGAGCCCCGGGTCCATGTTCCTGCTCATCCCCGCTCCCCTCCGAAGTCTCGCCCCCAGATCGCCCCGGACACGGTCACCCACAATTCGGTCCTCTACACTGGCGTTTCGCAGCGGCCGGCCCACCGTGCTCTGCAGACACGCGCTGGGTGACACTGTTCCCTCTCACGGCTCCGACGACCATTCACAGCGTCCTAACTCTAAATCCCGGACCACAGCCTCACGCCTCGCCTGCAGCCCGAACCTCGACGCTCCTCTACACCATCCTGCCAGCACCTCACACATGTCCCACCCCAAACTCCGTTTCCCGTGCCCCGGCCTCCTCCCCGCCCCGCCTGGCTGCTTCTCCGGTCACCACGACACCCACCACGCCGCTGAGGTCTAGATGGTCTCCACCTCCTTCACTCAAGGCCATGGCCACGTTCGGACTGCCTGTCCATCTTTTTGTCCCCACAGCTACCACCCTCATCTCTCCACTTCCTGAGCCAGGGGTTTTCTCGCTCTTGGCTCCTGTGACCCTGAAACACCTGGTCTCGCCCCCAAAAACTCTGATTCAACCAGCCTGGCGTATGGACCTGGCCTGGTGGTCGACTTGAACTTGTAGCCGAGGCGTGAGGTAGAACAGAAGACGTGCTACAGAGGGGCCCACTTCCACTTGTGACGCCCTTGTTCCTGCCAGAGTGGGCGGCCCAGCGCCCCCCCACCCCCCACACCAAAGCGACTCCCAGACCTCAACCATCTCTTTGGCTAACAGAATTCCAGGATGCGTAACCTGACACCGGTTTTCAGCAAGGAACTTCTGGTATCCAGCTTCACAGCCCTAGCCTCGACCACGGACACGCCGCAACACAGAATCGTAAAGACGTACATTTGTAGCTTCAAAAAAGAATACACTTAAAGCAGTTATACCTGACCAATATTTTATGGGCAGGAAAAAGAAAAGGAAAAGGAGACCAGGCCTAGTTCTTTATGCACTGTTCCTTCACAAAGATTTTTCCTGGAAACTCCACTAGCAACAGAAAGAGGCTAAAAGGCCCCCAAATTGTCCCACACTGACACAAAGATCACCATCAACCTGGGTTATCTGAAAACAAATTAACAAAGAAATTCACAAATAACAACAGAAAATCCCACCCCAGATGAGGGAGAAGAACAAACGCAAACATGACCCATGCACAGGGCTCCCATGGGACCCCCCCCCCCGGCCCAGGTCACGCGCCCTGCACACCCGGGCTGAGGGGACTCACGTGTCTGAGTCTTCGGAGCCCGAGTCCTCGTGGCTCTGCTCGGCCTTCCATCTCTTGTACCTGTCGATGAGCTCGGTCAGGTAGGAGGTTTTCTTTGCGTTGCGTATTATAAACTTGTGCTTCAGTAACTCCTTCGCGGTGGGTCTCTGGAAAACAAGCCGCCAGACAGAACGGGAAGCAGGAGATGAAGTTCCCTGTGTTCTGACTCGACCCCAAAGGACAGACTTCTGCCTCCAAGGGTCACGCACCCACACTAAAATGTAAAGATTGAGTTCTGCTTCCAGTCTGTTTCCCTGACAAAAGCCAGGATTCCAACAGCAGTGGTCCAGCACCCACGGGTGGGAATCCACATGCAGTGTGGACGTGGCGGTTAGTGTCTGACGTGGTCTGTGACATGCCACGGGGAACCACCCAGCAAAAGCAAAAAGCCTTTCCCTAGGGAGACGCACTGACACAGAAAACATGTCAGAGAACTTCAGAGATCATTTAGGACAGCTAGAATATACCTCCCGGTTTTTATAAAATATTTTGTTTTACATATGCACACACATACTTACATACAAATGCTGACAAGAGAGAAAATATGTGCTCTGTGCTACCTTGTTAACTTTCTGTGTTAGTATTTGGCTCCACCTCCCCAAAATAGTAAGATAGATGTTAACTGAGATACATCTTAAGGAAACTAGAAAGGAACCAAGATATATCCTTTTCTGTGACGCTGAAAGAGTACCGAGTGCCCTCACTCATCAGCTTCCCCCATGTACAAGTGCTGGCCTCCCCCGTCTGTCTCTCACCCTGGGGTAGGGGTGAGGACCTCGTCCAGGTCCTGGGCTCCGAATGGCCAAAACCACACAGCACATTCTGAAGTTGGCAACTGCCTTCCCCTCGAGGATGGCAAACCGGATGACAGGGAGCACACTTTCCAAGCACAGCCCAAACGAGAGCAGACGGGGGGGGGAGACACGGACGGGGACACGGCCAGTAAGACTCAGTTCCCTCTTACTAAAGCCTGATTCACGACAGCCAACCATGTTTCTCAAATTCAAGCCTACAGGAAACCTGGGTCACCTCAGGGGCTGTCTCACTCCCTGGGAAACTCCCAGCGTCTCTGAAGTGCTCACATTCTCAGCTTCTTGTCCTCTTCCTCAGTGCGCTTGGGGCAAGGTAGGGGCAGACATGTGTGCTCTGGGCAAGGATGCAGACACTAGAAATCCATTTTTAATGGAAAGACGAGCACACGTGTGGGGGTGTATCTTCTTGGGTGCCTCATAGCCTCTGCACTGCGGCAAGGGACTCACATCATACCAGACCGTCCAGAGCGCCGTGGACAGATGGAGCAGCGACCCTCCCCGCCTGATGCCTGAGGCATTAATGAAGCCCACCTGGTGATCTCAGGCTACGTTCCCCGGGGGTTTGAAGAAAATGCTGCATCCCCCATTTCATTCCTTTACCAAAACGAGCATACTAGAAAACCATGGTGTTCTTGTAAAATTAGTCACCCATTCTTAGATAAGAGTTAAGAAGGGGATTCAGGGACACCAGGGTGGCTCAGTGGGTTAAGCCTCTGCCTTCGGCTCAGGTCATGATCTCAGGGTCCTGGGATCAAGCCCCGAGTCTGGCTCTCTGCTCAGCGGGGGGCCTGCTTTCCCCCACCCCTGCCTGCCTCTCCACCTACTTCTGATCTCTCTGTCAAATAAATAGATAAAATCTTTAAAGGGGTGCCTGGGTGGCTCAGTTGGTTAAGTGTCTGCCTTCGGCTCAGGTCATGATTCCAGGGCCCTGGGATCGAGCCCCTCATCAGCCTCCCTGCTTAGCAGAGAGTCTGTTTCTCCCTGCTGCTCTGTTTACTTGTGCTCTCTCTCTATCCTTCTGTCAAATAAATAAATAAAATCTTTTTTAAAAAAAAATCTTTAAAAAGGGGGGGGGGGATTTAGCTTGGCCTTCAGCCAACGCTGCTAGAAGACTCAGAAACAAACTAAGGACATATGGTCCTATACGTAACACCAAAATACAAAGATAACTTTCAGAGATGCATCCTAATTCAGGAGAGAATTCAGCTAAGGCTATACAGGAGAGAATTCGTCTGGCCACACAGCTCTGCCAGTCGATCACACACACAAATAAAATAAAAAAGGAAGGGGTAGGAGGGCAAGGTGGGTGGTTCATGCGTACTTTTTAATTTATCTTTTCTTTCCTAACACATGCCAAGAAGAAATTAAAAACATGTACTTTAAAGACACATTTAGCCATTATTTTTCTGGCCAGACTTTGTGATTACTAAAAACGGCTAAAAATAGCCTGACCTTTTACTATAAACATTAAAAATTTATGATTCCACATATAATATTAAGGAGAACAGTCTTCAGGCTCAATGAGGTACAAAATGCTAGAAAATCTGAAAGAAAATAAGTAGATTCCTGTTTATTAAAAGATAAATAATAAAAACATTTACAGAGCGTCTGGATGGCTCAGTGGGTTAAAGCCTCTGCCTTCGGCTCAGGTCACTAGCTCAGGGTCCTCACTCAGTAGGGAATCTGCTTCTCCCTCTCCCTTTGCCCCCAGCCACCCCCCCCCCCACTTGTGCTAATGCTCTCTCTACCTTAAATAAATAAAATCTTAAAAAATAAAATTTGCAACTCAAATCAGTCGCATCCATTTAGAAAAGAAGAAGAAGAAGAAAAAAAGAACGTGATCATAAAGACAACGGTGACTACAGCAAGAGTGATAAAGGAAATTCCAGTAAGATGGCTCTAGACCAAGTCTGGCCACACAGAGCGTGGCGCCCACCCCGAGCTCGAGCAACTCACAAAGCTTGGCTCCTTATTCAAACAGGCTTCAACAAACTCCTTGAGGGGTTTGCTGTAGTTCCCTTCCAGCGTGGGGGGGTTGTTCTTTGGAATGAGGAATAAAACCTTCATGGGGTGCAGCTCCGAGTGAGGGGGCTCCCCCTTCGCGAGCTCAATGGCGGTTATGCCCAGGGACCAGATGTCTGCCTGCAACAACAAAGCATTTTTAGAGAAACCGAGAAGGAATAAGCTCGAGTAAATAGGCTTCTTAGAAAAAAAAAGAAATACATCTCAACGTACTTCTAAGGTTTTGAAAAAGATAATTATTTTTAAGCAAGAACAAAAAAGATAAGCCTTTAGTATAATTTCAAAACAGGCGACACACAGGAGAAAATGGAATACACAGACCACCTTCTAGCTCTGCACTGAAGGTGGCTTTTACAATCATTCGTCTTCCGTTTACTGCTGGAGTGTGAGGCACTCCACGGTGACTCAGATCCCTGGAGTGACGTGACAGTTCGCCAGAAGTGAGCATAGCGGGCACGTCTGGAACAGAGGGGTGTTTGCGACTCACCCCATCAAACCTGCTTACAACCACGCACAGCTGTGAGGCTAAGAGCCTCAGAGACTTGGGTTTAAACGCCAGCTCCACAACCGAAGTCTTACGACAGGAGACAATATCTCACCGGGACACCTGGGTAGCTCAGTCAATTGGGGTCTGACTCCTGGTTTCAGCCCAGGTAGTGCTCTCAGGGTCGTGAGATCGAGCCCCACGGCAGGCCTGGCATGGAGACGGCCTCCCAGTTCCTCTTCCTCCGCCCTTCCCCTCACCCATGCTCTCTCACGCGTGCTCTAAAATAAATAAGTAAATAAAATCTTAAAAATAAAAAATCTAACCTGTGAGCCTAGTTTCCTCAATGGCAAAATGGAAATAATACCGGGGAGGTTGAGCAGGGTGCCTCACAGAGGGCCCCGAACTCAGAACGGGTGTCTTGCGGAAACATTCACACACACACAGAAGTGGAGAATACTACCAGAATCTTAATAGGGGAGAATATTCACAGAACTAACATGAAGTTAATGATTATTAACAATCTGCCATATGGACTTTGTCTACTGTTTGCCACAGTGTATTTAAAAGTAAGTCTAAGATATCCTGACATTCTCCCCTGACCACCTCAGCTTGTCAGTAAGGGTTCTGTACTACCTATCAAGACCTAAAATTAGGAACAATTTAAAAATTAATAATAAGTTAATATGCTGTAATAGTTAAGTTTCCTCAATTCTTCAAGAAAGTATCGTCACAGTCGGTTTACTGGAATCGGGATCCACACGAAGCCCGCCTCGCACAACCTTTCTGCCCTGGTCACTGGGCACGGGAAACCCATCGAAAGTCAGAACCTACTCGATCCCTCACGCTCGCTCTACAGCAAAGAAATGAAAGGCTGAGACATGGGTCAGGTCACGGCAGGACCCCGACATCCCAACCTTCAAAACCTGCTGTGTTCTCACAGCCCTAGGGAGCGGGACAGAGCCTCGCGGCTATCTCCCTGGCCGGCAGCCCACGGGGTCGGCAACACCCTCACTCTGCTGCTTCTCTTCTTGGTGAAAACAGGCCTGTCGGTGAGTCTTGTTCTGAATTCTTTGCACAAAAAGGATCAGACTCAAGAACCAGCATCAGGACTCCTATTCCCATGCTCCCTCCCTGGGCAGCTTGGACTCTGTTTTAGCTCACATGTGAATGTATTACTTTTAAAATCAGTACAAACGTGACAGATCCCAGAGTCCCTGTGCCCGGGAGGAGGCAGGCTGCTCGGCAGGTGAGTGGCGCTGCCCGCGGCAGCAGGAGGATGGGAGCAGGTGCGCAGCAACAGGGAGCCAGGGATACACAAACAGGGGAACGCGCAGCCTCGTGTGCCAACGGCTCTTCCCACAACAGCTTTTCTCTAGCTGCCTGCTCCGGCCCTCCTGGACTTCCTGAGAACGGCTGCTCTATCCAAAGCCTGCTGCTTGGCACCCACAGGGCCTCAGCCCCCCAGACCCCTGATGGACAACCTCTCGATCCCCAAGCACCCCACAGCCACTTACAAACCATAATCCAAACACCAGACCAACGGTGGCCTTTGCTGACAGCCTCTCACCATGAGCCTATGCTCATGTCCCTAGAGCACCGAGGGCTGCGGAGCAGGCTCCCGGCTAGACAAGAGACAGAAGAGTCCCAAGATTTCAAGGACCTGCACCTGCTCCCACAAGCCAGCATGGGCCAGCAGCTCACAGGAGACCACCTTCCTGCCTGCAAGCCACGCCATGGTCTTCAGAGGAGAGGCTCGGGAATCACTCTCCTGCTTCTCCCCTAGTCCCCCGGGAGGGTCAGCCAGTATGGCCTTGTCCCAGCAAAACGCGTGCCAGCCTGCCAGCCTGCTGAGCCAGAGCCTGTGTGTCGCACCAGCTCATGACTTCTTCTCTGGATCCTCCTCCACCAGCCAGGGCCAGCGGTGCGGCTCCCGGCCTCTCAGCACTGGGGGCCCCCTGTCCCTCCTGCCCGTGGCTGGGTTCGGAGCTATCCTCTCCCCCTGGGGCTTCTCTGGGGGGCTCCTAAGTGTCTTCCTGCCTGGAGACTCCCTCTCTAGACATCTCACATCCTGCCGACGAATGTGGAAAACTTGATGGCAATTTGGCATTATGTATCAAAAGCCATAAAAACACTCAAGCTTGTTAAAACCAATAAATTCCACTTCTAGGACTCTATCCTAAATAAATAATTTTAGATTTAGAAGATGGCGTATGCTGCCAAAAATATTCCATCGCTTCCACTAAATCTTAGAAGGATGAAGCTGTGCTAACACGTTTACTGCGACACCGCACACTCAGCAATGACAGGGGCAGAGAATCACGAAGGTAACGGCGTTTGTCCATTACTGTACTTAGGAAATATTTGGGAAATACGGCATCAGATGAGAACACGTGTCTAGGTTTTAAAATAAAAGTTATGTGGGGGAAGGGCACTTACTTTCCAAAGCAATTAAGATTGAGGTAGAAGAGGAGACCTGTTTTACTGCCATCTGGAAAACCATGAAATTAGATGTTAAGAGAAAACAAACAGTGGTTTTCAATATGGGCCCTACAGAAGTTATAAGGGCAGGTGTTCTAAACTACACACAGACCCCTGCAAACAAACTGACTTCCCGCGTGGACAGCTCCCATAGCATGCTCCTAAGGGACGACACAGAGTTCTCTGTGTACTGATGATCAGGGACTCCTCTCAGTAGGGGTTAGGTTGCTATGAATAGACAACATTCTTGATCTTTGCAATATCCGGTTAATTAAGTAAAAGTAAGCTGGCTACAGATCTGCAGATACAACACAATGTTGAGTGCTATAAAAAATTTATATGCAGAAAATATTCTAAAAGGAACCATAGGCAAGGCTCTATAATCAAGAGAAGGAGGAAGGAAAAAAAGAACTAAGAATCCTGCCTTTTGGCTCCCTGGGTAGCACCGTGGTGGTTGGGAAGAACCAGTGTCTTAAGCTGCAAAAAGGGAGTGAAGAAAGCGGCAGATTAATTTCCTAAGACAGACTGGTGCGATGTGAGAGCACCGGCTATGCTCAACATAAGAAACACTGGAAAAACACTAGTCACGGGGACTCAGGAAACAAACTCACATCCAATTCCCTAAGGGCTACATTTCTGAAAGGAGCCTTGCTCATCTGCAGAATGATGAAGGTGCACCTAGAAAATTCAGGCTAATTACTAAGGACGTTCAAGACAAAAACTGCCTCATTTCCATGGCGTGCATCTTACCTGAGACAAAATGTGCTCCACGGTCAAAAAACATGGCAGACCATGATCAAAGCGCATGCCGAACTCAAGACTACCGATGGTTATTTACTTTGTCTATTTTGTGTTGGTTTTGCTAAAAAAGGCAATAATCAGATTCAGAAGACCTCTTATGCTCATCACCAACAGGTCTGCTGAATTTGGAAAACGATGATAGAAATGATAGAAAACGATGATGAAAGAAAATCAATACATTGATTCCAGAAAGCATCAAAAGACACAGAAAAGGCCTGTCAGTCCATTTATCCATTCCACGAATGTCTTGGTTAGAAAGTAAAAATGCTGAAAAAGCCCCAACTTTGAATTAGGAAAACTCATGGCACTTCGTGGTGAAGGCAGTAATTCTGGAAAAGCTATAGGGATTGAGACCAGTGATCAAGCTGAATGAGCTAATGGACATGAGCCACCAGTCCAAGAATCTGTTTAAAATTCACACATGTAATGGTGACAAAAAAATCTTATTTGTGATCTTTAGCTTCTGATCCTGCTTTTCACAGGCCGCCATGGACAAGCTAACCAGACAGATTCCAAAAACTGGCGGGCTAATACTGCCAGTCTGCCCTTATCTTTAACAATCTTATTTTTTTCCATCAACATATCACCTAGTTCCATTTTTCACCCTGGTTAGACAGCAGTTATTTCAGAGATGACCGGACACCAAAATAATTAAGCCTGTGCTGGGGTGGTAGGTCTACAGATGTTTTTCTTTTATCTCCTTTTTTCCAACATTTTCCAGATTAAAGAGTACATACTGCTTTTGAGACCAAAAAAGGGAAAAGCTATTTACAAGGGACTATGGACACTGGCTTCTCAGTCTGCGGGGTGTTTCAGTTAGCAGGCCAAGTCAGCTTCTCCAGCCTCATCCCCTTCTTCGTTCTTCACCACAATCTAAAATCCAAATTCGAGTGTCACTCCATTCCCACACCAGACTTAGGTCTGAACACCCTCCCCCATCTCTGAGGGGCTGCAAAGCTCTATGTCTATGAAGCTTTCCCCGGCTTGCTCTGACTTTCTGCACACAACTCCTCTGCCCTCCCTACTCTCTGCCAGAGCCACCCAGGACTGCAATCACTCACTGAAGATGGAAATTACTCAGCACTGGGCACAACTACAGCAATAACCAAATGAACAAATACAGAGAAAGAGACATCGAACAGAGACAATGTTTTCATACAAGTCCAACCCATTTGCCAACACACCATCATAATAACCTTACAAAGAAAGCGGGGGGTGGGGGGGGAAATTAAGGGGGGAATTAACATTCTTCAGCCAAGATCCTGCTCAGACATGGAAAGCAAACCCTTCTTTGTGGGAGAGCAGTTATCTCCCTTGGCACCATCTCCAAAGTCCCAAGACTTCTTAAAATAAACCAAGCTAGCCTACTTCACCTTAAAAATAACAGTAATAATGAAGGCTCGAGACATACGGACAATCAGGATCTAGTAATGCTATATTTAGATGAAGAACTGAGACCAATGGAAGATGTCCTATATGTGCAAACATGCTCAGGACACCTAAGGAGTCTGCACAAATGACAAGGGGTCAGAGATACTGCTTCAACAGGTGTTCATGTCGACAACGTACATAAAACTAAGGCTCACATGCCCTTTGGTTCAGTTAAGATGATGATGCTAGTGAGGCGGGGCATTCTAGCCTTATCCCAACCTGACCTTCCTTTGAAAATCAGTGAGTGTCCAAAAATGAGTATGATGTGAGCAAGGGTTCCGAACAATGGTAAAAGAATCCTGCCACCGTGGGGCTGTGAGCTCAACAGAAAGCAAAGACTAACGGGAAACACGTCTAGACAGACACCTAAGGCAAAGAATGGGAAGGGTAACTGGAAAGAAGCCAAATATGTTTGTGTACCAGGACACCACCCATGGCCGTCCAAGAGCCTCCACCGCCTGCCAGGCAAGCCTCTGAGAAGGGAGGCAGTCCCTAGAAGAATATCCACAAAGCAAACGCAGAAAAAGACCCTTTGTGAAAAAAGCTGCTAGCCCAGAGCCACACCTAATGGGAGGGAACTAATGTCACATTATCCCCAAGGCCCCAGACTCAGACATAGACATCAGCCTTATCTGCACTTTCCACACCTCCTGGGTCAACAAATCTGGGAAGCAAACTTCACATCAACATCATTTTTGCACGCGATTTCCAGGTCAGAGGTGTTGGGTATGACTCAGGAAAATGAAAAGATTTAGCCTTTGATACAGGCCAGACTAAGAGGTAAAGTTAAAGGGTAGCAAGAAGAGTAGCAGAGCTTTTCATGCTCCCCAACCAAGTGCGTGCCCCGGAGCTGGAGACAGCATCTTTAAATACACACAAGAACCCTGAAACACCCACAGATGAGATCCAAGTGTTCTGATGTTGGCAAGAACTCCGGGAAAAGGTGGCCAAGCCTTATGATGCAGGAAAATCTCTACTACTAGAGGCCCCACCTTGGGCAAATGTCCAGAGTAGCCCCAAAGGAGGAAGACAGGCAGCAAGGGCAAGGTCGAGTGAGCTGTCGCGTGAGCCGTGGTGGGCGTTTTCATCATGTAAAGAGAAGGTCTGAATACAGATTCACAAGCCCCGTGGTCGAGCAGCTCATTTCCCGGGAAGAGCAGAGAGTACTAGCGCAGTGTAATCGGAGGAGTTCAGAAATGCGGATTCTAGCGCCTACCAAACTCTAGATCTACGAACTCGGATAAATGGGCCTCAGCCTCAAATATAGAGAAAGGACTAAACACAGAAGTTCCTGCCGAGTCCTAAAATGACAGCTCCCCAACGGCCGAACCGGCTGCAGAGATTCCCCTGGAGCGACCCCTCACACAGGGCCACATGCCAACCAGCGAAAACTGTAGTGAACACTGCACAGCTGTCACGCTGGGGGCTGAAGACCCAACAGTCACCTTCAGGCCATGGCTGCCAAGGCCACGGGGGAGACTACGACAGTCACGGCCACCACAATGACTCAAAAGTGAGACAGCCAGGTCCATCTCTGCCAGGCTAGCACCAGGCACACCTGCAACCTCGGTACCACCTAGTCCTTCCAACAGCCGACGGCTCACAGTGGCGCCCTGAGGGCTGGAGGAAAGGCTGCTCTACACTCTGCGTGCCGAGTTCAACAAGCTGGGAAGTCGACTGTCTAGAAGATTCCCGTTTAAAAAGAGGAAGCAATGCCTGGCGTGTACACGTATGGGAGTTAAACACGGGTTTGCCTAGAAATTGTCGGTTCAGAGGAGCCAGTTCCCTGTGGCCATGTGAGTTTTCTGCACACAGTGTGCGAGTGGGCAGCTGGGGGAGAGCAGTTAAATCAGGGATCCCTGAGGCAAGGGCCATAGGCTGTTTAGTCTATACTAAGAAGAGTACAAAAGCTGAAGGGGACACCTGGGTGGCTCACTTGGTTGAGTGTTTTTGGCTCAAGTCATGATCCCATAGGGGGCTCCTCACTCAGCGGGGAGTCTGCTTGGGATTCTCTCTCCCTCTCCCCACCTCCAGGTTCTCTCTCTCTTTAAATAAATATATCTTTAAAAAACCAAAAAAAAAAAAAAAAAGAAAGAAAGAAATGAAAAGAAAAAGGAAAAGAAAAGAAAGTTGAAGGTACCAGGAAAAACTGGGAGAGTACAATGTATGACAGGTAAAAAAAACATGTTAGGAAGGAGCCTCTGGGAATAAGGATCCTAACACGGAATTGAAAATAACGAGAGGAAGAATCTGTAGCAATCACTAAAGGCATATTCTTTCCAGATTCTGGGCTTCTATTTTCGTGGACTCTCCATTGCTTTTGCCGGGCCTCTTTCTCTGCCTGTCCCTGGAACACTGCTCCGAGGTCTGCCAGGGGCCCCCTCCCTCATGCTCCACTCTGCGGCCCCCACACGCCACCGTGCCTCCACCTGGACGTGTCACCAGGCCCAAACCCACTCCGGCCACCCTTGTCCCCGGCTCCTTCTCAGGGAGCCCACCACCACCGAGCACCGGTGCTGAAGCTAGAAACCTCGGCAACTGCGGGCCGGATGAGTACAGGACACTGAACGACGGAGAGGGAAATGACACCTGCTCTCTGACCAAAGTCTAAGAGAACCACCTTTAGGTCCCACCTTAAGGACCTTGCTTCGCTCCGCCGGGAAAGGCTGCTAGGTCGAAGGGAAGGGGGACGACTGTCTGGAGCCGGCCACCATGAAGAGCCGGGCCTTACCTTTGAGTCGTAGGCGGACTGTTTGATGACCTCGGGCGCCATCCAGAACGGGGTGCCCACGAAGGTATTCCTTTTGATCTGCGTGTCCGTCAGCTGGCCCGCCACCCCGAAATCAGCCAGCTTCACCTCCCCGTGTTCCGAGAGCAGGACGTTGGCAGCTGCAGAGTGAAAGCCGAGACACCCCAACGTTACCTGCCGGGCGGCTCCACCCACCATGGCTTCGGGGACCCGTGGTTCTGTCGCGGGGGATCGCAGGCTCACCCAGGGCCGGCAGCACCGGTGCGCTGCGGGGAGATGCCCCTGGAGCCACCCAGCCCAGGCGTGAGGAAGGCAGTCTCCCCCCACACATGGGATAACCTCCCTCGGGCAGAGAAGCACGAGCTTAGCTCCACAGCACCTTCCCACCCCCCGGGGGGGCTTCTGAGGAGAACAAGCAAGATGCCTCCTTACCTTTAATATCTCTATGAATTTTCTTCTCGGAATGCAAATAATCAAGTCCTTTCAGGATTTCTCTTAAGATGGTAGCAATCTGAGTTTCATCTAAAGGGCCAGGTTCTAACTAATAAGAAAAGAACAATTAAAGTTACTTAAATGATCATCTTGGTTTTTTAAAAAAAGACCATTTGAGAGAGCGAGTGTGTGCAAGAGAGAGCGTGAGCTGGGGGGAAAGGGAGGAGCAGGGTCCCCGCCGAGCAGGGGGCCCGATGTGGGGCTAGATCCCAAGACCCTGGGATCACGACCTGAGCCGAAGGCAGGCGCTTCACTGACTGAGCCACCCAGGAGCCCCTCAAATGATCATCTTAGAAATAGTCTGAGGTGGCAGAACCGAGGCCCGAGTTACACGGACAAGATTAAAATCTACAAACCTCTTCAGCCCGAAAGAGACATTTTGTCTAAACAATTAAAACATACTGAAAGGACCCACTGCCCCCACCCCTGCAACAAAAAAGTGAAAAAAGCCATGGAGGAAAAGACAGCTGAACAGAAGTCAGGCCTGGGGTCCGACTGCCTTCTGAGGTCACCCCTGCCCCAGGACTTTCCAAATCTGAAGTTTGAAGACCTGAGGGAAGAGAGCTGACAGGGGCTCAATTCCTTGTGATGGGGGTATTTTTTGTGACATAAGGAAAATATTAGTTATTATATTACTCCAAATATTATATTACCTCAGACTAGCCTCTGAAAACCTTTATTGTGAGAAACTCAAAAGAATTGATACTGATGCCTTAAGGTCATAATCATACAAAGATATAAGGAAGAAATGTCACGTGCATACGTCCCCCCTTTAAAAGGTGAAAATAAGATCCAGAGCTCAGCTCGGAATGGGTTAAGAGCCCATCACCACCACACGGCAGGGAATTCAACCACAACTAATAATTTTACGAATCAGCAAAACCACCTGACACTCCCTGAAAGACTAATAAGGCAGCCATCAGAGAGCGGCCAGAATTCTCATAATTCACCATATGATAATCCTTGGTGTTGTTCTATTTTTAGATCTCAGAGTGAACACCATCATCACCCAAATTCTCACACTTCTGTCAAAGGAAGCCACCACCCTATGACATTCCAAGTAACTTTTTTTTAGATTTATTTATTTTAGAGAGAGAAAGAGAGCGAACGAGCACGAGTGGGAGGTGCAGAGGGAGAGAGAATCGGAAGCAGACTTGGCCCGGAGCCTGACGCAGGGCCCCAACCCATGACCCTGTGATCACGACCTGAGCTGAAGCTGAGAGTCGGACACTCGAGTGATCACGCCACCAGGGCGCCCTCCCTGGGTAACTTTCTAAGACAGATGAGCTTTACAGCCTGACCTGTGAATACGGAGAACCCACAGCTGCTGGGGGAGGGAGGTGACAGGCAAAGGGGGTGGAGGGGAGTGGGAGGCACAGACCAGGACCCTGAGATCATGACCTGAGCTGAAGGCAGAGGGTTAACCCACTGAGCCACCCAGGCAGGGGGGTTGCTTTAAAGGGAATGAAACTAAGATGCTCTTTCCACATGAGCATTCGACTGACACACGGACGCTGTCCTGGACAGACAAGCTCACTTGTGCATCTCAGGGCCTCGCAGGGAGGATGGCGACAGAACGGCTGTTTCACAGGCCTGAGGCGGGGGTCAGCGAGGCTCCCCTGGTCTCTTGGTGACAGCCGGACTCCTGCCTGGCACCACCTTCTGGTTCATCCGGGGCTCACAGGCCCAGCTCAGTCTTCCGTAACAGGGTCCAGGCGTGCTAGAGGGAAGGTGGGGGTGCGTGGGGGCTCTTTCTCAAAGCCGGCCACTTCTCCTAACCCGTTGACCCCACAATCTCCGGGACTCTGGCATCAGGCAGCAGCGCCCTGTGACCAGGCCGACCCCCTGGCAGTCTCCCGTGCAGGATACAGGGCCGGACAACGTGGGGGGCACACTGGTTCTATGAGACGTGATGGGCTCGGAGAAGTCACACCCTTGGGCCAACTAGCCGACCAGGAAGGACCCAGTTTCTAATTCAGATACTGTCCAGGGGCGCCTGGGTGGCTTAGTGGGTGAAGCGTCTGCCTTCAGCTCAGGTCCTGATCTCTGATCGAGCCCCGTGTCGGGCTCCTGGCTTAGTGCGGAGTCTGCTTCTCCCTCGCCTCGGCCCCTCCCCCTGCTCGTGCTATCGCTTGCTCTCTCCCCCTCTAAAATGAATAAATAAAAAATCTTAGGGGCACCTGGGTGGCTCAGTGGGTTAAAGCCTCTGCCTTCAGCTCAGGTCATGATCTCAGGGTCCTGGGATCAAGCCCCCCACCGGGCTCTCTGCTCAGCAGGGAGCCTGCTTCCCTTCCTCTCTCTCTGCCTGCCTCTCTGCCTACTTGTGATCTCTGTCAAATAAATAAATCTTTTTTTAAAAAATCTTAAAGGGGCGCCTGGGTGGCTCAGTGGGTTAAAGCCTCTGCCTTCGGCTCAGGTCATGATCTCAGGGTCCTGGGATCCAGGCCCGCATCGGGCTCTCTGCTTGGTGGGGAGTCTGCTTCCTCCTCTCTCTCTCTCTGCCTGCCTCTCTGCCTCCTTGTGATCTCTGTCTGTCAAATAAATAAAAAATAAAATCTTTAAAAAAAAAAATCTTTAAAAAAAAAAGGTACTGTCCAAAGATTACCTCAGATGAAGGCAACATGTTGCACACTTTATTCCACAGAACCTAATTTTCCCCCAAATTATATGACCAAGAGTCTTATTTTCAAGAAACATACATTAAACTACTGTTCCAAAGAGCACAACCTGAAGACCCTGCCTTGTCCGTCTCCCCCAAAGCTGCTTCTGAGTGTTCACAGGACGAAGACATTTCATTACTCAGAAAGGGGAACAGGCACTTTTCTCATAACCGGGGAGAGTGGGGGGAGGGCAAGGCTGCTCACGCGCATGCGTGTGCAAGTGCGTGTGCATGCGCATGTGCAGGTGTGTGTGCATGTGTGCATGTGCGTGCATGCATGTGCTTGTGCATTCCAAGTGTGTGTGCGTGTGCGCATGTCATGCGTACACATGCGCGGTGTGCACGAGCACGCTCTTATTCACGACACCAGGACGCAGAAGGACAATCCAGTCGTCCCAAATCGTATCACGGAGCACAGGTTTCATTTCCTCCTCCGGCAGGGTACCCAGATCATGAGGCACGTCTCACTAGACTTGGATTTAACCACCCCCTCCCTTCTGCTATCAAGTCTCTGGAAAGGAACAGCAACGCCGCCTGCAGCCACCACCAAGAGAAAAGAAGAGAAGCGGGGAAAACTAACTAAAACCCCTTCCCTGGATCATTAAGTGCTGGCTCTCCAATTAATAGACACATAGTTATGCCCTTTTAAACGTGACCTAAACACCACCTACGGGTGATTTATATGCCATGGGAAGGTGGGAGAGACTCTATTTACAGGGTGAGGAGATCGTGCTGTCGAAGTCACTGCAGAAGGTCTGCAGTTGTTCTGGACCCAGACTTCTCCGCAGGTGGAGAAGCCTGGGGTGAGCTAAGTTCGCAGAGCGATATGTTAACCTCTTCCACCACTAACATTTCTAAGCAATATCAACATGGCGGTCTCTACCATGAAGAGGAATGTGGGCTTTTCAAATAATTTTTGTAAAAGAAAGACTCCCAGGAAAAACACTGAGATTGCAACTCACTTCTGGGTGACTTTGAACTCCCTGTCCCCCGAGTCTGCTTTTCCCTCCCGAGTCTGCTCTTCCCTCCTTCCTCTGCAATGCGGACCCTCAGCCAGGCACACAACTAGGGGTCACCCGGGCCAGGGTCCGCGGCAGCAGGGTTCGCCGTGTGACTAACTCTCACTCACCGGATAGGCACAGAAGTGACGGCCCCTTCCTGGTCTTGGCCTTGGATACACTGGCAGCCAGAGAGGACAGTGACTGAAGACCACGGGAAACCACAGGTTACAGATGGCAGAGCCACCGTCCAGAGCAGGGCCCTGACGACCACGAGGACTGGAGCCCAGTGACACCCCCATGCAGGACAGAGTGGACCCATGAACAATGTCGGGGTTAGACAGTTGAAAATCTGCCTACAACTTCTGACTCCCCAAAAGCTTAACTACTAACAGCCTACTGTCGACTAGAAGCCTTACAGATAACATAAATGGTCTCTTAACATTTGTTTTGTATGTTATGTGTATTACATAGTATATTACAGAAGAAAATGGTATTAAGAAAATCATAAAAAAGAGAAAATACGCTTACAGCACTGTCCTGTACAGGGAAAATCTGCATGCAAGTGGACCCGTGCAGTGGAAACCCGTGTTGCTCCAGGGTCAACCAGCCCTCTCTCCCATTGGAGACACTGTTTGGGGGCCACTGCAGTAACCGCTTAGCCTAACATTAACGAACAGGCCATCTCATTGCTTTAAATCGTGTTGCATGTTCATTTTTAAGTCTGTCAACCAACTCGTGCCTGATCGAGTGACCACTTCACGGTGCAGGGGTTCTTCTAAACTAGACTCCAAGGCCAGCCCTGACAGTCTCCTGCAGAGACTGAGCTGTCACTACCGAACTCCCGGACTCCGGCTGTCTGCTGCGGACGCTCCCTGCGAGCCGCCGGATCCACCCCAGCTGGCTTCCTTCTCCCTGCAGCACTTTCCGACATACAGTTTGACTCTCTTCTCTCAGTAGAATACGGCTCCGTGCCAGGGGGATTTCCTTCTGCCTTGTTCACTGCCGAAACTTCCCGTGGCTGGAACAGTGCCCGACATGTAGCAGGCACACAACAAGCATTTTCTGAATGAAAAATGAATTCACCTGAAACCTATCACATTTCAAGTCATGAAGTCTTCAACCTCACAATACCTATTATATTCGTAAGTCAGGGCACCCCAGAAGCAGACAAAACTTGAGAAATTATTTACACACGTGGTTTTCAAACCAGAGCCCAGCGTTTCCTCACAGTGCCTTCTAGGGCTTCAATGGGGAGCCAAGAAACATTTTATTTCAATTTGTTCATTACCTTTCACATTAAAAAAACAATCAACGGATCGAGCACACTCATATGTGTGCATTCAAAATAAAATATATGCTTATTTTACTCAAACATTCCTGGCTCCTAACAACTCAGCTATATATTGGGGGCACCTGGGCTGGCTCCGTCAGAAGAGCACGCAGCTCCTGATCTTGGCATCATGGGTTCAAGCCCCACAGTGGGTGCAGACATTACTAAACAAAACAACAAAATAAAACAAAACAAAAAACCTAAACTGTGTCTGAAACTATTCTTCATGCCAGATCCCATCTTTTGCTGCTCAAGTAACGAGTTAAGGGTATCAGCTACATTTTCTTAAAGTCAAGAAGGATGCAATTCCAGCACAGAGGAAGAGCAGCTCCCAGGGACACACCCTCCAACAACATCAGTGTATCTTCCGTCCCACAGAGAGAGGCCCCCGCTGCGCCCAGACAACAAGACTGGGAAGTTCAAGGGTGGGCCAGCCCCTCAGTACCCCACAAAAAGCAGATCTGTGTGAATTCCACAGTGGAATTTATGAAGCCTTCTGGTTGTGTCCTTCGACTTGTCTTATCTGTGGGGCCCATGATTTACCTATAGGCCAAGCTGCAGACCAGGATCCTCAACCCATCTTCAGCCTGTGGTGAAGTCGCTCTCCTCTCTCAGGTCACTTCCAAATGTATAAGACGGCAGGAGGGGGATCAGGTCTGCAGTTCTCCGGCGCTCCGAAAGCTGGCACCACTGCTGCCTCAGAGGGCTCGGGGGCAGGGGTCTGCGGAAGCACGCTCATACCCAGACAGCTCCCTACCTACAACCCAAACAACCCAATTCCCACTGGGGAATATCCAGGTAATTCTATCTCTGTCTCACATCCCATCCTGGAGCCGGCCTCCCTGTGGAACCTCAATTCCAGAATGACAAGCAAGGCCCCCTAAAAGTAACTACCAGACATGGTCAAAAGGCAATGTTGGCTGAAGGAGGGTGGCCATCGTCCTGTCCCAGGCTACAGTATCATTAAGGTTTAAGGCAAGGAATTCAACTACCATCTAAGAGTGTAAGTAAAAAGACCCGATAACCACAATGCAGAGCGAAAACGCAAAAAAACAAATCTGCACACGGTACTTCAACACCCATACGGACAAGAACTGGGAGGGGTTGCAGAGACAGCCGTCCACCTCTGACCAGTCTGAAGCCTTAGACCAGGTTTCATTCTGTTAGGGACTGAATTGTTGTGCCCACCCTCACCACTGAAAATTCAAATGTTGAAAACCCACCATCCAATCTGATGGTTTTAGGAGGTGGAGCCACCGGGTGGTGATGAGATCACGTGTGTGGAGTCCTCAGGGACAGGGTTAGTGCCCTTCTCAAGGATACGTCAGGGAGCTGCTCTGGGGCTCTCTGCTCTGCCTCGTGCAAAGATACAAGGCACCACCCTCAAGCCAGGAAGCAGTCCTCACAAGACACCAATCTGCCCATGCCTTGAGCTTGGACTTCCCAGCCTCCAGTGGGAACTGTGAGAAACTCATGTTTGTTGTCTGAGTCCCCAGTCCATGGTAATCTGTCATGGCCGCTCAAGCTGACTATGTCGGCTGCTGAGTGCATGAAGAGAAAAGATGAATCTAGAAAGTCAAAGATGAAGAAAGGGCCAGTGAGAGCTACATGCTCTGAGGGATGGCATGGCCCTCTCCCTGACCAACGCACATGTGGTCGCCTTTCCTCCACAGACCCTGACACGTGAGGCTCCTCCAAAGGCACACATACACATATTAGCAGTATGCCTCTTACCAGAGAGACATTTAATAAAAGCAAGGTTAATTTTTCAGGAAAAAGCCCCGGAATCCATATATTCAGCTACACAGTATCCAATATTATATGCAATAATATTCTCATTCTTAAAATCTTTCATAAACAAATAACAGACCCTCTCAAAATAATCCTAATAGTTTTCAACATTCAAAAAGTAATTCTTGTCTCCTATTATTAATGCATCATCTTTGCAGGTTGGGGACCAGCCAACAGCAAGGGGATATGAGAAAGATAAAGTCAGAGGGACGGGATGGACAATGTGGGGCCAGGGAAGGCCCCAAGCTTTGCAGCTGGGCACAATGAGGTCCAAAGTCCAGTTTTATTTGCTAGCTGGGACACCCAACCTCTCAGCGTCTCCACTGGCTCGTCAATTAAAACGAGATGATTCAGGACATCCAAAAAAGGATGCCTGGCTCTCGTCAATAGGGCCATCAATGTGGATGGTGGATAGCAGTCTGCTGGGACTGATACTAAACAAGATTTTTTTTTTTTTTTTTTTTTTAAAGTGGAGAGTTCTACACCTCTTTCCAATTGTAATGTCTAAAATTTCACAGACTTCAAAGCTCCAAAGGCAGTTGCCACTAAATAAATTACTGTGGCATTAAGAATGAATCAACCAGGGCAGCGAGGCTAGAGCTGCTTCTCTGAACGGCTCTGTGTGGAGCAGAGAGTCCCAGCAAACAATCTTCCCTGTGCCACAAAGGTGGTGCCCTCAAGATAACAGTAAATCTAATTACCCAAAATGAGATTATTTTCTACATTCCTGTAGCAATTCCCACAAAGGTAAAAAATGTTAAACTCTTTGTGTCATGTATTTATGGAAAAGATGCAAAGCAGGCCATGAAATTTATCCAGCTCTTCTGCTGCTTTTCTCATTCTAATCGTTGATATGGTATTAAATCCTTTCTTGAAATTTCCCCTTGAACACTACTTAGACTGATTGCTTTCATGGTTTATAACATGACAGGCTATTTTAAAATTGGGTACATGATACTTTTAGAGATACATAAAGTTTTAGAGGTTTACCTTCCCCCCCAAAAAATGACTAATTGCTACTCCCACTGTGAGAAAGAAATCTCTTAACCAAAGGGCTTTTCTTTCCTTAGTGTATAAAATCTGTGTAAGACTATAACCATTAAAACACACAGGCTTTCCAGCAACCACTCTGAGAGCAGGGAAAGCTGCAGGCCCATTAGCCAGACAACGGTCACCTTCTAACACAAAAGCGACAGACAAGGCCGGTCCTAGAAACGACCACGTGGGCACCCCAAGCCAGCCCGTCCAGGACAGGTGCTGAGTGGCCCAATTCCACAGCATAACCACCGTGGGGACAAGATGTCAAGTGCTAAACAACTATGGGAGTTTTTAAAAACTTGTTCTGCCTCCATGTGTTTCTAGGACAACTTAAGCAATGCTTACGATTCACTGCTGATCTGTAAGCATCTGGCCAGAAGCCAACATGCTGCCACGTTTCACTGAGAGCAGCAAGGTGCAGACTGGGGCTCTGAGGTCAACCCCTGGCGAGCTTCCACTGGCTCACATGTGGACTGGCAAGAAGGCCCGGGGCCAGCCAGGGGACAAAACCGCAGGGATGGGGCCAGCTCCAATGTCAACGTGCCGCCAGCACCATCAAGGCCACCACACGTGCGACTGAAAAACAGGAGTGTGCACCCCCCACCCAGGCTTGCCCCCCGCTCCCATGGGTGACACCACTCTGCCACGGTCACAGGCTGCCGGCCTGCCTGACTTCTGAAATCAGGGACGTTTTAAAAACCCTGGTTCTAATTAGTTATAAATGAAAATGCTACAGGTGCATTTCGGAAGCTAAGCTACTACTATCTGAAATACGAAACAATAACGGGATCTCCGCTCCACAAAAGTTAAAAGCAGTTTTGGAAGACAAGCTAACAAACGGTTCCCAAGGAAGGCAATGATAGGATCCTTCACGGCTTCTACGAACAAATTCACTGGCTTCCCAGGAAACAGCAGAACTGGTTTCAAAAGTAGAACTAGGGGCTCCCTGGGGGCCCAGTGGGTTGAGCGCCCAACTCTTGGTTTTGGCTCAGGTCACGATCACAGGGTCATGAGATCCAGCCCCCCCCCCCACCCCCGCCACCACACTCAGCAGGGAGTCTGCTTGGGATTCTCTTCCTCTGCCCCTCCCCCCACACATGGACATTTTTTTCTCTCAAATAAATCAATCTTTTAAAAAGGGGAAACTATAATTTCCAGTAATATTATTAGAAACGAAATTATAAGGAAAAGTCTGGTCCCCTTTCCGTGCAACTGAAGAGGGAAACACAAGTGGATAAAAACAGAATTACCTTTACAACCAAGATTTACTGAGAAGAGCTCTGATGCGTATTCAGGCATGGGGGGGGTACTTACTAGATCTAGCGCGGAGCCTCCACCAAGGTATTCCATTATTATCCACAACTTAGTGTCCTACAGAAACAAAAAGAGGGTAATTATTTTTAATAAACCAAACCAGAAAAAAATTTAAATAATTTAAATAATGGGGAGGTTCACTGTTCTTTTGGAACTGAAAATTTCCAAGAAAAGCATGTGCAAATGAGTCCCGTGCAGGAGCGGCCTCACGACATGGTGGGCGACCACGGCTTGTCCCGGCCTGCATCAGGAGCTCGGAAGCAGCGTGTTCTGGACCTGCTGAACCAGAAATCTCCGAAGAGGGGATGGACAAGCTCAGTCTGTGATCCTCGGCAACAGCGGGGTTTGGGAACCAGTCCCCAAGGCCCATCACAGGGCTGGCAGCGGACACACACGTTCCCCCGCGTGTCAACCGCGAGGTACCCAGAGCGCCCAGCCCTGGGGCCCGGCCACTGCCCTCCGTCTGCCTGCAGCTGTGGGCTGTGCAGGGGCGGCCCTCATGCCCTGTGAGCTGAGGGAAGGGGATGCTCCTGAGGGAGGACAGCAGCACAGCCTCTCATCCACCAGTTTCCGACAGCCTGAAAGCTACCGGAGTTTTCAGGGAGCTTTCCAGAACAGCAGGCCCCGGCCCAAGTCTTGAGTTTGTGTGCTCACCCGTGTCCACTCGGTGTCTTTTCCCTCCGTGTTTCCTAAAACCACTCAGCCCCCGTGACTTCCAGGGTTCTATTGTTAAACACAAATCCCAAAGCGATGCTCCCCTGAAAGCCAAGAAGCCAGCCACGGCGCGCTCAGAGAGGGAGCACCCCGGGGCGGACAGGAGTCCGCGGGCTCAGGGACCAGCCAGACCAGGGTTCGGATCCTGACCCTCCTGACAGCCCGAGGGATTCAGGTAGTTGTTTCCTCTCTGAGCTTCTGACCTAATCTAGTGCCCGACCCACAGCAAGCAGGCAAGGTCGACAACTAGTGACATGGACCCTCGTCACAGCACTGGTGGCAAGTAACCCGTGAGCGGTGCTGGGGCTGGAGGACCCGGCACACCCCAGGGAGGGGGAGAGGGGTCTGGTCCCCCGCCTGGGCAGTAAACGCACAGGGGGACATGAAGCAGCAGCTTCTTACGGACTAAGTCCCGTGTGGAAGCTGTAGTGGACATCCAGCGAGCTCTGGGTCCCTTCAGGGTGGAAGCGAGCCCTCCCTCTTCAGAGTATCCCCAGGGTCCCTCCACACTCCTGGCTCCAACAGGGAGGACTTTGACCGCCCACTCTTCTGGAACCCTGGAACAGTGTCTGGCCTTTTCGCCTCCGAGGAAGGCGGGGAAAAGCCCTCCCCTGCCTCCCTCCCCCACAGCCCGTGTGAACTTTCACTTTAACAACTCTTGGTCGGATTTTAGATTCGCGAGTCCATGTTTCCCACCAACAGCAAACTACACGCCTGGGGACAGTGGAGCGCGGTCAAGCTCAGGGCGTGTCAGTTACCGCGCTGTCATCAAGGAAGGGCGAACTGTGCTGGCCACACGTTCGCTTCGGAGAGGCAACGATACACGCACCACATTTGTAAAATACATTCCTTGTAAAATTTCAACTAAATTCTGACATCTGGAGTCGATTCTATGATATTCTAGACAGTCCAAGTTTTACTGCATATACAGCATTTTCTCAAGCTTTTAAATGCCCTCGACGTCTAGTACGACAAAGACAATTTCAGCAGAGACTGGACGGGGGCACAAAAGCCTGACATGATGTGTTTGGGATCTACCTTCCACATACAAACATTTTACCACCACCACCACCCCTCCACCCCTGCCATAACTACCCAGTCACAGGCACCTGCTGGGAACGGGGGTTCTGATTCTGAGAGAACTTCCTACCAGAAAGACTATTCTCTGACCTTCCTTCCATTTTGTAACTGAGCCTAATGCCAGGCAGACACAGCCCCTGCTCCTGGAGAAATGTTTGTGTTACTCCTAGACATTCCAAAAGCATCTCATCTGACAGAAATAAATTATCCCAGGGAACAACCAATACCATTTTGGATAACACAGGAACTATATATTCTCCTTCCGTGAAAAACTTGGAACTCTACATACTATTCCCATGCCCGCTGTGAGGGTGCTGTCTGACCCAGCTCCCACCCTCTGCTGTCATGGCCGTGAGGGTAGACTCAGTGGGTCATCACCTTCCCTGTCACTCCCATCTGCGGCTGGCTGTGACCAGGACGTCCTGAGGGGGTCACCGCACTGCTTCCCACACTTCACCTGCCCACCCGTTCCGGAGCACTAGGCTCCTCTCTCCCAAATCCCTGAGGGGTTAGCCCAGCAGGGAACTACCCACCAAGGAAACAAAAAATAACTCTTCCAACACGCTACTTTTCTCCTTTCAGGGAGCCGCACCAGGTGCTAAAGTGACCCCGTTCCCCATGTTGTCCTAATACCTCGGGGGCACGTAAGCCACAGCGGAACAAGCAACAAACCAAGTGCCCCTACCTCTCGTTGTAAAGGCTTCACCTCCTACAGGGGGAGGGAATGAAAGACCAGCCCTGCCTCCGCTGTATCCAGCTCATTCCTGGTGGACACATCTGCTGGCGTCTGAAGGCTGTCCCAACACAAGGGCCACCAGATCCGAGGACCCCTGGGAAACAGCGTTAGGTCATGCTGCTTAAATACCGTGGCCAGGGGCCTGTAACTAAAGTTCTCTCTTCCCCCAGGTCCACTGGCACCACTGATCAGGAAAAGGTTCTACTGGCTGACCCCTGTCGGCCGAACTGGCTTTTCCAGCTCACTGGGTGAGCCACTCACTTGCGTGGGGAGGCAAGCCCGGGAAGCGGGGTCAGCAACCCCAGCGGCCCTGTACTGTGTATGCTCAGTCCCCACTCCCTCAGGCCGAGGGGCCGCAGGGCAGCTTGCCAGGGGCTGGCCCCAGGAGGCTTCGATAAGCAGGGAAGGCACCTGCCTTTTCGCACGGAGCTCGCCTTCTGAAGCCCAAGACAGACCTCGACAACTGTTCCCTGAACTCTGTCAAGAGCAGGTGCCAAGACAGGGTACAGCAGGGACCTGCCGGATCGCAGAGTTGGAACTCGTCTCTTTTCATATGAGCCCGATGAGGAACTGGCTCTGGGGTTGGGGGTGATGTGGAGGGAGGGGACCAAGGGGACAAGTACAGGTGAGCCAACAGAAGCGAAGCTGTAAGGCAAGGCAAAGGGGACACCGAGGACCTAATGGAGGGAAGGCACGGAGGCAAGGGTGCCCTGGTGCAGAGTGACCTCGAGTGTGCAACAGAGAGAAGCCGATCTTATAGCCTGTGCTAAACATTTCAGATTCCCCCTAAAAGTCACTGGAGGGCACCAGAGCAGATGCCCACTTTGGAGCAAGCCCTGGATGTGGGTGGAGAAGGAAGCAGAGAGTAGTTACAGGCTCGGGTGGAGGCCCGGGCAGAGAGAGAGGTGGCGCTGGGGAAGCAGATGTGATGGGGCCTGGGGGTACACAGGGACATCAAGGTCACTTCCAGACTTGGCCTCACTCAGATGAACGAACACCCGGCATCACCATCTACTGACAGGGAGCCCCGGCGAGAGGAGGGGGTGTGACAAGTTTGTGGACAGGTGTCATGAAGGAGTCCACAGATCATTCATGGAGCAAGAATGACTCTCCTTTCTCTTTGAAAACAAAATGAAAAAAATACAACCTGTTTTTAAGATAACTGACGGCTTGCACTAAACTGTGGTGTGAATTCCCACCTCTGTCTTGGGGAAGCCGCCCCCCACTCGCAGGCACCAATGCGTCCCCCGCTCTCATGCCACCCTCCCCACCCGTGTCCCAGGACGCACCGAGCTCCAAAGCCCGCCAGCTCCCGCACAGCCGCTCCTGCCCTGCGCGAGTCAAGGCTCACAGGGCAGTGCCCCCAGGACATGCACCCCTAGGACATAGCCCCCTCCCCTCTCGGGGACATGCACCCCTAGGACATAGCCACCCCCCTTTCGGGCCACCAGGCACAAACGTCTGTCCCCATCTTCCTCCTGCCTCAGAGAAAGAAGTCTCATCCTCGGTCCAAGAGCAGCGTGCCAACAGTGCTCCCTGCCCACCCACCCCCTTCCCCCAGTGGCCCCCAGTCCCGCTACTGATGCCATCACTCGATCTGCCACCTTCCCTTGGAGACTCCTTCTCCACAGCCCCAACCCTCTGTATTCAATCATTCTCTCCCTTTCTATAGGCTGACTCTTCCCCCATGGTCCCGATGAGCCCTAAAAGCTCTGGGTTCTGCTTTGCCCCTCCCTCTCCTGGCCCAAATTCCTGAACCATAATGCTCAGCTGCTGACTTCTCTTTCCCACCAAAAGGCAAGGGGGCTAGGAATAAACTCTGCCTCCCTCCCAACCTGGATGAGGACACAGATGCTGTGGCTATCATGAAAACCAGGAAGAGCGCGAAGGGACAGATCCTGGGATCTGGGGGAGCGTCTCATGCAGACACGTAACCTGTGCCCCATCAGGAGCTCACCTGCGGGCTCCATCCCACCTCCCAGGTAGGACACATGTGCAACACAAGACAGACAAGGTCACTTACACCGGTCATGAGTCAGGACTCTGAGTAAGCTCCACCACCACCGACCCTAAAGCACACGTCCACGAGGGAGTAAATGGATGAGCTGGGGAGAGCGGAGGCCGGGCTCTGGGGGTGGAAGGCAGGCGCGGCCTCTGTGCTCTGCATCAAGCCTTCTCGTCCTCAGCGCCCCTGACATCTGAGGCCGGGGGAGCCTCGGCTGTCTGTCGGGGAACTGCCCTGTGCATCCGGGATAGTTGAGCAGCGTTCCTGGCCCTCCTCCCACTAGATGTCAGTAACACACCCCCAGTGGTGATCACTGACCTGTCTCCAGGCAGCACCGTGTCTTCTGGGGGCCAGAACCGCCCGCACCAAAAACCCCTGCACTACACGGCCAAGGTCGATAAGCCTCAGGTGGCATTGGACCACCAGTGCTGAGCGCTCACGCTCTCCTCCACGGCAGAGCCTCTACACCCCGAAACCTCCAGCAGGAAAGCAGTCACTTAACGCACTGCGAGATGCTAGGCTGCGGCTTCCCCGTCCATAAAAAGATGGTCATAACCTGCTTCTAAACCTCCAAGTTGAACTGACAGTACAATGAGACCGTGATGAACATGGACGCACTCTGCGAAGGTCAAGGTGCCACACACACAACGTGCTACTGGCTTTATCAACATCGTCACCCATAAATGCCTTAAAATAACTGCTAAGACCAAAACAGCCCCATTAGCAAGTTACTAAACAGTATTTCCCTGCATGGGGGTGTCTGAGCAACATGAAATCTGGAACAATGATTCATACACATTCCACGCTGGAATGAAAAAAATAACTACTGCCCTACAAGCCTGAGGCAAGAATGTCTGACAAGGACGGTCTGGCTCGAGGGACACACGCGACCTGTCCTCAGTGACCGAGCGCTTCCTAGACGTAGACTCACGACCCTCATAAAACCTTCCAAATCATGACTTGTGGGGCGCTCTGAGAAGAATAAATCAGAAGAGCTCTTAAAACATGAATGATTTTAATCAGAATAATTTCATTTTTAAAACATCACCTCAAAAATGTAAATTATAAGCGACCTTGCGATACAATTTTCTCATAAGTGAAAGAAAATGGTTCCTTTAGTTAAAAAATTCACATTTCAAAATTTAAAAGGTACCAAAATGTATACAGTGAGAACCTTCCCTCTCCCCCTGGCCCCGGGCTACCCAGCCTTCATCCCCAAACTACCAACACATGTGGTGCAACCTCAAAAAAAATGCTGTCCACAAAACCTACAAACTCCTTCTCCCCTTTCTGCAGATGGTAACATTCTGTGCACTGCTCTGTACCGTGCTTCTCCTTGGAACATTCTCTCTTTATCTATAAAGAAATTCCTCTTCTTTTTTTAACCATAACTAACCCACACCACACCGACAACACGGAGTCATTCCCAGTCTTCAGCTATCACGAGCCAAGTGTCAAGGAAGAACCTCACATATTTTCACTTTGAAGAGTTCCAGGAAATGGAGCTTCTAGGTCAAAGGTACCCATGTGAATTTTAACAAATAATGACAAATTACTCTTCAAGGAACCCATCTCGCTCCGTACCACCGCCAGCAACATAGGAGTGCCAATTTCCCCTTTCCTTTGCCAACAGCGTAATGAAACTTTTTCTTGTCATTGCCATAAGCTGAATTTCGTGCCCCTCCACCAAATCCATATGCTGAAGTCCTAACCCCCAGTTCAAGATTTGTATAGCTGACCATTGAACACCAAGGGGTTAGAGATGCTGACACCCCCTTACCTGCCCCCGGAGCCCCAGATCCGCAGAGAACTTGCGAGTCCTCAACAACTTTACTGATGGCCCGCTGCTGACCACAACCTCACTGGTAACGTCTTTACACTGTCTGGAGAAAAGGTTATTCGGGAAAAAGCACTGACAGAGCTGTAAAAACTTTGCACCCATGAGGGGACCTGTGCAGTTCCAAGGGTCAACCCTATGCAGAGACTGGGTCTTTAAAGAGGTAATTAAGTTAAGAATCAAGGCACCAGGGTGGGCCCTGATCCAAAGTGGCTGGCATCCTTCTAGGAGATGAGGACACAAGCACACGCCCTGGGACCACGGGAGAAGCCAGGCGTCTACGAGCCAGAGCCTCAGAGGGGACCCACCCCACTGATGACTTGCCCTCCGACTTCCAGCCTCCAGAACTGTGAGGAAATAAACATCTGCTGTTTATGGCACCGGCACTGTGGTACTTTGTTACAGGAGCCCTAGAACATGAAGACAGAATCCACGAGCAGGGGAAAATGTCTCTCAGGACGTTTCCTTCTCTGATCGTAGGCTGAACACCTTCATATACCAAAGAGCCGCGACTGCTTTCCTCTCTGAACCGTTCTCCATCTACATCCTTTGTCCATGTCTCTACGGGCTTACAGGGCCTTTTTCAGAGGCAGTAACTTTTTTTTTTTTTTTTAAAGATATCATTTATTCACCTGACAGAGAGAGATCACAAGTAGACAGAGAGGCAGGCAGAGAGAGAGAGAGCGAGAGAGAGAGGGAAGCAGGCTCCCTGCCGAGCAGAGAGCCCGATGCAGGACTTGATCCCAGGACCCCGAGATCATGACCTGAGCCGAAGGCAGCAGCTTAACCCACTGAGCCACCCAGGCACCCCAGTAACTTCTTAACGTCTTAGGGAAAATAGCCTCTTCTCCCATGAGCTACAGACACAGCAGTTTCCTCATTCGGCTTTTGATTCTGCTTCCAGTAACTTCTGCTTGAAGAAATTAATCTGATGTCAACGCAACAACAGCGCGGCTTCCAGGCAAATTCGCCCTGAATGGTCTGGAAACACTTCCTGAGAGCCTGGGATGGGTGAGTGAGCTGGCCCCCACATGAACAAGCCCCAGGGAATTCACGGACATCCGGGAAAAGGTTACAACCAGACAAATGAGACAGGGCAGCGTCCACACAGCTAACACAGAACAAGATTTTACAGCAGGAATTCCCAAGTTCTGCTCTGCGTCTGCACTGCAGTCAGAGGCCTCCAGATCTATGACCCACAATACAGGAGGCTTTATTAAAACAGTGCCAGTTCCCAGCCTTAGAATATGGCGGTCTTCTTAGTTGGGGGGGAAGGTGCCTGGGCGGTTCAGTCGGCACCCAGCTCTTGATTTCGGCTCAGGTCATGATCTTAGGGTCCTGGGATGGAGCCCGTGTGGCGCTCCATGCTCAGTGGCGAGTCTGCTTGAGCACGCTCCCTCCTTCTGCCCCTCCCCCACCCATAAGTGTGCCCGTGCACCCTCTCTCTCAAGTAAATACATCTTTAAAAAAAAAAAAGGATATGGCTTCTAAAGCAAAGGCCTCTATGGTAGAAGGGGAATCATTCCCACCTACAGAGGATGAAGGCGTCACCCAGATGAGAACAGGGGAAGAGGAAAGAGAATCCAGGCTTCCCTCTTCCAGGCCCTAATTGGAGGACAAAAGTGCTCAAAAGCAGGGAAATTCTTCTAGTGTTGGAAACACATTATGAAGTGGGAGAAAGGCCCTATATACAGAAATCAGCTAAAAATAGGTTGTACTGGAAAGCACACAAAGAAAAAAATAAGTCAACTAAAAATTATTTGACCAAATCCTTAGCCCAAAGGGAAAAAAATCAAAATCTTCACTACAGATCAGGCAAAAATGATGTTGGAAACACTATGCACAGGCATCCCTCATTTTTCTGCAGGCTCACCAATGGAAGGTCTGTGGCAAGCCAGTGCTGAGTGAGTCTACGGGCGCCATTTTACCAACAGCACTGGCTCCCTCCATGTCTCTGTGTCACATACTGGTAATCCTCACACTGCAAACTTTCTCTTTAGTGTCGTATTTCTTATGGGGATCTGTGACCAGTGATGTTTGATGTTACCAATGTCATTGTTTGGGGGCATCATGAACCACGCCCATAAAAGAGGAGGAGCTTAACAAGTACATGTGGTATATCCTGGAAGCTCGACCAACTTGCCATTCCTGTCTCTTCTGGCCTCCCTGTTCTCTGAGACACAACAATATTGACTTTAGGCCAATGAATAACCCTACAACAGCCTCCAAATGTTCAAGTGAATGAAAGAGCCATACGTCTCTCACTTTTAATCAAAAACAAAAAATGAGTAAGCTTACTGAGGAAGGCATGTCAAAAGCCAAGACAGCCAGGTCTCTTGTGCCAATCAGCCAAGTTGTGAATGCAAAAGGAACCTTCCTGAAGGAAACCACATGTGTTACTCCAGTGAACACAAAAATGATGAGAAAGGAAAGGAGCCTTATTGCTGATGAGCAATATGAAGTCAATTCCACAAAAGCCGAGAGAGGTCAGGTAGCTGCAGGAGAAAAGTCTGAAGCTAGCAGAGAGGCAGGTTCCTGTGGTTTAAGGAAAGACGTCGTCTCCATAAATAAAAGTACAAAATGAAGCAGCAAGTGATGACATAGAAATGCATCACATCATCCCAAAGTCTCCCGAGATCACAAATGACGGTGGCTGCACGCAACAGATTCTCAATTTGGATGAAACAGCCTTCTGCTGGAAGACGATGCCACAGTGGACCCTCGTAGCTACAGAGGAGAAATCAGTGCTGGCTACGGAGCTTCAAAGGCCAGGCTGAGTCTCTGGTCAGGGGCTAATGCAGCTGGTGACGAAGGTGAAACCAGTGCTCAGTGACTATTCGGAAACTCCCAGGGCCCTGAAGAATGGGCCAAATCTACTCTGCCCGTCCTCTCTACATGAAACCACCAAGCCTGAATGACAGAGCACATCTGTTTACAATACCGTTTACTTTATTATTTTAAGCCCACTGTTGAGACATTACTACTCACGACAAAGGATTCCTTTTACAATGTTACTGCTCAGTGTTACTGGTCACCCAAGGGCTCTGGTGGAGACGTGCCGTGAGATTCACAGCATCTTCGTGTTGTGTGAACAACATCCTCTCTGCAGTCCAGGGCTCAGAGTCATTCTGACTTTCCAGTCTTAGGATTTAATACATTTCCTCAGGCTATAGCTGCCATAGGTAGTGACTCCTATGATGGATCTGGGCAAAGTCGACTGAAAACCTTCTGGAAAGGATCCACCATTCTAGATGCCACTAAGAACATTCATGATCCATGGGAAAAGGTCAAAATTATCAACACAAACAGGAGTTTGGAAAAAGTTGATTCCAAACCACATGAATGATGTCGAGGGGTTCAAGACTTCAGGGGAGGAGGTCACTGCGGATGTGGTGGAAACAGCAAGAGACCAGAGTTAGAAGTGGAGCCTGAAGATGGGCTGAATTACTGCAAACTCGGGATTTAACGGACGAGGAGATGCTCTTTGTGGCGCAGCCAAGAAACTAGTTTCTTGAGATGAGATCTGCTCTTGGAGAAGATGCTGCCAAGACTGTTGAAATGACAGCAAAGGACTGAAACTATGACACACACTTAGTCGATAAGGCAGTGACAGGGTTTGAGAGCACTGACGCCAACTGGGTATAATAGTATCCAACATCACGGTACACTACCGAGAAGCTACTTGGGAAAGGAAGAGTCAATCGATGCAGCAAACTTCAATGTTGTTTTAAGAAATTGCCACAGCCACCCCAACCTGCAGCAGCCACCACCCCGACCCTGAGAAATGGTCAGGATTTCTCAGCAATAAAGTATTTTATAATTAAAGTATGTACACTGCTTTTTTAGACACAGTGCTATGATTGCACACTTAGCAGACTACAGTATAAACATAACTTTTCTGAAAGCGTAACTTTTACATGTACTTGAGAGCCAAAAAATTCATTTGTCTTGTTTTAGTATACAATATTGGGCTTTACTGCCATGGTCTGGAACCAAACCCACAGGATCCATGAGGTCCGCCTGTACAGCAAAAGCTATATAGTACAGCCAAAGAAATACTCAGAGGAAAACTCACAGCATGATATATTTTCATTACCACAACAAAAAAATAAAACGAAAGATGAAGAAATATTGAGTGTTCAACTCACAAGCTAAGAAGGAAGAAAAAAGGAAACCAAGAAAAGCAAAGCAAAGACTAAAGATAAAGACATATGCATATTGGAAAATATTAAAATAAGAAATGTATCATTTTTTTAAATGACAACTTCCATTTACTGCAATCAAGAAAAAACGGGCAATACACTATATTTGCAAATATAGCAATAAAGAAAATTACAGACAATTTTCTAAATGCAAATAGAAAAGATCACAATATTTCATGAATAGTAAATCTGAAAATCCAGAATGACACATAATTTCTTTGTAATGTATGAATTAAAATTAATTCAAGCAAGCCCAAGACCTATAGACAGAAAAGGAGTTGGGGGAAGAAACAGATCAATTACCTTCCTCTACAAGCATCTACATAAAGACGGACAGCAAGCAGGAAGATCAGATGGTTTTTGCCTTTGAGTAATTTAAAACCTTGGAAGAACAGGATGTATCCTAGCACCATCCTGAGGAACAGGCATTTCATGGCATCGCCACGTACCGAAACACCCCCAAGAGGCAGGGTTGGGAAAGCGCCGTGGTTCCCACTGAAGGACCGAGCGCAGCAGGGAGAGGAGAGCACCGTGGGAACCCAGGCGCCTCTCAGCACCAGGGATGCAGCGCAGCCTAGGAGAGGAGCCGTCAGCGAACAAGGGTCATTGGCCCCAAAAGTTATTTCTAAAGAAAAAAAGATGCACTTGGAAATAAGTGAATGTTGGGTGAGTCTCTCTGCACAGAAAGCTTCCACCTTACACTAGCATCACCCACCCTAACCCGACCAGCTCCTGCCTGCCCCCACCCCCGCCGCCTGTTCCTACCTGCCCTCCCTCGCCTGCCCTCCCGCCTGCCCCAACTACAGCGCTTTTGGGGGTCCGGGCTCCCCTCCACATCTGCAGTGGTCCCCCTGTGATCAGACGAGTACCTCCTTGTAGGGAGACTAAGGTTGCTGTCGCCCGGGCCACCTCTCACCTGTGACCACCAGAGGCTGAGCTGGCTGCAAGGTGGTGCTGGCCCAGGGCATTTAGGGAAGGATGGGAGAGCTGTCCACAGCCTGGGGACAGACACGTTCTCCTTCACGGGGGCAGCCACAGCTCCCTGGGGAAGAACAGTCCCAAGAACTTCTCGTGTCTTCCTCCTGGTCAAGGAGGCGGGGTCACCACCATCGTTTCCCATGAGTGCAGAGCCAGGCACTTCCTAAGGAGGGTCTCACTTCATTCTCCCAATGACCCTGTCTGCTCGGGCAATCCGTCTCCTCTCATTGTCTAAACTGAGGTACCTGGCCGGTGGCAAGGAAGGACAGCAGCCGGGCGCCTCTGGAGACATTCTGACAGAGTCAGACCCCCAACAGGAGCCACCATAACGAACACCACAGACTCTCAGCAATTTCTAAAGGAATCCAGTGAGGAAAATACTTCCTGATGTCACTGTCCAAAACATTTAACTGTTTAACTGGCTTCCTTTTATACGCTGTGAATTCTAATCTGACTGCTGGGAAAATATAAAATGTTTGCCTGCAATTTAAGGGATTCCTGAGCCCCACGCTCCATCACACCCAGTTTCAGAATTCTTGTTCTAATGTCCTTTAATAAACTGGAAAGAGCACTGGACAGTCCCTGAAATGCTCCTCTTTGGGCTTCTATCACAGGACTCTTTCCAAAAGGGCTGTCTTATCACCGTGTGTGTGTGTGTGTATGTGTGTGTGTGTGCGCACGCGCGCACGCAATGCACGCGTGCTCACACATACAAGTGTGTGTGATAGGTGAGTCTCCCCAGAGGGGTCTGAATGGTCCTCTCTTTCCCAGCGACTGCAAGCTGACCTAACTCGATACCACACGCACTCGTGGGAAGGTTCTGTGCTGACTGCTCACGCAGAGGAAGACAACGGACACCGCTCTGCTGACACGCAGACACAAAGCAACCAGAGACCAGAGCAACCAGAGACAAAGGCTCTAAGTCACAGGGAAGAGCAGCAATTAAGAGAAATGTGAAAAAAATACCCTGGGAGGTAAAAGAGAAGGACCTTTCCTCCCTCGCGTCTCCCCTACCAGAACAGCAAATGCCACGGTCAAGAAATGCCAACCGCTAAGCTGACCAAGTTCTCTGCCCTCACCGCGCCACAGACGGATCCTTCTGCCGAAGGGACATGCCTCGTGACTACACGACCCTTCAGCTCAGTGACAACCTTCGCGGTTGTGACACAACATATGTCAGAAACACTCATCTCAAAACCCACAAAGTCCAAAGAAGGGCCGACTCCTACGGAGGACAGTATTAATTCTTCGAGAACAACCCAGCCCGAAGAGACAAAGCCAAGTCCGAAGGCGGTGCGGCTGGGAAAGACTATAAACGTAAACTGTGCATCCCGCACATCTTCAAAGAAGGGCCGTTAGCGTTCTGAGACGAGTTACGGAGTTGGTAGATTCACAGAACACAAACGCTGTATTTTAAATGCCGACGTGCGCATTCATATCAATATTTTGTTGCCGTGTGTGGAGTTTACCCTGAAGGCGGGCGGCTTCTGAAGCCCAGGCCGGCGGGCCACACGCCGACTCAGCGCGTGGTCGCACCGAGGACCCGCGATGGCCCCGCGCACCTCTGCTCTCCTCCCGCCGCGGCCGGCTGCTCGCGGCCGGTGTCCTCTGCACGGCACCGGCCCGGAGCGAAGGGCTCGGGCACGCGCGCATTCTCAACTTACACTGCGTCTGCGACCGATGAGCTCCTGAAAACACTCAAGCTGCCCTTGGATCAGATGCGCAAACCGCGGGCTCCGTCACGGGGAGCCGCACTGGGACTCACGGTCAGGCCCAAGAGGGCGCGGGACGTGCCCTACGGGGCACAGGCTCGTGCTTCCCCCCACGGCGTGAAGCACCAACAGCCCCAGCCGGCCTCTGCCCCCATGAGGAAGACCCCATTGTGTATGAAAAGCCGCACACCTCGATCACAGACTCTTCCGGGACCGCCGCCCTGATGCTCTGGCTGGCCCCTGGCAGGCACCTTCCTTCTGGGCAGGATTCGATCCAAGGGCTGCTTCTAGCGTCCGTTTTCCTTTTTTTGAAGCAGGTGTCTTTATCGATAGTCTCGCTGTGCCACATGAATGAACGAATGCGGAGAAAGATGAATGACCTCCCTGGGAACAAGTCTTCCCTTCAATTACAACCCAAGTAGCCCCTCTTTGCATAATCTAAATGAGATCTGTGATGGCATATATCATACCATTTTTTTAAGGAATTTACTCAGAAATATATGTTTTATAAAAGAAAACATATGGCCTAATTATCTTATCTAAATACCTCAGCTGTGTTTAGATACTCCAGACGAAAGTTTAAATATGCAGAACATGTATGTTGAAATGAAGAGAATGAGAAATACAATTAATATTCATTTTAATTTATAGTTAACATTAGCCCAAAAAAAAAAAAAAAAAAGCAAAAACAAAAACAAAAAACAAAAAACATAAAACACAACCAAAAACCCAGAGTTGAGTTTCTTTCTGGTGAAGGAAAATATTTAGCCCAACTGGAATTTTAATTCATTTGACTTTCTGGAGAGACAAACATAAAATGGAGCTGCCAAATGTCTTCAGGGACCTTCTTCAATTACACTAGGACAGTGTGTTCGGGAGAGAGAAAAGGATCCAGTCGCCATCCTCAGAAACATTTCAAAGCACATCTTTTATATTATCTTTGGCTCCGAGCCTACAACTTTCCCCCTGTGACTGGATGCAAAATGAAGTGTATTCCTTTGCGATTTGAAAGCAAGATTTACTTTCAGATTTTTTCAATCTGCTCAAAAGCAAAGTTTTGTCTTTGCCCACGGTGACCCTGGAGTCTGATGCCACGGACTCAGCACACCGTGTCTATTTTCCCCAGAAACACAAGGACACATACTTGCAGACTAGAAATTACTCTCTGAGGAAACAGATGTGCTACTCCCTGTCCCAGGGGCTGTGGCCGTTCTAGGCCATCAGGGAACACAGCTGATGCCTTCCAGATATTAAAGCGGGATGGGTCCTGCTGTCCACCAAGGGCCCTTCAGCTGGGCCCCCTTTGGCCAAACCTTGGTGCAGAAGGCAGAGAACAACGCCTCTGCTGGCATGAAGGGCAGCGGGGGAGCTCCCAAGAGGGGCTCACATCCTCTCAACACTCAGGACCTCCCAGCCTTGGTGTGACTGCAACGGGCTGTCGAGTCAGCTCTCTGTGCGACCAGAGACACCAGCTACAACAACTCTGGCTCCAGCGGACTCCAACTCTCCACGTCTCCAGGACGGGCTCTGCCTGGGCCAGTACCAGGGTTTCCTCGGGGTCAAGATCAACACTTGGAGCCTTCTTGAATAACACAGTGCCTCCGCCACAACATAAAAAATCCATTTTGCCAACATCTGGGAAATTATTGCTCAAATCGGGTTTTTAAAGAGTTGTGCATCTGACCATAGCATGAATTTCCTTTTTTTTTTTCAGAGTCCAGTTATGTTCATGTACTTAAAGGGAATCATAATCCCCAAACCCATCTTCTTTAGAGAGTAAAGGACATTCACTGAAGGAAACAAATAGCAAAAGGAAAAATAAGAAGCATGGAAACAGGACTGATACTTGAAGTAACTCCGAAACCAGTTGTGTTTAAAACAACGAGCCAAAAATCTAAGAAAACAACACAGAGGAATCACAAAATGATAAAATGGACAGATCCGACCACTTCCTGGCACACATTCGACTCCCTTTTCCAAGTTTTAATTTACTTAGAGTGAGTGTAACAATGTTAGGTCAGACATTTCTAGAAGCAACCGGCATATTCCAGATTCTTCCTGATTCTGGCACAGGCCAGGGAAGCAAGCAAATTCTGCATAGATGCTTCCTTCCCTGCCAAGCCAGCTGCTCGTGGCTCCCCTGCCCACGGCACTCTTCCTCCAAACAGCCGTCTTCTTCCACCTTCGAAGCCCCAGAAATACCACAGGAGCAAAGTGAAAATGGAGGGCCTCAGGCAACCCCAGACAGCCACCAGGGAGATGTGTTCTGCGAACTCTGTCTCCTAGAGACCACGGGCAATTTCATGAGGGCTTCAACATGGCTTCAGGGGTGCCGGGGTGTCTCAGTCAGTCAAGCATCCAACACTTGACATCAGCTCGGGTCGTGATCGCAGGATCATGAGACCGAGCACTGCGTCAGGCTCCACACTCAGTCTGGAGCCTGCGTAAGATTCTCTCTCTCCCTCTGCCCCCCGTTCTGTCTCTCCCGCTCTCAAGAAAGAAAGAAAGAAAAGAAAACACAGCTTCAGATGAAGGCCGAATGTTCTTGACACAGTCACCCTGATAAAGCGCTGCCCACCTTTCTATGGTATTTTCAATGTATGCCCTACACGGACCCTGCACTTCAGAAATTTTAAATTGATTCATTTATAAACAAGGCCAGGCCACCATCCCCAAACTCTAGCTGAGGGACAGGATGGGAATCGGTAGTTTTCAAAGCCCTTGGATGTTCTGCTCTAAGTTACTGTATCTGCCTTAAACACGCTCCTTCTCATCGATGCCTTCCTAACGGCAAGTCTGGATTCCCTGAGACCTAGCTCACCCGACAGGAAAATCCGCAGCTCGGGCCTGTGCACGGTGAAGTTTGCATGCGACATTCTAGGGCAAATGACTGGTAAATGCTTCCGTAAGTAGATCTGAGGCCTGTGCAAGGTCCAAGCCAGCCGGCGAAACCTGGGCGGGAGTTAAAAGCCGGGACAAAGGAGCATGTGAACAAACAGGAAAAGCCAGCTAACAGCAGGCAAGTAAGGAACTACAGACAGACAGAAGACATTCCCATCAGACATGGAAACCGTCACGCTCCCCAGACCAGAGAGCATGAGTCACCTCGGCTGTGCTCTGGCCCCAACACAGGGACCCACCCCAGCATCATGTGAAGATTCAAGCATTATGCAACACCTCCCTCCCCTCACACCTCCCCCCACTCCCTCCCCGCCCATCCCACACCGATGCCAACCCAGGGAGCCCAGGTGTACACCCCTGATCAGACTCGGCACAGAGACCCAACCTACCGAGATACAGTGTAAGTGGTGTTAGCGGCGAATTTCTTTATTCAAGACACTCAGAACAGTGGGCTACTTGCATTTTTAATGGCACATCTAGACTTGGAAAGCTTCACACCACCCTGTCCTCAAGTGCTCGCGCCTTTCCCCACCATACATGGTGAGTAAAACATGCCTATCACGGCAGGTAAGACAGATTGTCTTTCCAGAACCAACCCGGTCTTTCTGTTACTGCTGAAACTCTGAAACCAGAAGACAAGGGAAAAAAAAAAAAAAAAAGAAAGAAAGAAAGAAAGAAAGAAAGGGAAACCACAACAGAGAGTTCCAACAATATTTATATACCGTCATTCACACCTCTTATGTGTGCTCTGAAACACTTGAGTTTCTAATTAATTAACCAAATGAGTAAAAACAGTTCAGACTTCAGGAACGGAACGGGGACTGGCCTGCACAGCCTCCCAGGGAGTCCCTCAAGGGGTCTGCCAGGAGCTCTCCCTCTCCCCATGCCCTCCTCTTCCTCAGCCAGCCGGGGGCGGGGAAGCACCGGCAGGAGAGGCAGGTAGAGACACAAGACAACTGCCTAAATTCACTTGTCAAGTGAAATTCTATTTTTTTTTTTTAATTTAGGAACAGAAAACCATGCTATCTGAAAACTGGGTGCACATACAGAACTGACTGGTGTCATCAAATCCAACTCACACTCCAGGTGCCTGACCCCGACCAACAGCTATAATCCCCACCGTGCATCATGAGAGCAGCCACCGGATGACAGCTCCAGGTCGCTCTCCTCTCTCCCTCCTTCAGTTCAGTGTATTTATTAAGAAATTTCGGGGCGCCTGTGTGGCCCACTCGGTTAAGCATCTGCTTTTGACTCAGGTCACAATTCCAGGGTCCTGGGATAGAGCCCCACATCAGGCTCCCTGCTCAGCGAAGAGCCTGCTTCTCCCTCTGCCTCTGCCTGCCATTCTATCTCCTTGTGCTTTCTCTCTCTCTCTGTCAAATAAATAAATTTAAAAAAAAAAAAAAAAGAAATTTCCCGGATATCACCCTCCTAAATCACCCCACCTTCTCACCCTCTGTCCAAAGGCTTCTCCCAGGCTCTCCAAGGCCCACTGGCTCGGTTTGCCAATCGTAAATCCGTGACACATAAACTCCAAGAAATGCATCCCATGTCCCCCTGCCCTCCCCCTCCTATCCTGGAGAGGTGCCCTTCCTGTGTACTCCAAGTAGAACCTCGTGCCCCACCATCAGAGCACTTACTCGGGTGACACCTGCCTGGCTCTGTCTCTCTCTGCCTCACGACACCAAACAAGTTTCGGGTACAGAGAGCAAGCGTTCATTCTGAGACCAAGACAGAGGAGCAGAGCTCAGGACGCAAGGAACCGGTGAGCCACGGATTATGACAGCAGAAGGAAGAAATGCACCTGACCCTACGCCTGGGAGCCCTAGAAACTGGGTCTTGGGATTGAGGGAGAATATGACCTTGAGGTGCAAACACAGTTTTAAGATGCTCTTGGAGAAAGAGGCTGGTGCTGTCATCCCAAGTTCTTTCCTCACATCGGTGAAATCCCATGGGCAAGGTTTAAAAAAACAAACACCTGTGAGGACTACGGGGGTGGAGAGGGGCAGATCCTACTAATGAAGGGCTCACACTCTCATACCGAACATACTGGAAACACCTGCCGTCAATCTTTCTCGGTGTGGTACAAGTAGACGCTTCTTCAATGTGCTCTAGGGGCTTCCATCCCAAACCCAACGGCCACATAAGGGATCCAGGGTACCAAGATGGTGCTTTCTAAAACAAGTGCAAGGCGGACACAACTCTGCACACCTGTGGTGCACCCAGCAGAGGTGAAGGGACCCAATCATTGCTGCTCAAAGGAGAAAGCAGAAGTCGGAGACCAAGAACGTGCTGCTCCTGCTGCCAGCTATGCCAGTGGACTAGTTCTCATTCCTCCAATGTACACTGGAGGCAGAAACCTGATGAACATCAGAAAGTGTAGTATCCAACTTGGTACATTATTAAACCAGGCATTGATGCTAGAATCAATTTATTCGACAGCCCTGAGCTCAGAGCGTGCCGGCTCACTGCAACGCGGCACGCAGTCTGGAAGGCAGCGAGCAAGGGACTTCAGGTGGCTTGATGAGCCCCTTAGATGGCAAACACAGCAGTGGGGACCCGAGCACTATAAGAACGTGTGAGAACCAGGAGATAAGCTTCCTAATACATTCCACACTAGCCAGAGCCTTACACGAGCACGTCTCCCAGACGGGCCCGGAGCTTACAAAGGAAATCCTTGTAATAGACCTAAGGAGGACCTGAAGAGGTTAGAATAAAAAAAAACAAAAAGCTGGGGCGCCTGGGTGGCTCAGTGGGTTAAAGCCTCTGCCTTCAGCTCAGGTCATGATCCCAGGGTCCTGAGATCAAGCCCCTCGTCTGGCTCTCTGCTCAGCGGGGAGACTGCTTCCCTTCCCCTCTCTCTGCCTGCCTCTCTGCCTACTTGTGATCTCTGCCTGTCAAATAAATAAATAAAATCTTTAAAAAAATTTTAAAAACCAAAAGCTTATCACAGAAGTGTCTTCCTTTCTTAAAAATGTGTACAAGTTGGCATAAAGGAAACGCGAGGATGTCCAGGGAGCACAGCCACAGGCGGCAAACACTCAACAAACATGTAAGGGCTCCCCTTACGCTCTGCGGACCACAGCAAGGACGAGGGTGACTTCCTCCGCCTGCAGTGCCGGCGCGTCCTGCCACGCTCAAACACACTCCTCTCCTCGCTTCTGCCAAAAAGGGAAACGGGAGGTCTACTGAAAAGGTGTGAAGATGACACTTAGGTTAAAATCCATCGCAACAGTGACATGGAAGCTTCCAGAGTTTTACACTGAAACAGTAAAAGTGAAACTTTGCTCCCAGCAGCTTTTCACAAGGAGATAAATTAAGATTGCTCCTCATTTCGACCCTGCAACTGAAGCTCTTAATTGAAGGCAGGAAATAATTAAAACAACTACGGAAAAATGCTAAGAAACACCCTAATTTATTCTGATACATGTAGCCCTTTAAGAAAAAAGCAACACAGCCCAAGGCAGCAGAATCTTTGCCAAGGACAATCTCACCTACCCAGGGTCGCAATCCACTTCCTGAGGAAAGGTAAATGTCTACTGCACTGTGCCCTCCTTGGGTCAAGATGTGGAGCAATACCTTCTAGAAAGTTCCAAGCTCAGTCTCTGAAATTGCACATGCCTGCACCAGAGTCATAACACGGTGTTGCCAGCAACTGCATCAACAGAATCTCCCCTAAAAGAAGGGACAGACCATGTGCAGCTTGTCCCCAAATAGCAACACAGTTGCTCCTGGTGAGCAGAATTAAGCCCAACACACAGTGAGAGACGAACACAAAGCCTTATAAAGGACTGACCATGAGTTCAAGACCACCAACTCAGAAATGCCTGTCCTCAGCCAGGAGAAAGCTGCCACAGCTGGCTCTCACTCCACTCATCTCTAATCCCTGTGCAGGAAGGGCCATCTGTCACCCGAGGAAGCAGAAAAGCCTCAGGTCCTCTGAGCACGTGTATGGACGGTGTGGACGGAGGCAGCGCTCAGGACTGACGAGGAAGGCGCCTGTCTGTCCGAGTGGCACTGACAGAGCAGCTTACCTCCGAGGAAGTCTGTTGATGCCAGGGTCATGTGCCCGCTGTCCATCAGGCTGCCATCCCTTTGAGGAGAGGGAGACATTGATGGGAACCAAGGGATCTTCTAAAGGCAAGTTCTTACTGCAAGCTGGCCCAAAGGTCCCTGCAATCAAAGAAATCATTGTGGTTTTGCATCTGGCATATTTATGCCCCCTTTCTTCTAGGAACCAGTCCGTCAGCTCTGAATGCATCTCAACTCTCAGAAAAGTGTCCAGAAATACAGATCCATCAAAGGAAGGAGAGAAAGGCAAGAAGTCTTCATGCTACCAAACACAAGCCAACTCTACCTCGTCAGGCCTGTTTAAGATACATAAGTAATAACGACTGCAAAATCCATACCACCCTATACCAGCCTCGGCCAGAAGCAAGAGAAGACTTGTATATGAACAAGAAATGCAGGCGATGAGCTCCCATGAGCCCTGGTCTATAATCAACCTCACCACTGACTTCTCTCTACTGATTTCACTTACGATGACAGGGAAGAGTCCATCAAAGCATAAACCAGAAAGTCAACCTCGTACCAAGTCAACCAAAAAGCATGAAAATTCAGAAAACTACATACCTTTAATCCAGTGTAGCAATGCTTGGTCTACTTCACAGGTTATATATTAATTGTTTTTAGCAATTTGGTCTGCAGTAAGCCGACAGCCCCCCAACGCCAGAACACACTTCCCAACTGCACAGCTAGGAAAGCTATTTGCCTATGTTCTACTGGATATCGTTTCAAAATTTCCTTTCTTAAAAAAGTCCTTTCCTTCAGGCGAAGAAATGCCTAAGATACTTGATCCCTGCCTCCACAATTAATGCAAACAAACAGAAGTCAGAATACTCTGTATACAGAATAACTTGTATACAGTTATCTGTGCAAAAGCATGCAAAAAAGGAAGAATGAAGAAAACAACCTACTCACGCAAAGTTTCGTGAGGGAGAACATCTTCATGTTTTAAAAACAGGATTCAAATATGTGTTTTTTCTCCAAATATAGGTTATAGATATCCAGGTAAAGAGGAGGGAGAAAAGTCACCTACAAATTAATTTACTTCCCTAAAGACCAATCATCAGAAAAGGGACAAAAGGACTCTTAAACACACCAATTAAACCTTTAGGTCTGGCAGGTTCTCAAACGGCGAACATCTAAGCCACTTCCCACCCCAAAGGACCAGGAACTAACTTCACATCAGTCAATCCCTCGGAGCCCAAAGTCTGTCACACAAAAGAGCAATGTAGCCACAAAGGACCTGCGCTAGGATGTACGGGGGAAGAGAAAACAAAGGCAAGTTCTCAGGAAGAACTCAGCTCTGTAGAAAGCCAGTTTGCTACTAGAGCAAATCCCCCCTTATCCATGGCTTTGCTCTTGGCAGTTTCAGCGATCGGCACTAAACCACAATCCGGAAGCAAATGATCGCCTCCCAGTGAAAGGCCCAAAAGGTCAATGCCTACGTCATGCGCCTCACTTCATCTCATCACGTAGGCATTTTATCAACTCACAGCATCATAAGAAGGGTAAGTATAGTAAGATATTCTGACAGACGACATTCACATAAATGCTATTACTATAACTGTTCTATTATTATTATAGTTTATTTATTGTTGTTAATCTCTTACTGTGCTTATTTTATCAATTCAGCTGCATCATATAAGTACATTTAAGAGAAAACATAGTATATATAGGGCTTGGTACGATCTGCAGTTTGAGGCAGCCACTGGGGGTCTTGGAACTAATCCCCCGTGGATAAGGGCAGGCTACTTTAAGTTACTGAAAACGGCTGTTTGGAGAAGGAATGTAAACTCTGCCAGACTGTTTTATGGGCAACCACAGAATCATCCACAGGTGAGGAACAAGGAAGGCGGTGCTAACAAAGAGAGCTACAGGACCACAAAACCAAAATGGAAGGAGTAGGAGGGACAGGGCTGCCCTGCAGGGCTCCTGTGACAGCCAGCTCTGGCAGCCAAAGCAGGTCCCCATTATCCCAAGGGAGTCCAATTACGAGTCCCATAGGAAAGATTTTTTAGGTGTTGGCTAGGCTTCTGGATCTATGTCAAAGCGGGCCATAGCTACTGAAAAAATTCAAATGCATTCATTCATTCAACACACGTGAGCTATAGAGGTGACAATCATCTATGCACCGAAGAGTAAATAAACCATTTAAAGGTGTGAAACTGAATAAAGGAAACCTCATTTAAAATGGAGCTGAGAGGCCAGAAGTGGGGAGCCCCACACACCCTACGACTCTATGCAACGCTTTGAGCCCCAACAGAAAGAAGCCTATACCCTACCACTCCAGCAAGAGGGACTTTCTCCTCCCCCAGCAACACCCCAGCCAATGAGAGACCGCCACAACTCAGCCAATGAGAAGCCACTACACTTCCAATTCCACCCCCTTCGGTTCAATGGACTTTGTTTTTAACAGCCCTGCCCAGCGCCCCCTTTCCCCTATAAAAGTCTTCCTCTCCCATATCTTCTGGACTTGACTATGCCTTTTGCTTCAGCTTGATAGTCCCAAGTTGCAATTCCTCTGCTATCCCCAAATAAATTCATTTTGCTGGTAAAAAAAACTGATTTTACTTTTAAGGTCAACACCTGCTAGGCAAGAATTTCTCTTGTTAAACTAGACAAGAAATACGGTGGTGCAAAGTAAAAATTCAGCACTAGGCCATCTGAAGATGGTAACTTGGACTCAGATTCAAGGCAGGTGTGAAAAGACGACCTAGGGCCAGGCGCCTGCAAGTCCAGGGTCTGGCTAATTTGATCAAGTTTCCAGTAGAATCTCAAGGGCCACCAGCAAAGGGAACGCTCCCAGGTAAGCAAATGCCAGACTCCCCATGGCAGGTGTGGCAGAGAGCTTCCCAATGGGCATGTCTAGGGCAGGACCTAACAGAATTCCTTTTCAGAGGCTCTGTTGGTTGATTTACTCAACCAACACTTCCCCCTTCTCCCTCCCTTAACTTTGTGACTCTGGGGGAAACCCACTCTTCTCCAGCTCAAGAAGTAAATCCTAGAGGCGCCTGGCAGGCTCAGTGCAAGAAGCATGCAATTCTTGATCTCGGGGTCATGGTTCCAGCCCCACCGTGGCTGCAGAGATTACTACTACTACTACTAACAGGTAAACTCCAGCGGGGTGGGGGGGGGTGCAGGGAGAAGAACAAAAGAAAAAGAGGTTAAGTCCTATTTGGTGGGGCCCAATGAGGTGGCCCCATCCCTCCAGCCAGGGGCTCAGTGAGGCATCAGGCTGTCACCCAGGTCTGATGAGTGACTATGTAAGGAGGGGGCCTAGGGAGGCTTTCTGAGAAAGGTTTCCTGTACCTGAAGAACACTTCCCAAAAGAAGAATGGCCCTTTATCTGCCCACAGGCCAAGCTAAGACCCTGAGGACTGCGGTATGAAAAGGAAGAAGGAACCTGGATCCTTGAGGACACTGGGGACCACCAGCTGGAGGTGCACTTCTTCTGGAATTTTTGCTGTGTGAGGAAACACACACCCTTCTTGCTGAAACCTTCTGAGCTGGTATTTTCTCCAACACTGAAAGCTTCCTTAGTGGTAATTACCTTCTGTGTGCTGCTCTCTGCTGATGCTCCTTCTCCTCAAGGTGATCCTACCGATTAATGACTTTCACCGTGACCTCACATTACAGTCACCTGGGGAGCTTTCAGCACTCCCACGGTCTAGGCCACAGTGGGGAACCAAGAAATGAGATCATCTGCAGGTGCAGCCTGGCCTCAGGAGCTGACGCTCGCCAGGGGCTGCCTGCGGAGCTCCATCAACCGCAGGAGGGAGGAAAAGGCGGGTGCTTCGTTAAGCAACAGTTAGGACCCCCGTCCTCAAGACTGAACAGCTCAGCTCAGGCAAAATGGGCTAAGCCACGTATGAGACCTTGAAATCTCCTTCATGGAAGAAGGAACAAGCCACCAACGGAGGGAATCCAACAAGGAAAAGGGGAAAGAAGTTTGTGACAGGACAACAGTCAGGTGCAGGGAAGCCACCAGGGGACAAGGGACGAGGAGCCCCGCAGCCCTGAACCCAGCCGGACCCTGATACTGGGAGAAAAGGAAATCGCTCAGCTCATCTGTGCCTTGGTTTTCTAATCCAGAGAATAAAGAGTGTGCCAGGAGCCTGCGAAGGCCCTTCCTGCTCTGACAATCTAGGATTCTAATTTCTCTGACTGTGCATAAGAATTGCTTATTGGGGCGCCTGGGTGGCACAGTCGGTCAAGCGTCAGACTTTTGATTTCAGCTCAGGTCGTGATCTCAGGGTCATGAGATCAAGCTCCGAGTTAGACCCAACAGGGGCAAGCTTGGGATTTCCTCCCCACCCCCCAGCCCCCACCCCACCTCCAGTGCACCTGTGTGTGCTCACGCTCTAATTAAAACAAACAAACAAATAAGAGAAAAAAAAAACTTACTGAATGGCAAGCTAAGCCAAAACAGAGACTGAAAGGAACTTTATTTTGCAGAGGAGGACACAAGTCCAAGATTCAGAGCCAGGCTAGCGCTTCAGAGTCAGGCCTCCAGATCTCCAGGGCTTGGGGTCAGGGGGGCTAGAACAGAAAGTGGCAGGGAAAGGCGATCTTTTCCTTCTAACTAGGTCTCTTCTCGAGCTCCTGTAGGATATTTCCCAAAACCAAATCCGAAGACCCTTCCCCCAATCCCCAAGCATCTCTGTTCCACTTTATCTCACAAACCTACCTAGCCCGAAATGCAGAGGCAAAGTACCAAAGTACAATCTAAAACCAGTGGGTGAAAAACATTTAGTATTATAGTAAATTCAAAAATACAAAGAACCACCAAGGCAGTCCAAACCACCCCAGACCCATCCTTCCTCTCCTCTTACCGCCACCGAAAATACTCCCAAGTGTGTCTTGGATAGATCCCAGCAAAGGGAGAAACAAATTCCAAAGTGCACACGTAGAAATGGTGACCCCCTAGACCTTCCAGATACCCAATTCCCAAAGAGACAACTCTTATCAAGGTACTCTATCAAGGTACTGCCCCACAAGTAATCCCTCCAGGCCAGTTTCAAATACAAAAACTTTCTGCCTCCTGGAAACCTCTTGTCAAATTCAGCACAAGCCAGTGAGCAGTGATTTCCATCCAGCTGCTTTGAGCCGGGTTATACCTCCACACCAGGAACCCACGCAAGGTTTGGGAGTCAAGACGCACAGTAACTGCTTGCACAGATGTGAGTAAATCACTCAGCGAGCAATTGAACAGCTGCTAAAATTCGGTCTCAGCATCGTTCCTAACCCGTGACCAGGAAGGAAATGCAATGGTGGGAATCTTGGTGACGGGGCCCCTGCAGCGGCCTACCATCCAAGGCAAGGTCAGTTCTACTTCTCTCTGTTCCATCTGAGTGGTATGCAAAACTGCAGGCCCCAGAAGAGGACCCTAGTTCTCAGCTAATGAAACCAGCTCCCGGGTCTTCTTACCAACATCAGCTAGAAAGGACCGTCCTCACTCTGTGACACCCATTTCCTTTCTCAGAAGTTGGAAGGGGCACACCTCAGATCTAGCCAACCTATATACACGGAGACTGAAAAAGTCACATAACTATCTTTAAAACTACAGAGGAAAAAAGAGTATTATGATTTGTTACCTTCCCCCCCCCTCCAAGGTTTTATTTATTTATTTGTTTGTTTGTTTATTTGTTTATTTGACAGAGATCACAAGTATGCAGACAGGCAGGCGGGGTGGGGAGTGGCGGGGGGGGGGGGGGGCAGGCTCCCTGCTGAGCAGAGACCCTAATGTGGGGCTCGATCCCAGGACCCTGAGATCATGACCTGAGCCAAAGGCAGAGGCTTAACCCACTGAGCCACCCAGGCACCCAGGTTTCTTTGTTTTTTAAAGAGCCCTCTAACTAGGAATAGAGGCAGACTTCCTTATATAGAAAAAATAGTCTGCACAGCAGAACTCTGTATCAAATTCCATACCTATTAAAGAAAAATTTAAGATGCATTTTCTTTAAGATCAGGAATGACACAGGTATATCCTTCCTATCACTACATAATCAACACAGTCACAGTCCTAGAGGTCACAGCCAAAACCTAAAATGGAAGATGCTGACGAAGGTGGAAGGGAAGAAAGAAAACGGCCATTATTTACAGATCTGAACATATGCATAGAAAACTAACAAGAATTCAGCAAGATTACCAAAAACAATGTGAAAAAAATCATCACGATGCCCTTAACTAAGCGACCCAAAAATATATCACGCAAAATAGCAATGTAAGATACGTGTCTAGGAACTGACCTACAAATCCACAAGATCTTTTATGGGACAATATTTAACTTAATTAAGGTTCACAAAAAGACAACTTTCCTCAAAAATAAATTTTTAAATTTCAGTAGGATTTTAAACAGAAAAGGTACAAAATCATTCTTAACCTTATACGATAGAATAAAGATCCTCAAAGACCTCATGCAAAGCTTTTGTTTGTACGCGGGAGAGATGAAGAGGGTTATCCCCTCCAGATATTAAGACTTAAAGACAAGCTAATAATCACACACATAAAACATGTATGATACTGGCTTCACAAGTAAACAGAAAACCCAGAAACAGGCCTAGAAATATGTAAGACTTTGGTGTGCTACAGTATCATACCTGAGCAGGGCAAGGACAGATCATTTATAGACTAGTAATGGAAAATCTATCCCACTATATGGAGAAAAATAAAATCCCTACTTCCCACTATATACCAGATAAAGATCTAATAAAAAGCAAAACTCCAAGGCTAACTGAAGAAAAAAACTATAAAAACTATAAACTTAGGGAACTAATGGATTTCTCAAACAGGATCCTAAAGGCACAAACCGGAAGGTGAAAAACTGACAGACTGATCTACATTAGAATTAAAGATTTCTTTCAACAAAGGATACCTCTCAGTTAACAGTACAACAGAGTCAGAGAAGATACTTGTGATATCAAATATGGACTTAAAAAATCAATAACCTAGGGGCGTCTGCCTTTGGCTCAGGTCATCCCGGAATCGAACCCCGCATCAGCCTCTCTGCTCGGTGGGGAGCCTGCTTCTCCCTCTCCCTCTGTGTGCACACTCTCCTCTCACTCTCTATCAAATAAGTAATTAAATAAATCTTAAAAAAAGATTCAATTATTTTTTAAAAATCAATAACTTAAATATACATACCAAATACTAAAAACAGAAATGTGTATGTGCTATATATACATATGATGGGCTACAATTCAGCCATGAAAAGGAATGAAGTATCAGCACATGCTAGAACATGGGTGAACTTTGAAAAGATTATGCTAAGTCAAAGAAGCCAGTTACAAAAGGCCACATATCCTAGGATTCCATTTATATGAAGTTTCCAGAATAGGCAAATCTATAGAGTCGGAAAGTAGGTCCTTGGGGACCTACGGATGGGGAACCTGGGAGGAAATGTGGAGTGACTGGTCATGGACACACGTTTCTTTCTGGAGTGATGCTAATGTTCTAACGTTCACTATGGTGATGGCTGCACAACTCTGGGAATACACCAGGAACCACTGAAGACTTCATCTAAATGGATGAACTATGTGACATGTGAATTCTACCTCCTTAAAGCTGTTTTTTTTAAAAGAAAACAAAAACAAAAACAAAAAACAGAGAAACCAAAAAGACTCGGAGTGTCAGGCGGTAAAGCAAAAGTACCCTACTCCAGAGGGCTGACAGAAACAAGAGCCATACGAAAAGATATTCAAAAATCCTAAATCGCTGGAGAAATGCATATGAAAACCACCAATGAGATACCATGACACACCTACAGAGATGGCTACCATAAAAAATGCTGACAAAGCCAATGCAAAATGACAGAGCCACTGTGGGAACTCCAGCAGACACTTAACCACATGACTCAGCAATCCCACTTCCAGTATCCATCCTAGAGAAACGAAAGCTTACGTGCACGCAAAACCTGTGGGGGAGTGTTTACAGCAACACTACACATAATGGCCGACACCTGGAAACTATCCCAATGCCCTTTGATGGGTCAATATGGTACATCATGACAATGTGCATGACCCAACAATGAAAAGGCACAAAGAACGGACACACACAAACGTGGATGAATCCCAAATACACGACGCTAGCTGAGAGAAGGACCAAGGATGTGCGATTCCCTTTATAGGACACTCTGGAACCTGCACATCCCCAGGGACAATAAAACACATGAACGGATGCCAGGGGATCAGATGGGCGACGAGTTGGGAATTATCTGCGATGTTGGGATTGTTCTGCGTCCTATGTATGGCGGTGCTTGTAAGAATCCATACGTGTGTTTAGACGCATAGAACTACAACTGTAAGAACTGTACACCCAAAAACGCTTAATTTTACCGCGTGCAAATTTTGAAAAACAACCATGTGGTAGGGAAAAATAAACTCACGCACAACACACAAAATACTGTATCTACTGAGGACACACTATCCTAAGACATATCAAAACCTATGACACAGAAGAAAAAGGTAGGGGATGAAGAAGGAAATACAATCAAATGGATGAAAACAGACCAGGGTCTTACACAGATCAATACTGATGGTACCACACACTGAAAAACGGGGGGGGACCTCCACTCTCCTCATCTGATGTCCGTAAATGGAAAAAGTGGAAAGAAATACTGGGGGGGAAAAATGACCAATTCTTGATTTAACAGAATAAAACAGGTCATTTTATTAATTAGGCAATTAGCCCAAAACTCGGAGAGGCTACAGTGGGACGATCTCTGCTTAAGACTAAGAATGACACGCCACTGTCAAGAACAAGTGACCAAAAAATAAAAAACATCTTATACCAAAAAAGGGGGAAAAAAACCAAGGCATCAGCATATCACTGGCTGCACTCATCAACTTTTGACCTTGGCTGTCATCAAGAACACAGACAATTTATCAATGGGAGGAGGTTACGCAGCACTCGTCTGGGTACTAAACAATGTCTCGGGGGTATGAACTTTGTTATAAGCCCATGAGTGCTCACGGGAGAATCCCACTTGCCACTAAGACACTCAACGGGGAGGGAAGGCTCCCTCTCCTTCCGGAGACCGGCATCCCTGGGCATCCAGACCAGCAGCACTCTCCAGGGCTTTGTTGAAAAGGGCAGAGTTTGTAATGGACGCTAACCAAGAGAGGGTCCTCGACAATATTCAGGTAAATGACACATTTACTGCCCCATAACGTTCTGAGAAATCCTACAGCCTTTGTCCTATCTTACATCAGAGTAAAAGTCATGGAGGAAAGCATCTTTCGGATACCACTGTCCCCAAAATACCGTGCGACATTTCAGAGATTAGCCCAGCATACTGAGCATGAGGTCCCGGTCCCGGATGTGGACGCACCCTGCTCACGTGGCTCCCGAAGCTCGCTTGTGGTCTGGCCACAGAATCACATGGACATCATCATGGTCTCTGAGAGTGTCCAAAATACCCCTGGGGATATTTCCCAGAGTCCCAACCGAAGCCCCAGAAATTCCATTCCTTCTACCTACATTCTGGGACAAAAGATCACGGCTCACTCCACGGGCCGCGCTATCTCCACGGTGGCACGGTGGACACTCGGGCTGAGTGGCTCTCTGTTGTGGGGGCTGTCCTGGGCTCTGCAGGGTCTGTAGGAGCAACCCCGGTCTCCACCCACTACCACACGCCAGTAGCACCATCCCCGGTGCTGACAACTGAAAATGTCTCCGGACGTGGCCACGGGTACCGTCAGCATCGCAGGGTGCGGCCTGGGGATGTCGGCAGGAGGTACAGAGAGGGACCACATCTACTCCGTTTAGGTGGCTGGGCTGGGCCCCAATTTCACATGCCCTTCTCTGTTACAACCACAGAAAGTCCTATTCGGCATAGGGACTCCTAACAGCAGGCGAGTTCTGATTTTCCTCTCTAGCCCTTTAACTCTGCCTTGTTGACTCAAGTTCAGTTAAGCTGCAAATCGTCGCTCGTGCACTATACCCACAGAATCCTAGATACCAGCAGTACCGCATCTTCTCTGTCTCAGTGAGAATGTGCTGGGATTCTCTGCCTTCAAGGGCAGGGAAGGCATGAGCGAGGAGGAACCTGTGTGCTTTATATAAGAATTCCTGAGGCAGAGGAGTGTTTACACGCATACTAGGCATATATGTGAACGGAAATGCCTCCCAAAAGTATTGCTAACTATGTCTGAAACTAGGTCAGTACAACAGCAGGATCTACTGTGCAAGCAGTTGGGAAAAAAGTGTGAGCAAAGATAAACTGAGACATGTCCCAACAGATATGTTTACTATCATGTTGCAACACTCTTATTTCTTCACTCTGAGATTAGAAGATTGTGAAATTATAATACAATATGGGGAAGCAAGAGAATGTAGTTTTGGTTTGGTTTTGGGCGTTTTTTTCTTGAGATAAAGCAGAATAGGCTGAGTACATTGTCCAAACGTGGATGCTTCTGAGAGTCAAGGGAGAAGCTACTAGTCACGCTGGGACAAGAAGCATGAGCATAGCGGGTGGACGGTAACCCACCCAGCAGCCTCGTTCACAAAGATGCCAGCCACTTATACACGCTTTCTTTTACTTCTTTTCCTAAGGGCAAAATGATTGCTTTTTCTATTTCATCAGGAACTATTTTACCTTTGGAGAAGGAAGAAGAAAAAAACCAAAGACGTCAGAAGTCAAAATAATTTAACTCTAAAAAATCATTGTGGGGGTGCCTGGGTGGCTCAGTGGGTTAAAGCCTCAGTCTTTGGCTCAGGTCATGATCCCAGGGTCCTGGGATCAAGCCCCACATCAGGCTCTGCTCAGCAGGGGGCCTGCTTCCCTCTCTCTCTCTGCCTGCCTCTCTGCCTACTTGTGATCTCTGTCAAATAAATAAATAAAATCTTTTTAAAAAAATCATTGTGAAGTGTACTTGTAATGTAAGACAACATAGCCAACCCTTTTACCAGCCTAATCTGTATTTACGTAGAGCATTTGTTTTCTAAAACTCATCAGGGGACTTTTCCATGTTAGTTTTCTAGTGAATCTGATGAGTAAAAGTACCCTAAATTTTTTCAGGAACTGAAGAAAACCTTAGTTTTAGGTTGGGGATCTGAATGCACTATTAGACACCTACTCACTCCATGGACATGTTTCCTTAGTATCAATACTATGACAAAAACAACTAAGAGAAACGCAGCTTTTTTTGTTTTCTGGATTTTTTGCCTTGCATTTGATTTGCTTTGGTTAAGCTGGCTTCATGTTTGAAAGTACTAAGTCATTTACTATAAAAGGAAAATGATCAACCTTGTTTTTAATATGCTAATGATCTGTTTTTAAGATTCATGAATTTGGGGGGCGCCTGGGTGACTCAGTCCGTGAAGCCTTGACTCTTGTACGGATCTCAGGGTCCTGAGATCCAGCCCCTCCCCTCCTCTGTGCTCAGCAGGGAGTCCGCTGAGATTCTCTCCCCCTCTGGCCCTCTCCCCAAAATAAATCTTTAAAAGAAAAAAACTCATGAATTTGAGTCATTTGGCACAGATAACTTATCTCTTACTTAAAAAAAAAATTATCATTTGCTAAAGATCTCCCACACGCCAGGCACTTTATCTACCTGTTCTCAATGTTGATCAGTAACCCTCTGCTTCTGCGTTTTCTCCTGAGAAAGTCAGCAGCCTAAAGCACACTGGGGGCTGGGGGGGGGGGGGTGGGGTTCAGCACCTGTGCTAAGACCCAAGACCAAACTCCTGGCCTTGACTGTGACCCTCAGAGTGGAGATTCTAATAACGCATCTAGCTCTGCAAATTGACGACGACAAAAAAACCCAGAAGAGCCGGGTAGAGCTAACGAGGGTGAGCAGCACTTGTGAATGCTGCTCAAGAAGGAAACAGGCTTAGAATCCTATGGAACATCATGTCCTGTTACGACCTTCTGTGTCTTTCCTGCCTGACTAAAAACCACCGAATTCTCTCTCCCCTCCTGCACACCACCCAGAGCACCGCTGCATGTACACGCGCACTCACACACACATGCGGGGGCGCACACACGCACACAGTTTCATTCTGACCTTGCGGGTGGTATTTTTCTAACAGGAAATTCCAGTAGTTTATGGTTAGGACTCAGAGGCTTCTGCTTAATTAAATTCTCACTGGTCTCATTTCCCAAACATGAAAACACCTGAACTACAACAAATGTGGTTCTTCTCTGGACCCTGGTAACCTTCAAGCCCCACCCAGGCTTCAGATTTGTCACCAGAACCTGAATTGTTCTGCTCCTTCAACTGACCTTGTTCAGGGGGAACACCTGCTCCATGGCGGTTCTGGATCTGATCACAGCCACACAGTAGGAAATCAACTCCGCGCCCCTCATCTTCAGTAACGTTCGGTATATCAGAGCACTCCGGACCTATTGTGCTTAATCTCTTTTTCTAGACCAGATGATGGAAACCAATGGACACAGTTAGGAAGCCTCTAAGTGCTAGCCCAGTACGAAGAACCTAGTTTCTGCTCATTTCTTCTCTGCCTGGTCTTGGTATGTGAAAGTCCTTACTCAACGCCAGGTGAAATGGAAGGCCCTCGCTGCCATCAGCCCTTAAAGAACTAAGAATATTACCTCTGAATGCTACCGGGAGATTTTAGAAGGCCAACAAAAACCACAGAAAGCACAGTAATTTTCAACTTAATGTCAAAGACCCACTGACCCATCTGTCTTTTCTATCGATTTAATTTGTATCTTACCTGACAGGACTTTACAAGCTTAAACTGCGTCAGCCTACAGAGATGATAAGGAGCCCCTGGCTCGTCATTGAGGCTCTTCCTCTGGGCAAGGAACTTCATGGAATTGATAAACAAGAACCAGCGGATAGACTCACAGTTCTGGATTCTTGTCCTGCCCAACTCAGTAATAGCCATTACTGCTTAACTTGAAAAGTTCCTTATGTTCTTAATCCAATTACACAGAATCCACTTTTATGTGATTTAAGAAACCAAGGACAAGTTTCCACAATGATGATATTATTTTTGGCATTCTTGAGGCAGTTATATTCTCTAAAAGACAATCTGCCTAGTAAAATGTAAGACATTCTAGACAAAGTTATCAAAACTTTTCATCCTCCTGAAGATAGTCAGTGGAGAAAATCACTCTGGAAATTATTCTACGTCCTTTACGGGGTGAGAAGCTTTGGAAAGGGACGGTTCATTGAGCACCAAGCCCACAGCCTGCTCCACGACGCTTGTGATCAGATGCCCTTTCCCAGCCTCTCCAGAGTCCGGTGTGGTCGTATGACTGAGGACTGGCCACACTGAGGGGAACACAGGCAGAAATAATGTGTTCCATACCTAGGCCTGGGCACATGGACACTTCTCACAGGAGTCTCCATTCTGACTCGCACAGTGATTTAAGGCCCACAAGCACAGCCACGCACGGAAGGTGGAAGGAAGAATAACAAAGGAACCAGGGTTCCTCAATCACTGTCTGGAGGAAAACCACCCATAAATCAGGCTTACCAGTGAGCAAGAAATAAGCTTGTATCCAATGTGAGCTGTTCTAAATTACGGGGCGGGGGGAGGCAGGTTATTCTAGCAGCTGACATTATGTTAACCAAATAAATTTAATGGACAACTCTAGATCAAGGTTAGGTTGACTTGGAATATATGTTCTAGAATCAGTGACTCCAGCAAGAACGAGACATTACCAGATGGAATCTCTAAGTATGTAGAGTCAACACCATGTTTGGCCATAATACAGCAATCTATTCCAGCAGGCAGTAAAAATTTTGCTGGAGAACTGGGCTGAAAAAGATATTTTTGAACCACTGATCCTTTATTTCTATAGTTGACTATTAGCTGGCATAAATCACCAAAAATTTGCGTGAATCTTCTACCCTTCCTTTGCCGAAGGCACCATGAACATATTAAAATACAACATCAACACACCACATGAAACCAACTCTGAATTTACTATAAAGCTACTGTCAAAGTCATTTAACAAAGAATATTAAGTGGTACAGCAAACAGAGTTCAAGTTGAGTTTCTTTGGCTGTTTGTTTTTTCTCAATAGAAATTTAACATCACTAAGACCTTTGCTTTTCCCGTCCGGTAGTCAGACGTGTTCGCTTAGACCATGAGAATCAAAACATACGGTGCTTCCTTTTCTGCCCTGTCACGACCAAAAATGGATGCACCCCACCCCAACATCCACTGTTACCACTGGCACACTTCCTCCTCCTTGCTGACCTCAGTGAATATGTCCTTCATTGCAAGGTAATTTCAGAGAAGGGGTATGAATAAATTCAATTAAGGAAGGAAATTAACACTCGTTAAGTACCTAGTACATGCCAGGTATTTTTACATACTTGATACCATTTAATCTTTCCAACAATGAGGTATATATCATAATTTTCCATTTTACAAATGAGGAAGCAGGGAAGTTTTTCAAAAAACAAACAAATAAGCTTGCTCAAAGCCACATGCCAAGACAAGCAAGATTCAAGGCCAAGACGCCAGACTCCAAAACTTATTCTCTCCATTTCAAAAGGCTGCATTTGACCCATGGCAGATTGCCATCCTTTGCCATTTGAACCTAGGTCACATTGCAAAAAAAAAAAAAAAAAAAAGATTGGATTACCACTCGATTTTTATTTCTTTAAATATTCATTTTAAGTGAATCGATGGGTTCTCAAAATGTCCATCCTTCCGCTTATACCTTATTATTCCATTTCCACAAAGTCAAAGCCTGCACTGTCAGGAGGCTGACATGGCGAGCGGCACCATGAAGAATTTAGAGCATAAACCCGGTCGGGAGGAAGCCCGGCCGTACATTCTCTGGGCTCACCGCCGCCCATCTCTCAGGAAGGAATTCTTTCTACCTATGAGGTTTTCGTTTCCACAAGTTATTTTAGAATTTTTGTTCACCAATTCTTAATTGCCAAAACTCCACATTGGAAGATACTACACTGTTAAGGTCAGTAAAACAGGCATTAAGCAAGGGACTTGTAACCCAAGGGACAGCCTTAGGCTTTCTGAGTGGTGTAACCGGAGTGACCAACAACATCTAACACAGCCCCAGGAGGGACAGGAACACCGTTCTCAATGCTCGTCTTACCGACTCACAGAACCACGTAAAGTCAAGAACAATGCGTAGTGTAGTGTTGTAACTCTTTTAAGTAATTATTTACTTACCTACAATTCTTCAAAGTCAAGTGGAGATAAACTAGCTCACTCAACAACAGTATCAGTTCCAGCAGTTTTTTTAAAACAGTATTAAACTACATTTGATAACTGAAAATATCAAAAGGCTAATAATAGGGCAGCATGAGTTTTTACGATAAGCCATTCTAAATGAAAGGGAACGTCAACAAACACTTTAACCAAAATATATTTCTATAGGTGACATTTAGGGTGATAAAACTATCAAAGCCAGGTTCTTTTGATCACAAAGGTCAGAACATTTCTCCTTCCTCTGAAAGCTGCCACACTGACGTCCTTCACGTACACTGCTCCAGCTCGGTCACGCACCGTGTCATGGAAAATTGCATTCTCATTTTCAAGCCTTACCTTCAGGTAGGATCCATAGTATTTGGTTACGTATGGACTGTCACACTGACTCAGCACTGTGATTTCTTGTTGAATGTCCTCTATCTCATCTTCAGCTTCTTCCAGATCAATGATTTTTATGGCAACCACTTTCTGAGTCCGAAGGTCAATGCCTTTGAACACCTCGCCAAAAGAGCCTTTTCCAATTTTCTCCAGTTTCGTAAAAAGCTCTTCCGGATCTGCTTTCAGGTTCTGTAGGAGAGAACAAAAAGAAGAGAACCTTCAGAAACTCACAGGATAGGGACAGATTTTCCTTTTTCCTTACAAACCTAAAGAACACAGTCTTCCAGTCTTCTTCATTTAAGGGTCAGGCTGGTTGTGCTCACAGCTCTTCACACCCAGGAGAACACAGAGATTTCTAAGCCTCATCTCTATGAAACACGGCGAGTGTGCAAATGAGAACCACCCAGATTGTAAAAACTGGGAAAGGCTCCAGCACTTGCATAATTAAAAACCAAAACCCTTATTTGAATGCATTATGATATATGGATTTATTGAAAAACACTCCTATTGAAGCAAATATTCCACTTTTCTCCCTCTTTTCCCCCTCTCTGCCTAATTTTCTAAGTTCAGGTTGGTTACGCACCTACTGATTCCTAAGAGGCCCGGTCTGAAGTCCAGCAAAGGCAGCCCTATGCATCTTCACCTACAGCTACTACCTTGGCCTCAATATTTTAACCAGAACCCAGAAAACAGTAAGAACCTGTTTCCTTTTGTCTTGTAAGCATCACACCCTTGAAATCCCTTCTGAAAGCTCTTAATCTTTAGCGCGATTAGGTGAACACACACACACACACACACACACAGTGTCCATTTCCAAGGGGACTCCAACACCCACCCTAAGGACTCCGTGACCAGAGAGATGTGCGAGCAGCTGAGTTCTCAGTGGGCAGCAACCTGTCATCCCAGGGGGTGTCTGCTTCAAACTGAGGGATGACACTGACATTCAGCAAGGAGACTTAGGGGTACGGCCTATCTCAGCACGAGGGACCGTCCACCCCCAAAATACTGCTGGCACCACCTGGAACCCCACAGAGTAAGACAGGACCCTGGGATACACCACCTCCCACACATGCTGTCAAAAATGCTGCCCACAAGCGAGAGGATGGCAGGCTCACCCTCAAAGTCTACCAGTCCCTGTAAGAAATGGAAACATGGAGAAGGAAGGAAGGTGGGGAAGGAGAAGGGCTGAAAAAGGGGGGAAAACAGGCACAGGAGGAGGAGATGTGGGGGGCCATCAACAGAGAATTACAGCAATGTCAGCAGCACCGTGAGTTAGAGGAGCTCCGCGGGCCAGTCAGGCACTAACCACGAACCTGCTTTCAAGGTGAAACCCACGGAGTCCCAAGCAGCGCCCCACGAGGGAGGGACTGCTGAACCCCAGCCCGCCCGTTCCCATGTGGAGGGGCTGCTGCGCCGCAGTGTGAACCCCGCAGAGATAGCATACCCCACTAATACAGGAGCACTAAGTCAGGGGGTGTCTCATGGACGCCAAAGAAGCCCCATTTTTGAGACTGTGCACTGAACAAGGTAAAAGCTCGCAAAACCCACTAACCCCATCAGTAAAAATGAACAAAGTAAGCAAGAAAACGAACACATCCTGGGTTGCAAGAAAAAGAACAAGAGAGAGACCACGTCCATCTTCAGCAGCTAGAAATTCCCGTTTCCAAACCCCTTCCCTTACCTCCTTCCCCCAAGGATGAGGGGAGGGGGCCCTCCTTTTCTTCAAGGCCAATCCCAAGTGCTGAGCTTTTGAGTCCATCCTTCTGTCCCCCAGGCTGTGGCTTCATCGGGGGCCGGCTTCACTGCTCCCTCTTCCGCTCAGCCCTCTCTACAGACCCGTCAGCCTTGGCAGCCTGCTCAGGTTTCTCCCATTTGAGAAAACACACACACTGGGCTTCCCTGGTCACCTTCCTCCTTCACCCTCTCCTTCCCTTTGAGTTCCCCGCGGGTCACCGAGTCCAGCCAGGTGCCCCCCCCCCCCCACCGCCAGTCCGGCTGCAGCCCAGAGGCTGCGGTGCCTGATCCCGTCCTCCTCCACGAAGCCCTCCCTCTGGTAACTTTCCAGGCCCCTGGCATTAAATCCTGCTCTGCACTCGGCTCCTCCCCGTGCCCCTGGTCCCAGCAGAGTCTCCTCACACAGACTCTACTCCCATGGCACAGCATCCCTCCTCCACTCGTCCCCGCCACGCAGTGTCACGATTTGGGACTGTGTTCCCCCAGCCTGGCTGGTCGGAAGCCCCTGGGACACGTGGGCAATCCCAAAATGCTCTCAGCCATGCACGGGGCAGGGGCACATAACCCATATTGTTCAAAGACCCCAATTAATTCTGACGAATAGCCACCTCCTAGGAAGAATGGCTTTAAATTATGCATGGGGTAACTTTCAAAACCGCGAGCTCCTGCCCTGCCTTCTGAATTTTAACTCCTAGGATCGAGGACTTGCTAGATCCCTAATTCTACATGGACATCTCAAGCTCCAGCTACACGAACCGCATTTGTCACTTCCCTGAACCGGCCAGCGCTCCCACACTACCTCCTTCACTAGACTAGGAGCCGAGGGAAGTCAGGGACCATGTTTTAACTCCTGACCCATGTCCCTGGACACGATGACTGATGGCCAACAAATGTCCCCTGAGCAGGAAGAAAGCCCCAGCCTCACACCGACACACACCGTCCAGGGTAGAGTCTACAAAGAATATCCTAATTCAGAGGAACTGAGAGCCCAGGGAAGGGGGAGTGAGAAACGCGGCCCTCCAGCTTGCAAGGCTAAGGGAGCGGTAGGAAGAGCCCCCTGAACTTGCAGAAACGGCCTCTGTGGCCTCGGAATCACCCGCAGGCTTGGGCAGGCTTGTTGGAACGCAGACTGCCTGGCCCCAGCCCCGGAACTTCTGGTTCAGCAAATGTGGTATGCAGCCCCCAAGCACCAGAGAGCAACCAGGTGACGCAGATGCCACGGTCCAGGGACCACACTGTGAGAACCACTGCTCGGGAGACCCGGGGACAGAAGCGAAGCAGCCTTGACAGGCTGACATGCTGCTAAGATACGGCTGTTTTAGGTCAGCTAACCTGACACCCTCTGTTAACTGCCCCCCACACCCCAAGACTAAGAAAAGACAGTGGCATTCCTTTTTGAGAATTAATAGAAAATGAAGCCAACAAAAGTGTATCCACACTCCCACAGTGTCGGAGAGGAGAACAGGGAGTCTGGTACCAGGATAACCCCAATGAACCGCCTCGCTCTAGGACCATACCCCCCCTTTGCAAAGTGACTGGCCCTCCTCCCAGCAAGAAAGAGTCTGCGTCCCCACCCCCTAAATCTGGGCAGATCTGACACAGGCTCTGGCCAACAGAACGTGGGGACTTCTAAACCTAGGCCCCAAAAGGGCTGAGGAGGCTGGGACTGAATGCATAGGAGGGACCCACTCAGCCCCTGCGAGAACCACAGCTCAGGTGACCCTCAACCTCCCAGCCTCGGCCCCACCACCGGCTCACCGAGCTCACCGCAGCCCCGTGACAGCCCCCAGCCAAGGCCAGCCCAGCCTCCTGGGCAGCCACCGACGCACGAGAGGGAGCAAATTTGCTATTGGAAACCTCCAGGTTTCAGTGGGCTGGTTACTCACCACCACCGACGGACACCACGGCTGACGCTGAGAAGGAGCCTGCTGCCCGGGGCAGGGCCGGACCCGAAGCTGCCCAGGACCTGTTCGCTGCTCCACGCCCCTCCCTCCCCCCATTCTTGAAACAGGCCCGGCTGCCGCAGTCACCGTGTTCCCACCCCACCATGCTGGTTTGGTTGCTTGTTTTGGGGGGTGTCTTTTCAAGCCTCAGCTCCCTGAATGAAGAGAAGCCAGATCTGCGAGCTGCAACCTGGTGGCCCCCCCGGGACCATCGCCGGCAGAGGCCGGCAGATCACAGACTCTAAGGTCGATGCTGTGCCACCCGGGAAGGGAAAAAAACAGGAGATCCATACATCCTGCAGCTGTAAAGGACACGGATCCTTGGGGACAGCAGGCAGGCGGGGAGATTATTAGAGAAACAACACCATCGCCTTACGTCCACACCCCAAAGCCACTGTGCCCCTTGCTCCCACCCAGAGGTGGCCTGAATTAGGCTGGCCTTTGGATTTCCTAGGGCGTTGTGCTCTTGCCAAGGTTAAACCTTAAGAGGCCCCGCCTGCAGCATCTGTCTCTGACGTCTTGGAACGCATCCATTGGCACAAAAGGGGGCCTGGGCTAGCCTGCTGGAGAGGTCACACAGGGAAGACCCAAGACACCAGACACACCCTGGGGCCCAGGGCAGACAGCCGGCACTCCTCCTGCTGACCACAGGCACGTGAACGAGCCCAGGAAGGACCTGCAGAGAAACCCTAGTCAACCCAGGAATCATGAGCCACATTCCGTCATCAATGTTTCAGGCCATCAATGTTTCTAACTCTGGGAAGAAGTTAGACAAGAACAGGCAACCAGTTTAACAGAAATCACACATCACTGCCAGAGAAATGTGTCCATCGTAGGGGCAGGAGGGGCAGACAGACATTCTGTACGCTAGTGGAGTGTTTCATTTTTTTTTTTTAAAGATTTTATTTATTTATTTGACAGAGAGAGATCACAAGTAGGCAGAGAGGCAGGCGGGGGGGGGGGAGCAGGCTCCCCACTGAGCAGAGAGCCCGATGCGGGGCTCAATCCCAAGACCCTGGGATCATGACCTGAGCCGAAGGCAGAGGCTTAACCCACTGAGCCACCCAGGTGCCCCTGTTTTAATCAACTGCCCAATTTCCCTCTGGCCTGATGGAAGACCCAGCAGCTCACACGACTGCTTGGACCCTCTCCTCCAAAGCCCTCTCCTGCAGCCTGTACCGTGCGGCCGGCGGCCACTGCTTGCCATCACGTCTGCTCGAGTGTGGCATGTCAGTCCCCACACTCTGCCACTGTGTCAGCAGCTGGAACCGGGCTGCAGACTGTCCCTGGCATGGAGGGAGACATCTGCTAATACAGTGACAACAGGGGACTAAACAAGCAGGGTCCCTTGCCCTTTGGCAAGTCGTTATCAGGCCGTGCAGCCCCACAGCCGTGAGAGACTCAGTGCCAACCATGACCTCGTTCAGAAAGCAGCTTCAGCATTCGCCGGTCGGAATCTATGCCACGGGCAAAGCAGATCCCCTTGGTAGAACAGGGGCCGTTCTGACCACCATCCTGAGGCTTTTCTTTCCAGAACGGTTTATGCTGGGAGCACCTAAGTGGCTCCTCGGATTAAGCGTCTGACTCCTGATTTGGGCTCAGGTCATGGTCTCAGGGTCATGAAATCAAGCCCCACGCTTAAAATTCTCTCTCTCACCCTCTGCACCACCCCCCACTCCCCCCGAAGGAAGGAAGGTAGGTAGGTTGGTTAATGCTGAACAAAGCACTGGCCATCTTCCCAGGTGAGAAAGGCTTGCTGGCGTCTCACCCCCGCATCCCACCTGCCAGACGGAGCTGGAGCCCCAGCCAGATCCCAGGAAGGAGTCAGGACACGTAGCAGCTCAGCCTTCTCGGAAGCAGGGGAAGGTCAGGACCCTCCTGCCAACATTCACGTCTCCTGGATCAACAAGGCGGGGCGGGGGGAGAGCCCGAGGTGGGGTGCTCTCACCACCCTACAGGTCCTGGACTCGACCCTCAGAAATACCACTCAGGCCCCCCAAGTCCAAATTCCCACTCGCACTGCTGGCCTGGAGAGCCTCATTCTGAGCCGGAGGAGGAAGAGGTTTCTCATAATGCAAGAGTTTGGACGGCGTTTATGTTTACTACGCAATAGGGTCCCATATGCTACTCAACACCTGTAAACTTCCGTTTCCTCCTTTGGGAGAAGGGTCATGGGGACGAAAACAACAGTGTCTCCAGGAAAAGCACTAAGGAGTGGGCACCTAGCGCCTTCTCACGGCGCCAGGTGACACACGGGCCATCCGATGTCTGCCCCGAAGGCCCTCCAACACGGAGGGCTCATCTCTAGTCACGGCTCTCCAGTTCTCGCAGAACCACCACCGGCTATGTCCAGAAAGTCCGGGAAAGGACATGTGGATTCCACTTCTGGGTGCTATCCTCCCACATTCATCTCCCCTTCTCCCTAATACCACCAGGCTGCCCGTCTCATTAAACCTTGGCTACACTCTGGACCTTCCTACGCACTCACACATTATCCTATTTACTGTTAATTACAAGATCTAGGGAGACCGGAGCATTTGTTAGACCTAATCATATTAAGGTCGGGATCCCTCAGAACTGACCAGAATAAATGGCAGATGCACTCCCTCAGGTGCAGGGCTCAGGCACAAGTCTAGGCTCTGGAAAAGCTCCTGAGCCCCGACCCCAAGAGCCTGGAAAACCTCCAGGGCTCAAGGACTGTGGGAGAGATGAAAAGTCAGGGCAAGTCCCCCCGCCCCGCCCCGCCCCCACCGGTGAATCCAAAATCAACAGCCGCACACAAGCCTCTCGCTGAGTAAGATACGGAAGTTTCGGGGTGACCGGCTACCCCAGCGCCTGGGATCTCCTAGAAGCCCCGGCCACAGGAAATGGACATGTGCACAGCAGAAGTAGTGTCCCATGCCACGCGGCACAGCGAGGACAGGCCCACCTGCACCGTCGGGATCTCTTTGGGAAGAAAATCCACGTGCAGAGTGACCCGCTCCCCTCCAAAGCTCAGAGAAAGGGCTAAGCTGCGCGCTCCTGGAGCTCAGGCTTCTGCAACAATTCAGCGTATTTCATAATCCCTTGAGAGAATTCATTAAAATAGTTCTAGGATGACAAGTATTTTATATTTTTAAACTTGAATAGCTATTACTGTTTTCTTTGGATCGTTTCTGGCAATGAAAAATGCATTTGGCATTACTAATCAACTTTCAAAGCTCCTTGGCTTTAGCCGTCCCGCTCTGGCCACGCCATACTACCCCGCTCTGGGTTAAAGCCAACCTTTGCTCTTTGTTTCTCTCTGAGAAGAGAAAGGAGCCAAGTTTGATATGTTCGAACACTTGCTCCTTATCGCATTCCCGTCCCTGCAGCAACAGAGAGCACACGATGGGGAGGGGGAGTCGGTGGCAGGTGCGCCCCATCCCCACCTCGGAACCGGCAAGCATCCACTTACCAACCCAGATCTGTCCTCCCAGCGAGGCGCTCGGCCTCAAAACCCCTACCCCCAGGCAGCACCCCAGGCAGCCACCACCCGTGCAGCAGACGGGCACCCAGCCGGGAGACCCATGTGCCAGCCGGGGCAGCCCCACCACCCGCACGCCTCCGCCCTGGCCGCTCGCCGTCCCTTACCCTCATACCTGCCCGGCTCTCCCAGCCCGTGTCCCAGTGCTACTAGCCTTCCTGTCTGCCATTTCCACAGCAGCGATTCCAACATCCTAATTCCTCTCCTATCCCAACCGCCCGACTGTGGCCATCATTCTTCTGGAATGTCTCTCCATGCGATCCCCCGCCCCCCTGCCTGACCCCACAGCAGCTGTGCCTCCAACTGACCCACTGTCGGACCTTCCTAAACCCTGCCAGTGGGCTCCCACTTAACCTTAAAGCCCATGGTTTTCCCTCACTGCTGAGAACACCTGCGGGCAACGCATCATCTCTACTGAAGTCCCAGATGCCCCCTGCGAACCAAAACCCCGGGGCTCCTTCCTGATCCCGCTTTCCAACACCCCTACTGACTCTCCCGTCACCCACCTTCTCAACAGTCTACGAGCACCAGGGGTTGTAGAGTGTACGGTTCCATTTATAGAACATTCCTGAAGTGACAGAATTAGGAGTGACGGAGAACAGCTGCGGGGCTGCTGGGGGAAGGGATGCTGGGTAAGAGGTGACAGGCAGATTTTTTTGTGACAGTGGAACAGTCCTGCATCCCAACTACACCCCCCAAAAACTACGGGCAAAAACTGGCGAGTCTGGCCTGAATTAGGTCTGCAGCTAAGTCACCAGCATCGTGCCAACATCGGTTTCCTGGTTTTTACAGCGCGAGAGGCTATCATTGGGGAATGCTAGGGGAAGGGCACATAGGAACTATACAGCGTTTTCTGCAACTTCTTGCAAGTCTTAAAGTACTTAAAGTTATTAAAAATTCTTAAAAGAAAAAAAAAAGACCAATCTCAACTGTGTGTCCCACACCCCCTTTCTTCTGCAACCAAAGAGATCACCCTTATTTCAAGGCTCCTGGGGGGGAAATTCCCATTTACTGCTTAATGACACTCAAACCTGACCACTCCCTTGAGCAAAGGCAGTGGCTCCAGTCTCCTGGTTCCAGGAGCACACCCACGTGGTGGGAGGAAAACCATATTAACATTTTTACAGGCTGTTTTCCCGCTTGAGATTGTGATCACTGAGGAACGAATCTTATAATCTCGCCAACCTAACCAGCAAAGAGGTGAGCAGCAAGACAGCATCCAGATTTCCCTCAAAAGGAAAGAACGGAGAGAATCTCAAGCAGACGCCCCTTTCCAAGAAGGAAATCAGAAGACATATTCAAACAATCGAAAACAAAAACCCAGCCCACATCCAGAGCATTACAGGAAGGAGACCAGGAAAGTGGAGGCACGGCCTAAGATCAGAACCAGTGTCAGCTGCTCGGCTCTCATGCACAATCTCTCATTTGGGGCAGCAGCTACCTAAGATCTGGAGAGATGAGACCCAAAATAAACTATCAGACAGTTACTCAAAACTATCCCTCTTGATGCTTAAATTACCTGCCAAAAACTATAGTTTCTAGGGGGCCCGAGCACTTGGGAGTCCAAACACATGAGCTCAGATCTCTGCTCTGCCAAGTTCATAGCAAGTTACTGAAACCCCCAAATCTGTTTCCACATCTATAAAATGGGCAAACAGTACATTTTCAGGATGCTCAAGAGACAAAGGAACATAAGGAAAACTGCTTCTGTTGTAGTTCTTCGTCGTTAACACTGAGCTGCCCTTTCTGACAGTGCTTGGTCATGACTCAGTAGTTTCTTAAAAGCCTTTCCCTTGAACTAGAGACAGAAGTAAACCCAAAATCACCTAACTCACAAACCAATGCACACGCCACTGCACTACCCTAAAATCAACCAAAACAATGAGGCCTTTCCTCCCTCAGGAAAGCAACGAGGGAGATTCTAGGAGGCTTGAGAGAGCATCACCAGAAAGTGGGAAGGAAACATCTGCAAAACTCCTGAGGTGCGGAGGCCAGCCCTGTGGAGGTCACGTGTAGTGGAGGTCAACGAACCACCAACCGGGGAGGTGAGAGGGTCGGGCCACCAAGCAGCGTTCTAGCACGCGGTTTCCAGAGAGAGCACTGAGCCCCAGGCAGCCCCTCCTCCAAGTAAAAGGCTCTGAGGTCTAAGAAATGATGCTAAAAATTATAAACAGCAAGAACTTTCTGAAGACCTTCCGCTCCCCGTAAGTGCTGACTACTCCATCCCATAAAATGGACACAGAAGGCAGGCTCAGCCGTGCAGGCAGTCTGAGAGAGATTCAAGGTTAGATGAGCACAAGCAACTTTAAATGGAAAAGGAGAATTATGGCCAAGAAGGAAAGATGCAAAGGCACTGCCTGGTGGGTGGGGACACAGCACACCTAAGCAGCTTATCAAGAGGCCCATGTGGTTCCCAAACACAAACACAATCTTAGAGATGCCTGGGTGGCTCAGTCAGTTGAGCCTCCGATCCTGGTATCGGCTCAGGTAACGATCTCAGGGTAGTGGGATCGAGCCCCACAACAGGCTCCGCGCTTGGTGGGGAGTCTGCTTGAGATTCTCTCCCTCCTCCCCTGCCCCCACTTGTGCTCACTCTCTTTTTCTAAAATAATAAATCAAAACAACAACAACAATAACAAAACCCTCCCCCAAAAAAGTTTTAGTTAGTTTGTGAAGGAGACATCCTACTAAAACCTCCTGAGCAGAAACTTGAACCTCAGTTTGACTGGCAAAACAAGCTGAAGACTGGAACACACACGGCAGCTACATCCTGACACCCAGAGAGAAGCCAGAGACCCACAACTCCTGGCCTTCCCCATTTTACAAGGTAGGGGAAAGCTGCAGTTGGAGACCATCAAACTCTTTGGTCTCAGATGTGCCCTAGGGCAGAATGAAGCCCTAAGAAAAATGACAGATGCCAGCTCGGAAGGACAGATCCCCTCCAGCTGGCAGCGGTCATGCTCATTTGTTGAAGGACACAGGGTATGTGACACATCCTGAACCCAAACCCATGGCCATCTACTTCCAAAGTCTGAGCATGTCACATTCGGGTAAGCAACCGATTCTTGATCTCAGCAGGGCTGTGAGTTCAAGCCCCGCATTGGGCTCCACACTGGGCTTGGAGCCTTCTTACAAAAAAAAAAAAAAAAAAAAAAGAGTAGGGCACCTGGGTGCATCCGCCCTGGGCTCAGGTCATATTCCAGGGTCCTGGATCCAGGATCCCAGGGGAGCCTGCTTCTCCCTCTGCCTACCACTCCCCCTGCTTGTGTGCACACATGCTCCCTCTATCTCTGTGTTAAATAAATAAATAAATCTTTAAAAAAAAAAAAAAAAAAAGGAGAAAAGTTTAAGCATGTCCCTCCTCGCCTCCCAAGCTCTGACAGCAAAATACAAGAACACAAAAGCATCAAAAGATCCGTATTGTCGTTCCCCCCCCCCCGTGGCAAAACTGCCCCGTGACTTTAAGCAAGTCCTTAACTTCTCAGTGAAACAGAACAATGATGCTTCCAGTATTTATTTACTTTATAGATGTGTCAGAGGATCCAATTAGCCTCAGAGAAAGAAAAAGTGAGGCATTGGCACTGACTTGTTACCTTTGCTAGAGCAGGCGTGCACTCAGCAAGCACATCGGAGAACAGGTGAGGTCATCTTTAAAATAGCACTTAGTTTTGGAGACATTTTTAGAAATCACTGAAACACTGGCCAAAACAGTTACTGAAAACATACCATTTATAACAATGCAACGTGGTCCCAAAGAGGCATTTTTTTTAAAGATTTTATTTATTTATTTGACAGAGAGAGAGAGATCACAAATAAGCAGAGAGGCGAGCAGAGAGAGAGAGAGAAGGAAGCAGGCTCCCCACTGAGCAGAGAGCCCGATATGGGGCTCAATCCCAGGACCCTGAGATCATGACCTGAGCCAAAGGCAGAGGCTTTAACCCACTGAGCCACCCAGGCGCCCCCAAAGACAGATTTAAAGACTATTGTAATTTTAAAGTATGGCTTAATACTCTTGTTTTTTAAAAAAGATTGATTTATTTACTTATTTTAGAGAGAGAGGAAGGAGGGGCTGAGAGGGAGAGAGAGAATCCTGTGCAACCTCCGACTGATCGTGGAGCCCAACACAGGGCTCTACCCCAAGACCCTGACATCATGACCTGAGCTGAAATCAAAAGTCAGCCACTTAAGCCTCTGAGCCACCCAGGCTCCCCACACTCCTGTTTTTTTAGTATAAATTATTCTTCTCATAAATATCTTAGACCTAATTACTGGCAAATAAAATGCCCTGAACACCCATCTCATCAGATTAATGTAATCGCTACATTTCAAGAGGAGGCATTCTGCACTGAAAATAAGATGGGATTTGTCTAATCAAGCCCATGAACCTGTAAAAGCTTTTTCCCATCCTAACAAGTTGAAAGTTCGCTCTTTATTGGGATCTCTCCCATGCCTACCCATCTTTAAAAAAAAAAAAAAGCTGAACTTTTAATGAAATACATAAAGATTATATACATACAAAGCCACTATAATATCTATAACCTCCTCCAAAAAAGACCCCAAAAAACTCAGATCTCTTTCCATGAGTATTTTCCCAGAATTCCTTGCCATGTCTGGACCCCCTACAGTTCTGGGAGTGGACACAGTGAAGAAACTTCGTGGTACACCCCTGGCCTCCACCCTTGCCTGGAAAGCCCCTGGCACACTTCTGGGAAGGGGTGTCCTGCTTTCAGGGAACTGAATCGTCACAATTCAGCGCATCTCTCCTGGTCAGATCACTGGGGTTCCCCCCACCCCGCAGCCAACAGTAGACACATTTTGACCTAAACACAACAGGGGAACCCTGAGCTCCTCACTCGGACTCAGCAGGGAAGTCTAAGGTCGGGGCTTTGGCCCTCACACCAAATGCTGATTCAGGACACGAGGGCTCCTCTTCAGGACGCAGGACAGATGTGCAGGACAGTGTCCTACTTAGTCGGCCTACACCCTCAACGCACAAATGGCACTCATGAGTTGTGGCTTGAAGAACTAACCACCCGATAGCATATGCCATCCCCAAGATGGCACTGGCCTCCTTCGGCACTGAGCGAGAGCCACAGCGACCAGAGCACGGGGCCAGGACAGCCTGCAGGGGAGGGAGCAACAAAGACCAGCAGCTCTACCGGCTGCCGCCCCACGGGGAGTGGTTCTGCCACCCCACCCCATGGGGAGTGGTTCTCAACCGGGGCTGCACAGCACAATCACCCTGGACCATGAAATCCAAAGCTCTGGGGAGGGGGACCCCCAGCATCAGTGTTATTTCGAGTCTCCAGAAGGTTCCACCGGGCAATCAAGGTTGAGAACCAGCAGTCAGGCGCAGGAGACTGCTCCACGGTAATGCCTTGAGAACTTTTCTCCCGCTCACCTGCTTTTCTCCACTTGGGAAGGAATCACATCAGTGAGGACGGACGTCATTCGGGCAAGGGTATCTCCCCGAGGCTCAGCCTTTCAATCTTCTCAACCTCCTTCCCCTGCGGCCTCCACTAACTTCAGTCTCCTGGTAACTTGCTGACCTTGCAAGCCTGCTCTCCGCCTCTAGCCCCAAAGGGTGTTTTGTGTATTAAGTTGGTTAATTCAAAGTCTCCAAAATAAAAACTTTTATTTACCATACAAACACCTTCAAATAGCAAATGGCATCTATTAGCTCAAAGAACGGACAGTTTTCCAATCCTCAAAAGAAAGAAATGCCTCATTCCTCACTAACCAATGGAAGATCAATTTGTAATGTGAGGCCGAAGTCCCGGGTCTGTAGAGAAATCTGCTCTCTCCTCGTTACAGTAAATCCACGGGCCAACACAGGGGACACCCTGGGCCTGGCTCCCGAGCACAGCACCTCCTGCCCTCAGCGGCAGCCCCAGCTTCCCCACCTGAGCTCTCTGAAGCCCTTCCAACGTGCCCACCCCACAATCTGGCTTGGCCAATGCATTTCCCCCGTACTGTACACTTCGGTTCAACGCTGCAACGGCCCCATAATCTAGAAGAAACTCAGTAAATACTCTACAGTATTTGGCAAGAAAAAAAAATTTTTTTTTTTTTTTTTTTTTTTGAGAAAAAGAGATGTGAAACCCTATGAATGTGGATGTCTAGACCTACAGACGCACACCAGCAGGAGCTTTAGGGAATCCTCATACCAAGATCCACTATCTTTTTTTTTTTTTTAAGATTTTATTTATTTATTTGACAGAGAAAGAGATCACAAGTAGGCAGAGGCAGGTAGAGATGGGGGGGGCAGGCTCCCGGCTGAGCAGAGAGCCTGATGCGGGGCTCGATCCCAGGACCCTGGGAACATGACCTGAGCCGAAGGCAGAGGCTTTAACCTACTGAGCCACCCAGGCGCCCCAGGATCTAACTATCTTTAATGGGATGTGTTTGGTAGAAACTGCTTACGTTTTAAACTCACAAATACAAGTTTTTTAGAAAAACATTATAATTAAGAGAAAAAAAATGACTTCCCCACCTAGCTGAATTCCCTGTTTTGGCCTCAGTCTCTAATAACACATACACACGCGTACATACACACACCCGTGCACACTACCTGACAGGAAACCAGCGTCTGCAGCTCTGTGCCATCAGAGCTCAGGGAGAAGCTGCTCCAGGGAGAGAAGGAGAGAGAGCAGGGACCCGAGGGCCAGGGAGGGAGAGGACCCGGGCTGCGAGGACCGTCCCTTGGCTGCAAGCTCTCTCAGCACACACCAAGCAAACGGTTCTAAGGCTCTGCCTGCCTGCTCGGTGCCAAAGCCTTAAGTGCCCTCACCACTCACTGACAGCACAGGGAGGAGGACACCCGGGCCTGGGGCTCTGACTCGCCCAAGGTCACAAACAGTGCAAGTCACAGCAGGACTGAGCTTCTGGGCCCCAGAGGCCCCACGAAGTCAAGCCCTCTGAGCCCCTGTAGGGGTTGCTGGGCACCCTTTTCTTCCACGGAAGGCTCGCCGCTGACACAGGAAGGCCTGGGGTGTCTCCGGGATGATGAGCAGCCCCAGACACCCAGGCGAAGGCCGAAACCAGGCCCGTTCTCTCGGGCAAGCAGGTGATGAAGAACACAGAATGCATCCCAAAGAGATGAAAGAGCTCCCAGAGAAATGAACGCTGCCACTTCCTTTATTAAACCCCCCCCCGCCCCCGCCACAGATACACGCATGCCCTGGAAGAGCTTCTGACTGTACCCTACAATAAGCACTGACAAACAACCGGCACCCCCACTTCCAGAGCCCCCCCACGCAAAGGCTCTGTGCAAGGCAGTCTTCCTAACTGGGCCTTTCCAGACCTCAGAGCCATAGCAGGAGAAAGCGAACATGACCCTCGTGAGGCAGCTGTGGGCACCTGGGTACTGTCAAGGTAAGTCACGGGCACGCGGGCCCCTGCAGCCAGTCAGGGGGCTCAGCCCCACTGTCTATGCATCAAGGGTCAGCCTCTGTGTGAGGAATGCTTGTAAGCTGCGCGCTCTGCAGGACGGCTGGGGGGAGGAACCCAGCAGGCAAGGTGTGCCCTCGGGTGATCACAACGGAACGCCACCATCAGCAGAAGGAGCACAATCGGATGACCCCTGCCCCCCCCCCCCCCCCCCCCCCCCCCCCCCCCACCCCCCCCCCCCCCCCCCCCCCCCCCCCCCCCCCCGTTCCCTGCAGGTGAACTCACCTTCCCGTATTTGACAAAAGCTTACAGTAGCAAATATCAGGAAGCTCCGATTCGGACTATTCCAAAAGGCAGACCAAACAGTTTAGGTGTATTTATATTTCAATCAATGATCACATTTCCTTTACCTGAAAATCCTCAGCTTTTAGAGGCATGAAGGAGAAAACAGACGAAATAAAACTGCCAAGGCAATGAGCAAGGCTGATTTGGCCCAAGCAGGAAACCTGCCTCCCGCCCACCAGGGAACGGAGGGTATCACAGAGCGCTCCTCTCTCCCGGGGCGGGGAGGGGGGGGTGGCCCGTCTCACACTGCTCAGAGGTCCTGCCGCCCCGACCGGCCAGGAAGACAAGCACCAGGTCAGCTGTCCTGGGTGATGCTCGGGAGGGCTGAGGCCTGCGTGACGTGTGCTCGAGCAAGGGCAGCAAACCTCTCCGGGAGCAGACAGCCAACACCTCAGCTGCATCCACCAGTCTCCATGGCTCATTCCTCTTCTCCTTCTTTGAACAACTCTTTACGAATGGAAAAACCATCTTAGCTCATGAGCTGACAAAGTGGGCCACGGGCAGCTGAAGTCTGCCCATCCCCAGGTCAGGCCTCCAAGAGGGTAGACTCTGTCCCCTGCCTGCCATGCTGGTGAGGCTGCCTGATCCCACCAAAGGGACCCAGGACCAGTGCCCAGGGCAGGACAGGAGCTGTCTGGGACCTCAGAAGTCACTGCCAGGCATCCCTCGGCAGAAGCGAGCAACAGACCCCGCCATGCCCCTTTTCCGGCCCTCCAGTTTCCCAACCCAACCCTCATCTCCATCATCTCACCCAGCCCTCGGAAGAAGACACTCCTATAGGGGAGAAGATGGAGGCCAGCAAAGTCTGTTACTTCCCAGGGACACAGTGCCAGAAGGCACAGCGTTTAGCTCTAAAGCCGAAGTCCTATTACCCTACACTGTGACCCCTAAAAACCCGCCTCACATGGACCAGGCTACCTGTTAAGCACATTTATTTTTACAGCTGGTGCCAGTGATGGAAAGCTTTCTGGGCCCTGGCCCCAGGGCAGGGTTCCGGTCAGAACAATGCTCCCGGGTATGACTCTTTAGAAGGGGGAAGATCTACTTATCTTACAGTGCTCTCTAATAGCAAACACAACCAGGTTCAAGCAGGCGTGAGATGTCTCCAGCCCAGGCCAGCTCTCCCTCTGGTCCAGGGCACGCTCCGCCTTGAACGGTGCCATCAGTTCGTATCACTCCCCCCACCCAGCTGTACAGAAGGGACGCGATTAAGGCGGCCCAGTAATACATCAATAAATGTCCACTGTAGGGCCCAGTCTTGAGGCCAAAGCCGCTGTCTCAGCAGAGGGCCGGCAGACAGACCCTCCTGGATCAGAGAACCAGGTGACACGTGCCCGGGTCCCCAGCCTCACACGCTATGAGCCAGTGGCTTGGATCCAGCTCACCTGCTCTCAGCTGAGACCGTCAGTGGCTTCCAGGCAGGAAGCTCTGCGCTCCCTGGTGGGAAAAGTTAAACAGGAAGCAAGAAGGAGCAGGACTATTTCTAGTCCTCTTGTGGGTCCATTTCCACTGCCTCTGGACTGAACGGCGGTTAACACACCCTGCAGCCTGACTGCCTGGATTGGATTCTGGCTCTGACAAGGGACCCCGGATAAGATCCCGAGTGGCTGGGGACCTCTGTTCCCTCTTCCGCCCATGAGGACAACATAAAGCACCTGCATTGAGGATGGTGGGAGGTCAGATGAGTTCATCGGTGCCAAGGGCCCTGGCATGGGCTGTGTGAGTTACCGGCATTGTCCCTCCACTCCGCAGTTCAAGGTTCAGCTCCAGTTCAGGGCCAGCAGACCCTCCCGTGCAGATCTGACCCGCATCACGGCAGACGCTGGCTTTCTGTCTCTCTTATCAGTGTCACTAACCCACAGGGCCTCCGCAAATTCTCATCACTTCCAGAACCTCCTTACTGAGGACCACACCAGACTTCAGGTTATAATTAAACTAAACAGCGCTGGGCTAGAAAGCGAAGTGTTCGGCCCAGGTGGTATTTCACATCCCTTGTCCCTTTACCCCCACCTTAAGTTGCCCTTCAGCTCCAGAGGACACCTGTTAGCTCGCCTTACTTTCTGCCCCTCTCAGGACCCTTCCTCTCCTCCTCCTGCCCTGTGTCTTACACACACACACACACACACACACACACACTCACACAAGACAGACACACTCCCTGTGCCAGGATCATGAGTGGCTCAAGGATGGTCCCGCCTGCCACCCAAGCCCCCAAGCTCCTCTCAGTCCCTCCCCCACAGCTGTGGGGGGAAACCTCAGGAAAACCTCAGGAAAGGTACCGAAGGTTGTCACGACTTCCGGACACTACCAGAAGGAAAATCAAGTGAGGAGACGCAGGAGCCCAGGGCTGGCGAGGACTGAGAGGAGGGCTTTAAGTAACTGAAACTGACACACGCGGTTATATTCCACAGACCCTGACAGCCACCAAACAGAACGGAAAGGGCAAGTCGTTTACATGCACTCGGCCCGCAGACCACTGGGCACGCTGTTCTCAATTTCCATCCTATTCACTCCAATCATGGTGCTCAGCAGCACGCACCTCTTCAACGGTGGGTGACGATGGCACCAAGCCTAAGATGGCTCCAGGAGGGTAACGAATGAAACCACTTCTTTTGCTGTTAGGTTGTTTTTCTCCGTTTTGCCATATTGATGGAACAGTATCCATGTTATACTGGAAGCAGTGGTAAATCTATTTAATCTATTAAATATATGTTGTCCCTTCCTATGGTAAACTGCTGGTGGGATGTAACACGGCGTGGCCACTTCCATGAAGCAGTTTGGCAGTTTCTGAAAAAGTTAAACAGAAGACCACCGTATGACCCAGCAGTTCCACTCCCACGAGAACTGGAACCCCAAGGGTTCGCACAAAGACACACGCAGCAGTATTATTCACGGTAGCCAAACACTGGGGACAACTTAGACATTCGTCAGCTGGTGGACAGACAGACGAAATGAGTCACATCCCTACAATGGGACAGTATTCAGCAGCAAAAGGGACCAAGCTACTCACACAGGCCACATCACAAACCTCAAAAACATGCTACGTCAAAGGAGACAGTCACAAGACCCCATAAACTGGATGAATTCATTTATATGAAGTGTCCAGAAGAGGCCAAGTGATGGAGACAGAGGGGACTGGGGCTGGGGGGACAGAGGCTGACTGTCCATGAGCATGAGGAGTCCCACTGGGGGATGAACACGTTCGAAACCAACTGACAGTGAGGCTGCACCACCCGGTAAAGTCCCTAAAAATCACTGAATTATACACCCCGGGGAGTACATTTTGCAGTATGGATAGTAAACCACAGAAGTATTTCAAAGAAAAAAAAAATCCCACATTGCACTCCTATATTCATCTGTGTCCCCCCAAACGACCATGAGACCTACAAGGACAGACTCCACTCACTCCATCTTACCTCATCCTCTGGCGGAACACCCGGCTGTGGTGTCCATGGAGTGATTTTTTTCCGAAAACAAGAAAGTTTTGTGTTTTTCCACAGCTTCCTGATTCACCAAAACTTCACATCCCTGACGACTCTTCCAACCCACCTGCCCCCAAACACAAAGGCCAAGCCAGGCCACAGAGCAAGAGTGTCCATGAAGCGTCAGGCCACTCACAAGCGACCCCAACACCTCTGGATGTATCCTGAGCCCCTACTCAGGAAGCACAGCGCAGGTGTCTGCTCAGGGCGTGGAAAGAAAAAGTGGTTTTCTTCCGTTTTCCTTGTGGCATTATTATGAAAACTCCTGGTATTGTGAGTAGAGAAGAGCATGCTTTTAGCATCAGATTCAGAAAAGGTGAAGGTTCAAGGAAATTACATTCTAATCTAAAATAAATTCTCAACTTCTTTCAGGGAAGATTTATTTTTTACTTAGAAGCAACCAATTTAATAAATACAGAAGATACTGTCCCAGGAGGATTAAAGACAGCGAGCAAAGCGGTAAGGTAAGCTTTGGACTCGCCTGTGCTCTGCGCCATTTTGTCCGTCATGAACAGAACCCGAGAAGACGATGTCTCCACAAACCATAGTTATTAAGGAAGAACTCGTTAAGCTTGCTTTGAAATGTAAGGTTTTTCTTTTCTCAGCCAGTACTGTGACAAAAATAATGCAGGAGTACAAATTGCTTACCATATTCCACATTACCTAGAATTCATGCATGTCCTGCCTTCCCTCGTTTAAGTGACACCAGCATCTGCTGTTAAACAGAGAAATAAAACACACTTCCTCATGGTGTAAGTGCGAAGTGTAGTGGTTAAGGGTGTGGGCTTTTGAGACAAACTGGTTCAAATCTTGACTCTACCACATATTTGTTTAATGATCTTGGGCAATTCACCTCACCTTTGTGTTGTGGTTGCCCTGGCTTTTGAAGAGGTAAAGATTAAATCATTTAATTTCCTCCAATCCTCGCAGGCTACTTACCCTACCTTGAAAATGAAGGTGTTCACGAAACTACATTATTTTCGGGATGTGGTCATCAACTCACAGGATTTCATAATTTCTGGCCCCACATTCCATCAAGCCCAGGACAGACCGGTAGGTCAGCTGCTTTCAAATATTATAAATGGGGACTTAAGTGAGCAACCTTCTGGAAGGTGTGCAAACCGAAATAAATACCGCTGAGTAAGGCCCATTCCAGCCAACTCCCTCCTGTCTACCAGGTAAGGGCAACGAGTCTGATGAAAACAACACATCAGCCTTTGCACAGTCAAAAAAACCAACCTCTACCAGTAAGCAGGATGATTCCAACTTGCTCCCTGCCCTGTGTTTTACTGATGGTAACTAAAATCAAGCCGACCTCACAGATCCTAGGCTCAATTCCACAACAGCACAGTCATCCCTCACACCCACTTAGACCCCAGAAACGGCATACAAGACAGTTCACCTACTTCAGATTAAGGAACGGACACGTTAAATCTCACACTGCTGAGACGAATACATACTCCATTTCCAGGGTCCTCGCTTCTCCAGCACCTCTGTGTAGCAAATCCCCTCAGAGGAGGGGAAATACTCGTATGTTAGGGAAAGCCACGTCACCAAAAATGCCAGCAAGGGTAAAAAGAGAAGGGAGATGGGCCCTGGGCCCTGCTCCCCACTGAGTAAGAAGAAACAGCCAGGCATGTTACCCCTCCCAAAGATTACAGCTTCTGTGAAATCCTTCCCTACTCAAGGATACTACAGAGCTGTTGCATTCCCAAAAAAGAGAACAAAACACTTGAAGGGCAAATCAAATGCATAATGCAGTAGAGTTGACCGCCCCCTGCCCCGGCCCACGGGCTGGAGTGCTTCGTGAAGTGTGCCTGTATTTAAGGGAAGCTTGCACAACTGTTCCAGTATAGCAACCCAACTCCGATTCAGAGGTCAGATTTTTGAAACCTCAACCCTCCGGAAGCAGAAAGCCTTCCGCCTCCAAGCACAGAAAGAGAGGTCACAGTCATGAACTGAGCCCTGAATTCGTGTCCCCTGCTGTGCACAGAAGGGGACCTCAATCCCTCTCAGAACATTCTGGCCCATGATCAACCCACACTCTAAGGGATGTTGCTAACTCACGGCAGATCAGAAGCAGTAGCCCAGCGAGTGGGCAAGGCCCCGGAGCGGCTTGGGCGCCAACGGAAAGGGGGACAGTGCAGAGAGCCGCCAGCTCTCCACTCCTAAGCTAGCACGCAAGGACACCACTGACTGACTGACTGACGCACCTCCCCAGTGTGACAGGAAATGCCAGCCATCCCCCGTAGGGTGAAGTCTGAAAATACCAAATACCGTGCTGAGGTAATAAAGAGGATGCCCAAAAAAGGACCTGCTTCGGACACAAAAGGATTCCAGACCCTGCGCCAATGGTAAGTTTCTCCTTAAAATTATCTTCTTTCCAGTACTCAGTTCTCCGAAGGGAGTCAGGGAGGTAACCTCTGGGAGGTCCCCTCCTTAAGGAAGCTGTCCTGCTCCTGTCCCACAAGAGGTGGCACGTGGGGCCAGGCTAGGTTGGGAGGAGCTGGTGAGCGTGAGGGCCTGGGAGGACCGGGGCTCGCAGGGCTCCTGCTGCGCCAGCTACTGTCCTCCCACCAGCGAGAGGGAATGTCATCCAGAGTAAATGTCATCCAGACCCTCAGCGGGAGGAAGCTTCAGGCGAACAGGCGCACCTTTAAAGGGCTGCACCCAGCAGCAAACCATCCCCTACCGGGCACCGGGAGACTCAGTCTCCAGTGCGGCTGACTGGTCCAGATAAGCGCCGCACAACACAAAAGCTTCCTTTTCCTCCGAGTCCTCCTCAGTCCTCTGCTCAAGGAGAACAGCACGTAAGGCAGACTGGCCAAGGGTGACCATTCGGGCACTAACTCCCCATCCATCACGCTGACAATCGTGCCGACAGAGACCGCAAGGAGACTCGCCGAGGAAGAAGGCAAATGAACAGCATGTTTACGCCTCTCTCCACTGATCCACACTGGAGGTGATGAAAGGAGAAGAAAAGTCCATCTACAAGGAAACTAGGGAACAGCCGTAGCCCTGAAGACTGCCTGCCCGATGCAGTGACTCCTGAACCCAGCTGTGGGCAGAGGAGGGCCCCACCCCCGGCTCGCTGGGCCCCGGCAAGAAGCGGCTTCTCCGAAAATGAGATGCTCTAGGAAGGGCAGGGGCTGAGACTGTGAGCAGGACTCTGGGGTGGCAGGGCCCTCCTCACGTCCCCAACCAGGGAGAGAAGCCCACCGCGGGGGACGGCAAGTCACCCTAAGGAAGAGCAAGTGGAGGCAGGAGGGAGCTCACCCCTGGCCTGGCGGACCTGGTGGGCAAGTGGTCCAGGGGAGCGCCTGTGTCCCTGCACCAGCCCTGGTCCCAGGCAGACGGCAGGGACCGACAGAACCCGCCCCTTGGAGTGCTCCTAAGCCGGGAGGACCCGTGCAGAAATGCCACTCGGCAGAGCAGGCGGAACAAGCAATACAACAAGCAAAGGGCGGAAGGAAAATGACATGTCATCCCTACAGAGGACTTCGCAAGGGACAGGGGAAAGGTTTCAAATACTTCCTCTTGACTCAGAGAAGCTAGAGGGGTGGCATCTGGAAGGCTGCATCACTGCATCACACACCTGGAACCAGCCTGACACTGCAGGAGAACTGACTGGAATTTTAAATTAAGTTCAATTAAAAAAAAAAACCTAAATTAAAATCAGGACACTCTCATGTTTTAGTCCCCCCCACAAAAAAGTAGCCACCGCAGTTGAAGATAATAAAAGCCATGCAAATAAACATCACGTTAAAAGCAGAAAACTCAAAAAACTGCTGCAAAAAGGACAGGGAGAACAAACACCATCTAAAAATGAAGGACTAAAAAGTTGCAAGTGATCAGAAAGGACGAGCTCCGGAAGCAACAAGGGCTCCGTGTGCGTGTGCGCACACCAACAGTTCCTAAAACTGAAAGTCAGGAAATAAAACTCCCACTTCTAGTGCATCCCAAGGAAATAACTAGATAAGGATATAGATTCATATAGTCATTGGCATTTTCCTTTTTTCAAGTTGCAACTACCTAAGCAGATATCCATGTAGGATTAGTTTCAGGAACTGCTCTGCGGCTATTCAATGAAATACCCAGCAGTCGCTCCGTATGATGATCAATCATCGACGCGGAAAAGTGGTCCGCCGTTTCACAGGAAAAAGCACATTATGGGACGGTACATTCAGAAGGTTCCCTTTTTGCTGTGTGTGGAGGGGGCAGGTACATAACATACATTCATCGAAAACTGCTTTAGAAGGATTTTACACTAAAATAATAACAAGTGGTTATTTATGGGTTTTTTAATCGTTTTTTTTCTGCATTTTCCCAATTGTTACCAATGAGCTTATTTTACAAATTTATACTAAGAAAAAGCAGAGCTGTAACACTTCCATTTTTTTTTAAAGATTTTATTTATTTATTTGACAGAGAGAGATCACAAATAGGCAAAGAGGCAGGCGGGGGGACGGGGGAAGCAGGCTCCCCGCGGAGCAGAGAGCCCGATGTGGGACTCGATCCCAGGACCCTGAGAACACGACCTGAGCTGAAGGCAGAGGCTTTAACCCACTGAGCCACCCAGGCGCCCCAACACTTCCATTTTTAATGAACACATTTTATGAACACATTAATGAACACATTAAAGAACACATTCCAATTTTAATGAACACATACAAACATGACATACACTGAAAGACTCTTTTTTTTTTAAAGGCCAAACTGACTTCAGGAAGATCTTAAGTTTACGGTCCCAAATTCTTGGCTGAAACCATTCCGGCTGCAAAAGGTCAGTTTTCAGACATCTCTAATCCATTACCCTAAATCAATCTGGACAATGATCAAGAAGCTAAAAGCGGCAAACGTGCTTCTGTAATAGATTAAACATCCTGAACTGTTATTATACCAAACACTGTAACTACTGCATATCTGTTAAACAATTCTCTCCAGAAGAAAAACCAATAAACAAAACCAAAATACTAAAAGAGATAAATCATCTGGAAAAAAACTTAATTTCTGCTGTATTTGCATTTATTTTTAAGCCCGTTTAAATTTTCTTCCGAAGCTAAAAAGGAAACATGGAAGTTTAAAGAAATTGGAAAAAATCACAGGGATTTCTTAAGATACGGATGTGATTCAATACTTAAAATCTTTGTCATCCTAGGTTTCACCAAAGAATGAAAGAAATCGCTTCAATGTGCAAAATCATTCAGTTTAAAGGACAGCGTGTTTCATTACATGTGGATCCGCACTTTCAGCCAGAGAACAAGGTCTGGCAGAATAATGCTGGTAGGGGGGCTGGGCGATGAGTATGATGCCCCTTTCTAAAGGACACCTGATAGAGGGCAGGCCCGCACGGGGCCCTGATCACCCCATCCCACAACACCGGGTTCTCCTACCAGATACGCCCCAGATCCCAGAGGGCCATACACAAAAAGACCCTCTGCTGTCAAAGGCCTACTGACCTTCTTCCCACTACACGTTAAACACCGGAGTAACTCATTTTACAAAAGACTTGCTGTTATTTTTGGTTTTGCTTTCTTTTAATGACGAATATCATCAGATCTGTCAAAAAGCCTGAACATGGAGGAGATTGCTGCAAGGTGACCAATTTTGCCAAGAATCAGGCAAACAGAGACCTTCTTCCACTCACTGGCCAACTGAAGCGCTCACAGGGAGCGAAGGCCTCAGTAACTCGGTGTCTACCTGCCGTCCTTCTCCTTGGCCTCCTTTCACCCACCCCAAAGACGGGCAGGCAGCTCCTCTTCCTAATTATCACCCACAACAGGTCTTCCTACCTCCAATCCCAGCAATGCAGGTGGCACAGCCTCCATCACGGGATGTCAGACTCCTATCTCTTGCTTCCAAAAAGGGGTCGACAGAAAATCAAACAGCCGCTCAAAAAGAGCAAAGAAGATGGGTTTTCTCAACCGGAAAGGGACAGAACGCATAACTCTTCACATTGCCACAGGAACGCTTTTAGAGTCATTCCCACCTTGATCTCGGAGGCCCTCTAACACCTCTGCTCCCCTTCTTCCTAGACTTAGTTAAGGCATGATTTTTTAATGTTGAAAATATTTAGAGGCAACTGGGTGGCTCAGTCAGTTCAGCGTGTGTGCTCGGCTCAGGTCATGGTCCCGGGGTCCTGGGATCGAGCCCTGTGTTGGCTCCCTGTTCATCGGGGAGTCTGCTTCTCCCTCTCCCTCTGCCCCTAACCCGGCTTGTGCTCTCTCACACTCTCTCTCAAATAAATAAATGACAGCTTAAAAAAAAAAAAAAAAAGAAAGAAAGAAAGACAATATTGAAAAGATCATACATTTTTTTTTAAGTGAACCGAGAGGGGCACCTGGGTGTCTCTGTCATTAGGCGTCCACCTTTGGATCGGGTCATGATCCCAGGTCCTGGGATCAAGTCCCACATCAGGCTCCCTGCTCAGTGGGGAGCCTGCTTCTCCCTCTCCCACTGCCCCTACTTGTGTTCCCTCTCTCGCTGTCTCTCCCTGTCAAATAAAGAAAATCTTTTAAAATTAATTAAATTAAATAAAAGTGAACAGAGAGCGGACTGTGTTGTTTTCCCAGTATTTGTACTGACTCCTCTTCACAGACTCCTGCACAGGTAGGCCCCAGTGGAGGGGGAAGCAGGAGGGGAAGGGGGAATCTTTCATTGCAAATCACTGTTTCCTCTGCAAGGCCCCCATACATATTCAGCTCTCAACCCAGAAACCTTGACCTTATTACCAACTGTGCAAACTGAACAAATGCAGGACACGTACAAGTCACCTTCTCTATACCTCAGTACCACAGCCTCAATCCCGTATCCAATCAAATACCCCAATAAACCCATCCCAGACGGTGTTTATTCTCCATACCGAAGAGTGGGCTGCAAAGCGCTCAGAGGAGGTGAGGCCGTTTGTGGGGCTGGACACCAATTTCTCCCTTGCGAACTGAACAGAAAACCCTCACTTTGCAGTCCAGGAGGCAAACGCACTGGAGAACCACAGCGTAAAGAAGATGCCCACGGCCAGACGCCGGTGGCTTCAAACCCATGTCCGTTTCTTACTCATTCCTTGCCTCTGCTGGCCCAAGTGTTCATCCGTAAAAAAAGACACAAATGCGTACATACTACAGTTTTCCTGAGGACAATATATTGAAAGTTTTCTAACTGGCATATAACAAATGTTCTCGTGTTCCCATTACAGTCTGACCGGAAGCCTTAGTTGCTAAAACCACACGCAGAGTGGCGGCTGGAACGCAGACGACAGGCACACGGTCAATGTCAGCTAAAGGCCGGATATGGGAAGATAAATCACAGGAGCGTCAAGGCGCTGACCCGGCCCCAGGGTTCGGCCTCAGATCACACACCAGCCCTGTCCACGCGCCACGACTTCCCCTCAAGCCAGCGCTTCCTCTCTGAAAACCGAACGAACGACTTCATCTACTTCGTCAACTATTCCATCTACCGTCGGACCTTCCACAGGCATCCGGAGCGCTCAGCGAAGCCCCCCCCCCAGCCCGGGCGGGCCCCACAGGGGTCACGGGGCAGGGGCCTCTGCAACCGGACTGTTAACCCAACTCCACCCGCGACTCCGCCCCGAGACGGTGCGACCACACGCTGGGACGCACCAAGGTTTCAGGTTAAGGGACCTTTTCACGCCAACCAGCTGAAGTGTCTTCAGCTCCTCACAAACCGAGCGGAGGGCCCAGCTTACCCCTCTCGGCGGAGGACCCCGACGTCGCTGTCGGAAGCTCCGTCGTCGCGCTGCCCCGCGCGCCGGACCGCGGCTCTCGCTCGAGGCGGCCGGCCTCACCCGCCACAGAGGGGTCTTCGCCCTACGCGTGACCACGCGTCGCTGACACCGATGGTCATCGCCGACTGAGGGGACTCTCTCAGAGAAGGCAAACCTTCCTTGTTTCTTCTGCCTTTGATTAAAGAGGAGCTGCCTCCTTCCCTCGTTGAGGCTCCTCCGCCACGGGTAACCGTCCCCGAAACCCATCCGCGCCTCCCCACACCCTGGCCTCCCGGGAAAGCTCCTGGCCACAGCCAGCCCCCCCCCCAGGGGAAGCCTGCCCAAAGCTCTTGGCTCAAAGGTAAAAACACTCACTTATATGTTTGTTCGTGTTTTTTTAAGATTTTATTTATTTGAAAGAGAGAGAGAGAGAAGGAGGGAGAGCACAGAGGCAGAGGGAGAAGCAGGGAACCCGATGAGGGGCTCGATCCCAGGACGCTGGGATCATGACCGGAGCCCAAGGCAGAAGCTTAACCCACTGAGCCCCTCCCCAGGCGCCCCCTGCAGGGTATTTTTGCTTAGTTCCACAGGCCCTAAGCACACAAAATAAAGCCAAACCATCTATACAGCCCACCGTGCTTCAGTGCGCATTTAGCCCAATTTAAAAAAAAATTAACAACAAACCATTCTTCTGAATCAGGAATGAAGACTAAGGTCAACTTTTAAAAATGTAATATACTGGGGCCAGCCTATAGAAATCAAGACCTACCTAGGTTTCCATCTCTCCTTGCTATCTGTCCCTCAAGCAAGTCAGAGATAAATTAAGAAGCCACCAAAGTCACTTCAGGCCACTGCTGCATAATCTGGATGATCCAATCCATTAAGGAGACCCCACCAGACTTGAAGCCCCCAGACTTCACCTTTCTTTTTTTAGCACTTTTATCCCTATTCCAAACTGAAATCTCTCTAATACCTTTTCCTTCTCATTTTCTCAGGTAGGAAGGAAAAACATTAACCTAACTGATCTACACCAGTTATCCCAAATTACAGCCAATTCCATGACAAGATCCTATCTGCCTGGAATGCTAGCACCTTAAAGAACTACTTAGATGTATGCTCAAATGCCACCTCCTCCAGGAAGGCTCCTTTCTTTTCATCCACTTTGATTAGTATCACCCTGTACTCCGGGCGCTTGTTGGGCTGCCGGAATGAATGTCTGCAGGCAACGGGCGGCGAGAGCATTAAGGACAGCAGGCAAACCTCATCTACTTCCCCGGCCTTTAGCAGGGTCCTTGAAACACGGCAGACATCCAGTCAATCTGTGTTGGTTGAAGAATGAGTATCATGTCTCATCAGGAGTACGGAAAGCACTTAAGTGCTGGCAGAAACTGGATGGCTTAAGGGGTCTTGGTTAGAGGTTGGTGACATTTCCGATAGAATTGCTGTGATAAGGAGGAAAAAATAAATGGAATTCCCAGCCTTCTCCTTCAGTTCTCAATGTAGAAGAGTGAACAACCCTTTGCAATTAAGGCAAACACAGAATCCTTACCCTCAACATTAGTTACCCCGGGGGATAAAACCATACAATTCTGTACTGTTTTTTTTTTTTTTTACAGTTAGTTATGTTTACTTCTGTAATATTTTAAATTAAAATTTGTAATAGCTTGTTTTTTTAATGGAATCTTTACGTTACTCTAGGGGGATTGGAGGGGGAAACCACATGCAGTTAATTTTTCCCTCCTTACAATTCCCAACAGCCTTCCACAGGAGCTGGGTTATAGGAAAGGGTTCAGACCCGAAGGACCAAACTGGTGTCAGACACATGAGAGATGCTAAGGCCAGGTCAACAGTGTGGGGCAGCTCCGCGGGGCCTCAGCACAGGCAGAAGTCGGTGGAGTTGGGGGGCTCTGAAGCCTAAGAGCACCTATTTCAACTCTGGGGCGAAATCGCCTTCTCCTTCCCCTTCCCCTTGACCCAGCTGGGAAAGGACGGGAAGACAGAAATTTTAGAGATCTAAACGAAAAGGAGAGCTACTCAGAGGAGGTACAAGGCTCCCCCGCGTTCAGTGCAGATACACGCTTTTCAACTCCGCCAGTATCAGAACTAGAGGAGCAGGGAGCCAACGACGAGCTGTGGTGGGAGGCCCTACTAGAACCTTCCCTTGCAGGGCGCCTGGGTGGCTCAGTCATTGGGTGTCTGGCTCGGGTCATGGCCCCGGGATCCTGGGATCGAGCCCTGCCTCAGGCTCCTTGCTCATACCCTCTCCCACTCCCCCTGCTTGTGCTTGTGTTCCCTCTCTTGCTGCCTCGCTATCAAATAAAATCTTAAAAAAAAAAAAAAAAAAAAAAAACCTGATCATTTAAAAAAAATCCTCCCTCGTCTGGTTCCTGGATGGCTGCCAAGAGCCACTAACTTCTCAAGACATCATTTGGGATATGTGCACCCCAAGAACCCCAAGTGCACACAGCTTTCATAAGGACGGAGACCAAGGGCAACCAGGCTCCCCTGCACCAAGAGAAACTACTCTGGTCAAGTCAGAGAGTAAAAAAATGGGAGGAAAAATGGTGTACAGGTAAAAAAATATTCCAGTAGAACCAAAAGGACATGTTTTTAAAATACCCTCACTGATTTTCTGGGCAGTGAGACTCTTCTGCACACTGTAAGGGTGGACACATGTCCTCACATATTTGTTAAAACCGACAGAGTGTGGGACAGGGGTGAACCACGTGACACAAACCACGGACTTCGGATGATAATGAGGCATTGATGTAAGTTCATCGATCAAAACCAATATAATCAGGGGCGGGTTACTGACAGGGGCGGGGCAGGGGGGTGAGAATATACAGAAGTCCGCGTACCCTCTGCTCAATTCTGTTGTGAACAGGAGTATCCTCATTGCTCCAGGTACCGCCCCCAGAGAGCCCACATCGCCCCAAGACCCGGGACACCCACAGTTCTTTACCAAGCACAACGGGCCCTTCCACTCCAAGTACGGAAATTAGCTCTGGCAAAACCAGTGACGCAAACGCAGCAGCTCCCATCTACCCCAAGTTTTAGGAACAGTCCTCTCCAGGCCCCCAAGTTATTTAAAACATCCTGCTTCTTGGAGAGTAACTGGAAGTAAACCAACAAGATACAACTCCAAAATCCATTTCTTGTCAAAAACCAGTGCTTTGGCATGCTTCACATGTGCACACACTGAAGAAAATGACTGTAACAGCGCCATCGCCCAACACGACCCACCCCATCACTGCCTTCCTTCTTCCTGACTTCCTCCCGGTTGGACCGCGTGCAGTCAGGAGCTCAGCAGGGACCTCCGCTTCAACCTTCTGAGCTAAACGAAACCTCACTTGGTCGAGTTAATCTAGAGGCTTCCACACCGATCTCTGCAGGTGTAACCAGACCAAAATGTCTGAACGTCCTCATTAAATTCTGCTCTCCAGCTCACTGGAAAGCTGCTTTCTGATCCACTTCAGCAGTCACATCCAGTAAACCACCCATGAGAGATTCGGGGTCAAAAGTCAGCATATTTTGAGGACTAGGTACTTGGAGTTCTGGCACAGGATTTAACGTAATAAAACGTGTGTCAGAAGAAACACCCTGCCGCCCAAGAGACTAGGAGCAGGACAATCAGCTTGTGAACCCTGCCCCCAGGGAACAGACTAACACCCACCCCTCCGCCCTGGGGCCTCAGACCTCAATGCCCTGCTGCGGGGCTGGCAGAGCTCCGAGCACGGCTCACAGGGAAGAGCAGGCAGGCGGAACGTCCAGGCGCCCGGAAGCAAGATCCGACCTGGGCTCCTGGCTTTTCAACACCCTCTTCACCGTGCTCACGCCTGTACTGCTAACCACCACTGATGACCTACTTATTAGTAAGTCCCAGCTTCCGTCCCTCCTCATCCGGACCCTTCCCCCAAGCTCCAGACCCAGATGGGAAACCACCTATTCTTCCCTCCACCTACATTCCAGAATCTGAAATAGACACAGATCTCCTACCTCGCCTCCACAGGCCGATCATCTCAGTGGCCCCTCCATTCATTCGCCCACACGCCCAAGCCAGAACCCTAGAGGCTCCCCTCAGACCCCCTCTCTCCCTCCACTGCCACCCCTACCAAATCCAGCCCATTCCACCTACCCTCTGGAATCCCTCTCCTTCTCCCTACCCAGCCACTGATGCCCCAGTCCAGTCCGCCTAGTGGCACACCCAGGGTGGCAAGGGTCTCCTAGCCCAGGCACCAGGCAAACTGTTAAAATCCAAACCTGGTCTCCGTCTGCAGCTGCAAACTTTCCTGGGAATTCTGCTTTACCTAATAGGCTGCAGCCCAGACCACTCAGCATGGTCCTTTAGGATCCGGTCCCTGATGACCTCTTCAATTCCTGTCTCTTGTTCTCCTTCCTTTCCCTTTCATGTCGAACAAAACTGAATTCCCTGCACTTTTCCAAACTTCATGCTATTTTAGAGGAAAAAAAAAAAAAACCTCTTACGATTTTGAACACTCTAATCTGTCTAGATTCTTTTTGCCTTTAAAAAATCTTCTAGAACAGAGCTCAGGCATCATTTTCTTGATCGATTTCCAAAGTGCCACCTCTGGTATTTCATTACTGTCTCCTCTATGCTACCTCTGTGCCTTACACTCCTGCAGCTGCCCTCGTCCCACCGACCCGGGCTCACACACGTGCCCCTGCTATCAGGACACCTGCCCCCTGAAGACAGGGCTTGGCATCTGCCTTCCAGATTCCAGCAGCAGCAGGCACGGGGCGTGGCACAGACACTCTCTCCTACACAGGCCTTCAACCTTTCACTGCCTGATACTCTGCATTTTAGGTATTTATTCAGAGCAACACACTTTCTTCCTGGAATCAACGGCTACTACTTATACATCAACTAGCAGAGAGGCTTTTCCAAATGTAGCTAAAATTGGCTTTAAAAGAAGGAGTCAGAATTTTAACTGGGAATGACTGAAACCTGCTGCCACGGATGTGGTCAAGAAGCCTCACACCAGAGCCACGGTATCAAGAAGGCCTCCACGGGTGGAGAAGACAGGGACTGGGGATGACGGTGAGGGCCAGCAACCTGCCAGAGCCCCCTGAGCTCAGCAATGCTGCCCGGGGCCAGCCCTAGACCAAGAAAAGGAAAGAAAACGCTTCCTTCTCCCCCAGCCCTCTTACACCAACTGGCTTCCTGCCTCCGGAACCAGGAACGTGACCCTTAAATTGTAGGTCGGTGAGGCTTTTCTAGCCTAGCCTCACAACTTAACCACCATTTCTAAACTCATTTCTAGATGAAAACATGCCGGACTTCTGACAAACTTACAAACCAAATTTGACACGCACTGGGGCAATGTCCATATTTTAAACTTTCTCTCTGACACATGAGAAATTTTGCTTCTACTTGCGACAAACGGTAACAGTGGTAGGATCCTGGCACTAAATTATAATCAAAATATTAATATAGCCCTTATAAATGTTTCTGTTCTATGCAATACCACAAGCCAAGAGGCCAGTCGACACTTGCCGTGTTTCAGCTATAAATAGCAAAGACCTTGAGCCACAGGGTCTGACAACACTTCCTCCCCCTCAGTAATTGCGCATCTATCCAACAACACTCATTTCTGTGTCTGCGCTCACAAGAGCTAAACAAATAAGGATGATCAATTGTACAATAAAGAAAAGTTTTTAAATTTGAATGAAGAGAAAAGGCCAACAGGTTCCAGCGGAACTCCGTAATGCTAGATTCTCCGATCACTGCCTTCTAGTTCTCAAATTTCTGTATGCAGGAAAACGTATGTATGGTAGAAAGTCGGTCGTTACAGGTCCATGTCCCTTATTCAAGGTTCCAAAACCCCCAAGTCTCTAAGAAAACAAGTTTTTCCTAACTCCTTTGGAGGAAAGATTGACGCTGATCTGAAACCAGCCGGCAGGACGCCGTGAAGGTATGGGGGTCGATTCCCAGTCTTGGTGCGGAAACTCAGCCCGTGGCGCCCCCCCGCCCCCCCCCCACATGCAGCCAGCGAGGCAGCCCGCCCTCCACACCCGCACCGTGGAGGCCCACAGTCCCTCGCTCCCGTATGCACCATGCACAGGAAGAGCCGTGGATACAAGGCCTCTGGTACGTACTCTGAAACTGCTAAGAGCAGGCTGGTCCTGTTCGGGCGTGAAGGTTCATTCGGAGCAGTAATCTCAACTCACAATTATTTGCACCTCTCACAGTCCTGCCAGTTTCCCAGCTACCTACAACTTTTCATTAAAGCAAAAGACTGAAAAGAAATACACACAATAGAAAAGCTATTCTACAACTAGAATACTGGGGCACCTGGGTGGCTCAGTCGGTTAAGCATCTGCCTTCAGCTCAGGTCATGATCCCGGGGGTCCTGGGATTCTGGGATCCTGGGATCCAGACCTTGGCGGGGGGGTGGGGGGGGGTCCCTGCTCAGCAGGAAGCCTGCCTCTCCCTCTCCCTCTGCTACTCCCCCTGCTTGTGCACTCTCACTCTCTCTGACAAATAAATAAAATCATTTAAAAAAAAAAAAGCTAGAATACTTATCACATAGATAAAGTGTTCACCTGAAGAACAATTAAGAAGAACACAGTACAGCCCGGCAGACTTCCTGCTGCTGTTCATCCTCCTCGGGGCCCAAGGGGTGGCTTCCCTGACTAACTAGAGGAGGCCCAGAAAGGAGAGAGGTTCTGCCATTGAGTTACCGCTTACACCGGCCCGTGCGCATGTGTGCAGGTGCTCACACACACACACAAACACACACGCATACGTGCGCCCAGTCCACGCATAGCGTCCTCTGTTTGGGACACAACTCAGCAGGGGAAGCGGAGCCCAGCATCCATCTGCCATCCCACTGGGTGAGCGGTCTATAGCTTATCCATGTAAGCAAAACAATTAACCACAAAGACTCATGAACAACAGTAACAGTGATGAATTACTGTTTCTTTCTCCAAAAGCAAGACAAAGTGGCAAGGTTACTCTGTCCAACCAGCAGAGGTGAAAAGGATAGTGCTTCCGACCAGAGCTCTGAGTCCCAAGGAAGAGGTGTGGCTTACATGACATGACGGAGGCAAGGGTAAGTCAGTCAAGACCTTAAAACAAACCATGCGGTGGGGTGCCTGGGTGGCTAGGTCATTGGGTGTCTGTCTTCGGCTCAGGTCATGGTCTCAGGGTCCTGGGATCGAGCCCCGCATTGGGCTCCTTGCTTGGCTGGACGCCTGCTTCTCCCTCTCCCACTCCCTGTTTGTGTTCTCTCTCTGGCAAATAAATGAATAAAATCTCTTTTTAAAAAAATGTGGAAATGGGGGACAATACCTGTGATCCTTTCTGGATGGAAAATACAAAAGAAGCACCTGTGTATGAGTGCAATTTCTTACAGATCTGTACGTACATACAGAGACGACTGGAAAATAAGCAAAGTCATAAACAGCTTTACTCAAGTACTGGGACCATACATGCTTTCCTTTAGAAATAATTTTTTTTTAAAGATTTTATGTATTTATTTGACAGACAAAAATCACAAGTAGGCAGAGAGGCAGGCAGAGAGAGAGGAAGCAGGCTCCCTGCTGAGCAGAGAGCCTGATGCGGGGCTCGATCCCAGGATCCTGGGATCATGACCCCAGCTGAAGGCAGAGGCTTTAACCCACTGAGCCACCCACGCGCCCCTCTTTAGAAATAATTTAATGGGGGATAGAGTATGTGTTCACAGAAATGGGTTCCCATTTCTGTACCTATCTTCAACCCCCCATTTCACATAACTTTTTAATAGACTACATGCAGGCGCTATGGCCGGACTGGGAGGGGGCGCTCGCACACGACAGCAGGTAAGCAAGTGAAGCCCTCACTCCGGTCTTCCAAGAGCCTCTTGACCCTGACACAAAAGGACACAGGGAAGAATCTCTTTCACGGAATTTCAAAACCAGCCTTGATCGCTATGGCTAACCTACGAAGAAGGAACCGGTGCAACAAACCATGTAGAAAAATATGGAGAATTTTACCACTTTAAAGGGGCTTAGAATATTTCATCATTTTTTATATCTCCTTCTCCAAATTTTTATTTAAATTCAAGTGTATTGGGTGCCTGGGTGGCTCAGTGGGTTAAGCCGCTGCCTTCGGCTCAGGTCATGATCTCGGGGTCCTGGGATCGAGTCCCGCATCGGGCTCTCTGCTCAGCAGGGAGCCTGCTTCCCTTCCTCTCTCTCTGCCTGCCTCTCTGCCTACTTGTGATCTGTCAAATAAATAAATAAAATCTTTAAAAAAAAAATAAAAATAAATTCAAGTGTATTAACACAGAGTGTAATCCTGGTTTCAGAAGCAGAATTTAGCCATTCATCAGTATTTTATCACTTTAAGTAACTTTCCGTTCTGTTTTTCAGGATGTTGAGGGGTTTGTTCCTTTTGGAGATAAAAAGAAAACAGAAACTTTATTCTTTTTGGAACTACAAAGAGGAAAAACTACTTCTAACTAGGAGGGTTTTTAAAGGCTACTTACTGACACATCACAATGAAGAGGGAAGAAATTAACATCCTGTATATGCCCACACATATGTAAGCACAGACATTTACATTTACAATCAGGGTGGGCTTAGAAACCTCTGCTCCACATACACAGTAATCCATCCAAAGGGAGGGATCAAGCAGATCCTTGACAAAACTGCTTTTCAACTCAAAACTGTTCTAAACTAGGGGATCACTTGAAAACATGACCCCGCTTCAAGCCTAAGCAGAGAAGGAATTCTGTCCCACGATACCTCTGGTCACACCCCGGGCTGTGGCTCTCCAACTGGGAGCGTGACAGGAGAGTACCACCACCACCACGCATGCCCGCGTTGGGGACAAATTCAAGCAGCCCGTGTGAGGACAGTGAGGTCAGGAAACGCACCCAGTTTCACTTCACAGCAGCACCTCACCGTTTCTTGAAGGAGAAAACACGGGAGGGAAGCCCTCTAAATGACACAAACTCTGTTTTTAGAAAGACCCCAGAGTCGTCACTGACTAATGGAAGAGAGGAGCCCAAACCTCGAAACTGCCCTTCCTGACACAGTCCATCTCCTAAATCCGTTTAATACACCATTTACCCTATATTGGACAAAAAAAATATTTAAAAAAAGCTCTGTGGGGCGCCTGGGTGGCTCAGTGGGTTAAAGCCTCTGCCTTGGGCTCAGGTCATGATCCCAGAATCCTGGGATCAAGTCCCGCATCGGGCTCTCTGCTCGGCAGGGAGCCTGCTTCCTCCTCTCTCTCTCTGCCTGCCTCCCTGCCTAATTGTGATCTCTGTCTGTCAAATAAATGAATAAAATCTTTAAAAAAAAATAAAAATAAAAATAGAAAATAAAAAAGCTCTGAAAAATTACAACAGACTTAAAAATAAAAAATCAAGACTTCTTCCTTCCCCCCAAAACCACCCTCAAATAAGCAAGTCAGATAAGGCTGAAGTTTAGCTAATCACAGTAAACTCTAATAAAAGACTGCTAATATAGAAATACAGATTATTTTTCAAATTAAAATCAAATCAACTATTTATACATAAAAGCATAAAACCTCTGAGATCCCAAACATAACAAAGTCTACTGGCCTGGAGTATTTTTCCCAGTTCACACATATATGTATATCTTCAGTGTCAAACAGAACAAGTGCAAGAAAAGAAAATCAATTTTGCCCAAAGAGAACCCATTCATTTCATAGCTATCCCCCCGCCCCAGCAAGGGATATCCTGCCAGATGAGCAGGTTCCGGGAGGCAGGAGGAGCGGAGAGCTGACCAGCGAGAAGGACTGAAAAGCAGTACAAGCTATCTGGTCACAAGCAACCAAAGGCTCCCTAAGCAGGGAATGAGTTGGGAGAGTTAAGTCATCCTCACAACCCTATGGAAAATGATCACGTTCAGGACTTCTGTTCTGATTTGGTGTTTCCCAAAAGAACCGTGGAATGCTAATTCTAAGAGATGCAGTCCTTACAACCTAAGGTTCTGACGTCAAAAAGATACAGAACACACATCTTCCTTTATTTCCCAACAGATTTATGATACCTGCTAAAATAGTTAAGGCTCTAACAAGTCTCAAAGAAGCCCAGTCAATTCCCGAAGTTATACCCATGGTTCCAAAGTCAGTCTTCTGAAATGTAAGTCATAAGTCTCAAGAATTGATTGTCTTTTTTTTTTTTTTAAGATTTTCTTTTTAAGCCTCCTCTACACCCAATGTGGGGCTCGAACTCATGACCCCAAGATCAAGAGTTGCAAGCTCTCACTAGCAACAACAGACAAATTATGGAAAAAACCCACCCATACGTCCACCAACTGATGAAAGGATAAAGAAGATGTGGCGTGTAAACACAATGGAATATTACTGAGGGATCAAAAAGAATGAACGCTTGCCATCTGCAACAACACAGAGGGAACTAGAGGGTATTATGTTAAGGGAAGTCAGAGAAAGACAAACACCGTACGATTTCACTCACATGTGGAATTTAAGAAACAAAACACACGGACGTAGAGAAGGGAAGGAAAACTAAAATAAGATAAAAACAGAGGGAGGCAAACCATAAGAGACTCTTAAGTACGGGGAACAAGCTGAGGGTTGCTGGAGGGGAGCGGGGAGGGGAGATGAGCTAAATGGGCAGTAAGGAGGGCGCATGATGTAACGAGCACTCGGTGTTACACACGCTGATGAATCACTAAATTCTACTCCTGAAAACAACGCCGCACTGTATGTTAACCAACTTGAATTTATGTTATAAATAAATAAATAAATAAATAAGAAAAAATGAAAATCTGAAGTGGTGAAACCCCAAAAAAGAGCTGAGCTGCATGCTCTACTGACGGAGCCAGCCGGGCACCCCAAGCATTGATTTTCCATTGAGCTTTCAGATGGGGCATCGCTAGAGTGTCCCACAGTGGCCAGCAACAGGGATTTAAGGATTTTTAATTCTCCAGTTTAATGGTTTTCAAATTGTGGTCCCTGAGGCAGACACACAGCTGGAGAACTTGTTAGTGTCCATCCCAGACGGACAGCCTAGCAGTCTACAGTTCATGAAGCCCTCCAGGTGATGAGGAGAAATGCTAAAACTTCGAAACCACTGGTCTGACTATGGGTACCTTCTTCAGCTATTCTGGCAACAACGGAAAGGCAGTAAGAGGCCCCCGAAGGCCCCAATCCCACTGGAGGGGAAGGCCAAGGGCTCAGTAGAGGGACTGGGGACCAGAAATGGGGAAAACATCTTAATGTCCAAGTCACCACCCGCCACAGCCACAATCACACATTTTGGGAAGCCACTTAAAAATAATACCAGAGCAGGAACAAAATATTTAAAAGTAAAAAAAAAAAAAAAAAAAAAAAAAAAAAAGTGGGAATACAAGTGCCCAAAATACCATCTCCTACTGGGCTGGTTTCACAGAGGCTGGAAGCACACTGTGACCCTTAGGGACACAGGATCCCATGTGGCAGGACGGGGCAAGGGCAGGACCTGAAAGGCTTGGTGGGAGGCATTCTGATGTGAGGGAAAGCACAGCCAATGCTGGCACCCGATGTCAGAGCTCTCACCCCAACAGGGCTGTTCTCTAGCTGAGGGGCCTTGTTAAACTTCCTAAGCCTCTGTTTTCCCACCTGTAAAATGGGTGTAAGAGCCCCTCCACCTAGGCATAAGCCTCGAGGACTGCCTAAGGGCAGAAGCAGCCCACCAGCACCCTCCCCTTGGGAAGAATGTAATAAAAGTTTGTCCTACTCCTTCAAGGCTTCCCTCCACTACAAGCAACAAATATTTATTTTCTCAACTCAGCAAAGCGAAAGGCACCTTTACTTCTCCCACTTATCTATTCTGGTAACACAGAGGAGCAGAAGGAAAAAGAAAACCCGCCTACCACGAGGAACGGCTAAGGAAGTGAGTAACTCTTTGTACTTAACATAATTCTTCTCTTTTCAAGATACCTCTTGAGAAACATTGGGCACAATGAAAGTGCATCAAACACAAGGAAGCTCCCAGAATGTTCAAACAATGCCTTTCCTCAGCTGGCTCTCAGTTTACCCCGAGTTCAGGTAGCAATTTAGCAACTGTAACCACACTGCATGGAACTTCAAAGTTATCCTACGAAACAGTACCTAAAATAACTGTTAACCACAACCTTGCCCCCCAAATTCAGGATGATCTTTCACTTTCACTCAATGATTTATTACTGCAAGTTTCTACTCCCCCCCCCCAAAAAGTACTTTGCTCCTAAGTAGGATATCAGTTTAAGGTCCTATCCCACAAGAGCAACCTTACCTGCTTAGATACACACCTGAGCCGTGGGATCATACATGCTGAGGCTGCACACAAGGCTGCGCACGGCATGGGACTTGCAGAGACCCCCACGCCACGGGCTTCCGTCCACAGCATGCAACCCCCTGACACACGGCCAACTGGCTCCGCCACGTGTCCGCCTGAACACCGTGGCGAGCTATCAGACAGCTGCTGTGCACCTGCGCCCGGGTCCTGCACTGACCACCACAGAGCCAGTGGCTAGGGCTGACGCTGCTCCAGGCTCCCCACCTCCAGAAGCACACAGTCCATTCCAGGCCGGGGCTGAGCCCCCAAAACATACATCAACTGAAGAAGACGTTTCTCCAAAGAGATATTATGAGGCTTCAAGAAATGGTTCTGTGCCCACATGACCTTGAGACTAGCAAATGAGACACAGAATGGAGAAAAACAGGTTCTCAGCTCAAGTTACGAAAGTGGAGGTCACTGATGGAGATATGTAAAAAACAGGCATGGATTTATATGGTCGCTGACTAACAGAGAGAAAAGAGAAGGCACCATCTCCTGAAGGGAACGAGGGTCTGAGGAGCCCTTCACCGGGCTCGGGCTCGGGCACCTGGAGACCTGACCTTGGAATTCAAAGTGTACTCATTCTATTCTGTACCCGCTGAAGCAGGGGCATCCAGGCAGAAGGCTGAGCGTAACCTACTCTGGACAATCCTGAAATCCCAACAAACCAGAACAAAGGGAGTTCTCTAAGGTTAAACCTCTGCCTGCCAGGAGGGGAGAAAAGACCAAAAGCAATGAAATTCCAGGAGTGGGAAGAAACATGGGGGAGGGAGGGGGAGGACAGGCTAAACTGGAGATGGAGAGAGCGCGAGCCAAGCCCATTTGCAGCCTGAATCCGCAGAACTCAGGAACCGGCTGCATCTAAAATAAGGATGGAAAGTCTTAACCAAGTGGTTAGACACCCCAGTGGCCTTCCCGCTCACAGCTTTCCCAATCAGGGCAACTACTGAAATCACAGTTCCTAGAAAGGAAGCTGAGGGCTCCTGGAGGAGGACAGAGGCGGGAGTTAAATAACGGGGCACCCACACTCAGTCCTTCCCCTCCCTCCAGCGCTTGGTGCACATCCGGCTTCAGGTCGCAGATGGGAGGAGAGAGCAGCGGGGGGGAGCACCAGTGTGGACAACAAGGGGTCCAGACCAGAGCAGGTCAGAAGCTTCCCCAGGAAGGGGAAATGTATAAAAGGCTGAAAGAAACCGACATCAGCCAGTCGTCACCTCTCCCATCTGGGAGAAGCACCCGGTATCACTGAGGTTCACAAAGCTCCAGTCAAGGGCTCAGATTTCCGACCAGCAGGGTTGTCCCCCACTCTTAAAGAGGAGCGGACATTCAAGGGTGGCCTCTAGCATTAGAAATAAAGACCATGACCAACAAGAGGGGACAAAGGGCCTTGGAGGAAGAGAATCTATTCTGGAGGAAGGAAACATAACTGCAATTAACATACCCAGGGGGATAAGAGCAAATATTTCAACTGAAATAATGAAAGAACATTCAGAGAACCAAAAAAGACCTCTTAGAATTTAAAAAATTAGAGCAGAAACACTCATTAGAAGAGCTAGAAGAAAAAACTAAGAGTCTTCCAGAAAGCCAAGTAAGCAAGACAAAGAGAGAGCAAACAGGTTTAAAAGGATAAAACTCTTTGAGGACCAGTCCTCAATGGAAGGTCCAACATCCAAATAATAATTTAAGAGAGGGAGACCACAGAAAAGACCTGAGCTGCCCGATTATAAGGGCTTACTGAGTACCTGTCACAAAAAAAAGACCCGCATCATGACAAGTTATTGTGAAAACCGAGCTCAAAAAGAAAAAACTCAGATCCTATTAGGTTCAGGAAGAACAAAACAACTCACACACGCAGAATCCTGTACTGGCGTGGCACTGCAGACTTGACCGGTGACAACGAAGGCTCAAACACAGAGAAATGCCTTCAAAATCTTGGAGGAAAATAGTTTCCACCCTGTGCCTATAGCCCATGCCAAAACATTAATTGAGAGGAAAAGAAATGTTCAGATTATCTATGACCTCAAAGAATCTATCTCCCATGTACCTTAGTCACAGGAAGGCACTGCAAGATACGCCTCGCCAACACAACGGTGTGAACCCAGACATACAATGACAGGAGACACAGAAAAAGAGGTGGTCCAGGGCAGCACGAGGAGTCCCACGTTTGAGCGCAAAAGGTGACAGAGGCCGTGAGCAGACTGCTAAGGGCAGACGACCACCAGTCCACTCGGGAGCGGCTCAGAAGGCTCACAGGAAGATGTCTCCAAAAAGGGGACACCTGTCTGCTCGACCTGAACTTCGGAAAACATTTCAATAACTTCTGCGAGCTTTGGCTGAGTAAGTTATAAATACTGCCACAGACTGAACGTCTTGTGTCCTCCCCAAATTCCCTCGTTGAGACCCAGTCCCCTCTGGGATTGGTATTGGGAGGTGGGGCCTGTGATTAGATCATGAAAGTGGAGCCCTTGGGATTGGGACAAATGTCCTTAGAGAACGTAGAGGGCTCCCACACCCTTCTGCCATGGAACAGACCGTCCATGACCCAGGAAGAGCTACCCTCAGCAGACAGAGAATCTTCCAGAGCCTCCATCTCGCCAGGCTCCAGAACTGTGAGGAATCAACGTTTGGTGTTTAAGCTACCCATTCTCTGTACGGGACGTTGTCACAGCAGCCCAAACTAAGGCAATTACATTATTTTAAAAAAAACTTTCAGAGAAGATTTGAAAAGTTATCCTGGTTTGGTAAAGGGCTGGGCTAGCATGTCACCAAAGTCACAAGGAGACTATGCCGGGGAGAGGGAAGAGAGGGACCTGTGCCCGAGGCAGCCAAGAAGGAAAGCCTCTTCTTCAGAGTCCAAAGTCCACACAAAGATCCTGCCCTAAACTAGGAAAAAAGCAGCAGCAATTTTTTAAATGTTCTTTATAAATAAAGTAGAAATAATAATTAGCTAACAGAGATCAAAGGGGGCTGCCTTTGGGGAGGAGGACATGGGAGGCAAGGGGCAAGTCACGGCTATCCTTCCAAACAAACCTTGTAAGGCCATATGACTCTTTATGCTCAACCTTTTAAATAAAAACTAAGCAAAAATCCTAGATAATTAAAACAAAGAATCTGGACCTATATGGGCGTTTCAAGTCTCAGGGCCTTTTAAAAAATCTTTTTAAAAATAGGAAGAGGCTTAAAATAATAGGAAGATAAACACCCGCTACATATTTCGTAAGCATTAATATAAAACTCAGAATGTTCCCACGATTTATTCAGATACCAGCGGGCGCTGTTCAGATAAGGTTCCCTGTACTGACCGTGACCCTCAAGAAAACCTAACAACCCTTAAGAAAACATAATGGAAGGTCTCTAAAGTCAACAATGCTGTCCCCAGGGGTATGCACATACAGTGCCTTTGTAATCCACAATCTGGGGTGTTTGTATACCTTGTAGCAAGCAAAGGTACATTTATTTTATTTTATTTTATTTTTTTTAATCTGAATCTTGGAAATCAGGGAGCCATTTGGGTTTCGGAAACTCCATACTCTAACCACTGAGCGACCCAGGCGCCGTCGTTAAGCATCTGCCTTCGGGTCAGGTCATGATCCCAGGGTCCTGGGATCGAGTCCCACATGGGGCTCCCTGCTCGGCAGGAAGCCTGCTTCTCCCTCTCCCACTCCCCCTGCTTGGTCTTGCTGCATCTCTGTCAAATAAATAAAATTTTTTAAAAAAAGGAAAACTCCATACTCACTCCATAGCCAGGTGTTATGTTAGCCATGTTTTTTTTTTTTTTTTAATTTTCCCCAAAGCACTGGGCCCTAGGAGTTTTTTTTTTAAACATACTGTACTGCAAAAATGTGAATTATGGGAAATGACTGGTCCAAGGACACCAGATGACCCTAAACAGACACACAGGGATAATGGTGCAACCTCTATTTCCTGCACTCCCTCCGGCTACAAGGTTCCAAGGTTCCCTGAACGATAACAATGCTGAGCTGAAACATAAAAAAAAAAGCCACAGAAGGGCTGGCTTGGTGTGGCCCGTTTCCTGCAGGTATGGAATTCCCAAGCAGGCAACTCTGAATCACTGGGAGATGGCTCCCAACGAAGTGCCAAGTGGCATGTTTCTCCAGAGATCCTCTGACTCCTTGACCCTGGCCTCAGCGCACCTTAAAAAAGACTCCAGGAAGAAGCAGCAGCTGCCAACAGGCTCATTTCTGCAGTGACTCCTCACACTGCGTCTCGTACCAAGGTCCTAGAAATACCCTTCCACGGGCACGAAGTGGGCGAGCTCCGCTCTACACATGAGAACAGCGGGAAGAGGACCGTGAAGTTACATCACACGCAGGAAGGAGAAAGCAAGGATGGCTGCCACCTGCCCCTAACTACCCTGAGGGGACACCATGCTATGTCGGCAGCCTAGAAAAATCTAACCTGACCAATTTCGACTTGAAGGTCATTTGGTTCTATGTGAAATCCTACGAGGACCGTTCCCATAGCTGGGATTACAACCAAAATGTCCTACACTCCTTCAAGTTATATTTAAATGGGTATTTAAGAAAACATACTTAGCCTGTCAAATAAAAAAAAAAAAAAAAAAACAGACTTAGGCAACTAACAGTAACAGAAAACTGTGCCTTTACTTTCCTTATTACTCTTAGCATAGAACAGCAAAAAAGCGTCAAAAGCCAGGGAGATGGGAGATCGTATTAAAAAAAAAAAGAAGAAGAAGAGTGTTCAATGTTCACTGAGAGTTCAAAATTACCAAGGTTTGAAGTCAATCTGCTAAAAGCTCCACCCTGAGGGGCAGGCCCCTGGCTTGGCTCAGTCGGTGGAGCATGAACTCTTGATCTCAAGGCTGTGAGTGGATCTCGGAGCTCCATGTTGGGTGGAGATCACTTGAAAATCAAAAATCTTGAAAAAGAAAAAAGTCCACCGTGGCTATCCTGCTGGCACTTGAACCTCCAACCACTTGGTTTTGTCTGTCCCGACTCTCACCAGCCTGGGGTTCCTCTCACTGCCTTCCAAGTGGCAGCCAGCCAGCCCCAGGATCCTACTCCTTCCACCTACAGCAGCTAAGCAGGACTCCTAAAGTTCCTGACACTCAGTGCTTCCCTACCCCAGCCGGAGCGCAGGCCCCCTTCCCCAGCCCCGGCTGCCCCTCCAGCTCTGGGGTCCAGGCTAGTCCCCGTGAACCTGCTTTCCAACCCCTGTGTCGGGTGACCGCCCAGATCACAGCCCTCGCTAGGCTGCTGACTTCCTGGGCACGTGGCCCGCCGAGGTCCCCACCCACCCCTCACAGGTCCTGGCACCACACTCCGCAGAGGCTCCCCATCTCGTCCAACATCCTCAGACCCCAGACCCCATTCCACACTAAAGCATTTCGCTCAAGGTGTCTTCAGAACCTCAATCTCCCAAATCCCGGGCACGTCCACGCCCCGCGACATGCCAACCTTTCCCCAGAGCGCAGATGGCAACAGGCTGAACATGGAGAGGCCTCTTCCATGGAAACAGGAAAAAAAAAACGATGGCAATGCAACACAAACAAACAAAAAAAAAAAATCCAAGAGCACTGAAGCCACAATTAAATGCAGCTGTCCTTCTGTTTTCCTTCATTTCCCATATTTTTAAGGGTACACAGGTTTCCCCAGGGCAAGCAAGAGCACTTGAGGAAAGCTCCCAACATGTCCAAACCAGGCTGTTCAACGCTCCTCTCGTAATCCCCACCTAAAGTGACATTCTCAGCAAAGGTTAGTCTCTCCAATCAAGGAGAATAGAGAGGGAGAGAGGGGGACAGGATGGCTCACCAAGTAGAAACTAAGTTTCCCAGCTATTCCTCTAAACCCTCTTGTACTTTCAAATAGGGAAATATACTAAATTAACGACATCCTCAAAACATGCTAAGTAACTCAGCTGTCCCACACATGGGACATACCAAATTCAGTATTTTTCAGACTTGGATCAAACCAGTCAGCTGTGAAATCAATTTAATGCTGCAACCAGCTTTTCTTTCTTTCTTCCTTTCTTTCTTTCTTTCTTTTTTAAATAAAAGACATCACACAAAAGCAGGACATCACAAGTAGTGAGGGTCAGGGCTGTCTCTTAAAACTTCTGTTTCAGATCTTGATATAAAATGTACTTTTTACGCGGGTCACAAACCAAAAAAGCTTGGAAGCTGAGACGTGACCAACAAAAATCTGCAAGAGAAACTTATAAACCGAAACCTAATTCTTAAATTACAACTTAAGCAAACTAAAAGCTGGCCAGTGTTCCCACCACCAACTGAAGCTTTTCTTCAAATCTGAATTAAACTGATTGAAACAACAAATGTTCAAGGACACGGAGTACATACATCCCCAAATCAACCTAATTTCTATAAGTCTATTTGTAGTTACTACATTCAGTTCATGATTTTTTATTTTCTCCCCTATGTTAATAGGAAACTGGGATGTGGGAGGTAAAAAAGGAAAGGCCCCTGGCAACCTTCATTACACATTTATTACAAATATTAACTCATTCGGATATACAGTCCTCTACCTGGCATATAAATGTTCAATAATAGTTCCTGGTCAAATAAAGTATCAATCTTGTATTCCTCATTTAGCATAGTTCTTCGGCAAACCCAAAGTGGAATTTAAAAAACCTTTAATGTTTGCAAAAGTTATATTAAAAGCAACAGTACACCATGATGAGCAGAAGCACAGTCTGGGAGACAGTAAAAGTTCTGGTTTCAAATCACACACTTCCCAGCTCATATACTCCCTCTCCTTGGTCAGTTCAATTAGTCTCTGTTGGCTTTCACATCCAGAAGACAGCATAAATAACACCCATACCTCCAGAGGCACCAATAAAAGTCTAGAGGCATAAAAATGATTTGCAAGACAACGAAAAGATGGTGTTTATATGAAAATGTCCTTTCAGGCTTACTTAAGTATCTCTGATACTTAAATTCAGGCCACCTGAATTCACTCTGCTGTCTTTCTGAAATTTTTACCCCAACTCTTTATAAGCCCTGTTCAGAAGATGAGAGGGGAACAAAAAAAGGGGGGGGAGTGATTGGAAGTATCAGGACAGGACACAGAAGGATTAGCGGCGTCTCTTGCTTTATCCTAGAGAACAGTCAAAAGCAGGTGTGACTTTCATTTAATTTAACCCATAAATTTGAGGAAGGCTACCGGACTGGTAACAACTGCTAATTCAAAGGAGAAAAATAAATGTGCCTGTTGTTTTTCTTCTTGGGAGAAGGGAGAGGAAAGGAATGTTCTTCCCCAAATGGCACACTAAACACAATTACAGTTTGTAGATGGACTTAAAGACAGGAGTGCTGAAAGCCACCTTTTACAGCTCCCTGCCCCTAACCTATGACAGCTGAAAATCTGGAGGTCTCAACCAAACAAAAACAGTTCCCTTGAAATGTAAATTTACATCCTCTTTCCAAGATTTCCGCCCATCCACTTGAGGGGGAAAAAAAAAAAGTGAGGACAGAAAACGTTGAGAGCAGACACCACCACCTGGAGACCACCTGATACCGTCTTCAGGGCACCAGCCAACGGGGCTCTAAGTACCGCCTCAAACTGATTCACTTTCCACAAAGGCCTTACACTCCACCGTAAACTTTAAGTGAGGCATCCGTACTAGATTACAACCTGATTAACACGGTAGATGTCAGTCTAAAGGAAATAACTGATAAAAAAAAAGAAAAAAAAAAAGTTGTTCAACTCAAGAGCTTCTTCTTGCTCTAGGGCTCAGGAATCATTTTCACCCAGTTCACCGTGCCTTTCTGCCTCTCCATTCAAACCAAAGCGAAGCAGGAACTTTAATACCAAGAAACCACATCTGATTTTTACCTAACAGTCTGCAGAAGCTTAGGTTTTAAATGAGTGTTGAGTTTAAAAGCTCTTTAAATGAGATTCAAGGGCAGTTTTCTTCAAGTACACTCAAGATACTAATTTTGACTGTTATTCCTTTATTTAAAAAAAAAACCCTCAGGATAAAAATCTGATAGTTTTGTGTTCCTATTTTTATAGATTTCAAACCTGAACAATGAAATCCAGCTTTCTTTTTAAGGTTAAAAAAAAAAAAGGTGGGGTGGGGTGGGCCGGATGACCTGCCACGGGAAGACCGGTCAGATTCAAGCCTCAGCCCTTAAGATGCCAGGCCCAAACACTGCACTTCTCAGCCCTAAAGAGCAAGGGAAGACGAAAAAAATGGGCCGGCGGATGTATGTAAAATAACAAATAAGTCCACTTGGATACCGTGGTTGTTTTTTTAAAGCTCTTTATGTTCACTAGCTCAACTAAACCGGGAGAACAAAACTTTAAAGACATACTCCCACTGTATCATGAGATTTCAATCCCATTTCCTATTTTGCCACCATTTGTGCGCTTACAAATATGACAAATTAACCAGGGCCAAGTAGTTTTGTTTTCCAAAGGGCTAAAAACAGTCCCCAAAGGCGAAAAAACTCTAATGCTAGCAGGCACATTTGAAATTCAACCCCAACACACCCCCCGCCCTCCGCCAAATCACTGGTTAAGCCAAGATGCCACAAAGTATCAACCGAGAGGTTTATAGGGAAGGAACTCGTCTGGATCCAATCAAGAGTCCAAGTGAAAACCCAGTGTCCCGAGATCGGGCGGGTCAGCGTCGGCTCGGGACACTGGAGTACATGCTGTCCGACTGATTCCTCCTTCCAGAAGGTTTACACGCTCGCACTTTCCCCTCAGTTGGCACCAGAAGGAAAGGCGCGCAGCAAATGCGCTGGGAGTGGGGGCTGGCGGTTACACCTTCCCTCACCCCGCCCTGCCTCCTCCGCCCGGCCGGGCCCAGGACGAGTCGGGGCGCGCCCGGGGCTCCCCTCCGGCCTCTCAACTTTATCTCCTGCTCGCGGGGAACGGGGCCTCCGCCACCCCCCGCCTGCACGCAGGGCCCAGAGACCCGGTCGGGGCCTCCAAGGGCATTTCCCCCCATCACTTCTCCCGGGGACCTGGCGGGCGCCGGGCCTGCAGCTCGGAAGGCGTCGTGCGGAGAGGGCGGCGGGGAGGGCGAGGCGGCCCGCTCCCCCACATCCCTGCCAGACCCCCGCGGCCCCCGGCCCGCGAGGGCGCCTCCAGGCCGCGGCCCCCCACATCCCTGTGCCCACCCCCAACCCCGGTCCCCGAGCCCCGGGCCGCGGCGCGGGGCAGGGGCGCCCTGGGGGCTGGAGCGCCGCGCTTCAGGCCGGCGCGACCCCGGAAGGGGCAGCGTGAGGGGGGGGGGCCGTGTTTACACCGCCAAGTTCCCCGCTTCCGCCCCGGGCCGCGCATCCCCTCCCTCCGCTCGCGGCCCTGCTCCTGCTTACCTGCATGCCTGGCAGGCCCGACTGCACCGGGGAGTGAGCCATGGCGGCCAGGACGGCCACTTCCTGGGACGGGACGGCCGGGCCGCGGCGATCCGCGCGGGCGACGAGGCCCGCGGGCCGCGCGCAGCCCCGGGGCGGCGGGGGCGGCCGGCCAAGCCCGAGTCCGGCTTCGGCGGGGGCCGGCCGGAGTCTGAGGCCACCCCAGCCCCGGCGGGTCCCGGGCGGGGCGGCGGGTTCAGCTGCGGGCGGCGGGCCGCGTCTCCATGCACCGCGCCGGGGAGGGGCTGCGAGAGGGGCGCGGGGACTCGCCGCGAGCTGCCGCTGCCGCCGCCGCCGCCGCTTCTGCTGGGCTGGAGCCTGGCGGCCTTGGCCCGCGCGCGCTGGCCGCCAGGAGCGGGTGGGCGCGCACAGCCCGCGGAGCCCGCGAGCGCCGAGCCCAGCCGCGCCCCGCCCCGGCCCGGCCCCCGCGCCCGCCCCCGCGGCCCGGCCGGGGACCCCGCCCCGCGCTTCCGGGAGGGGGAGGAGGCTCGCGGCCGCCCGGCGCCCTAGGCCGCAGCCGCCTGCGCCGCAGCCTGCCGGGCGGGCGGGGGTCCTGGCGGGGGTCCGAGCGCCTCCCGCGGGCAGCCTCTCGCTGCCAGCCGGCGGAGCGGAGCCGGGAGGCGGCCGGCGTACGAGTGCAGGGAGGGGGCCTCAGCCCATGCGCCGGGCGAGGGGAGGAGGGGACTGAGTCGTACCTGGGGTTGGCAGCGTGCCCAACCCCCCCCCTTAGTCTCGCCGCCCCCCACTTCCCCCGCGCTCTCGGCCGGAGTCCCGCGCGCAGGGGGGCCGGGCGGCGAGGGAGCGGGGAGCGCCAAGTCTGAACTCTGCCATCCTCTTCCTGGTCCAAGCAAGCCCACCCCGCTCCGTCTGCCCCCAGGGAAACGGGCTCCGGGAGACCTCCCCGAGGACAGAGGCTAGGGCAAGGGGACCTCGGGAGGGAGAATGCCCAGAGGGTCCCCGGTCCGTGGCCAGTTCCCAACTACCAGGGCGGAGCTTCTTCGGCTTCTGGGTGAAGTTCCCCACCCACCCTAGGAGGAAGCCGGGAGGGGAGAGGTCGGGAGCTGTTCAGGCTCAGCTCAGTGTTTCTGCTGCTTGAAAGCAGCCCCACTTGAAGGCTGAAACTTAACGAAGAAGTGAGGAGGCTGCACCCCACCATCTCCGAGCCCCAGACCCAGGCGGCAGCGTCCACCCAGAAGAAAGGGAAAAAGGGGGGGGGGTGGAGGGGGCAAGGAGGAAGGGAAGACAATGGAAGGAAACCGTGTCTAGACTTATCCTCGGCCCTCTCTCGGCCTCTCTTTTCGGCCGCCTCAAAAGCTCCAAGTCCCCTCTGGGGACCAGTCCTGCCTCTACTTTTTAGTCACCTCTTCTCCAACAACAGAGGAAAGAAGCTCCGGAAAGTATTTTACTTGAAGGGGACAGTGGCGGCCACGAGCTGATGTCCTGCACCTCAGTTTGTGGGGACCAGGCAGTCACTCGTGCTGCCTGGGAGTCCCCCGGAGATCCTAAACAATTGGAGGAAACTCTAAGTCCTCCAGCGAGCGACGAAAGGGGTGTTCATACTCCGAGGGGTCGCGGTATCCTGGGAATTGCTCCCTGAGGTGCGCTGGATCCGAAGAGGACTGGAGTGCTAAAAATAATCCCCACTTTCCCTTTGGAAACGTGCATCTTCTTCCTCAAAGTCCAGGATGGATACCTTCAGATTATCTTTATGGGATCACTCAGTCAGGAAGCCCTGCCTCCCGCAAGGACTGGGAAGAGAATGTGGCAAATACAAAGTTAAGAAAAGCATGAACCCGGATACCTGAGAGTTCACCATCCTGTGTAAGTTTCATGTACTCAATAAATGGGGACATAAAGAGAGGATCAGCGAACAAGCAAGAGATGCATCTTTAAAAGGTTTGTAATCTTCCACCCAGAAAGCCTCCTTAAGTAACATGGCCTAAAGTTAGAACCAAGACAAGCCCAGAAATGGATACAAAAAGATGCAGGGCAAGGATAGCTACAATTGTGGGAAAACTAGGAACAGATTAAAAATTTAAGAGATTGTTAAGTAAATGATGGTGTATTTATACAGTAGGTACTATGTAGTCATTAAAAATGATATATTACAATATCTAGTAACATGGAAACATTTTCGTTATAGGCTGTCAAGGAAGAAGACACTGTGCAAAACAAATGTATAGGCTGAGCTCAAACTGCTTCCTATATATGAACTTATATTTGAATATATCACTTACATATCTATAATGTTATATGTCTGTGATGCATAACCAGAGAAAATCCCGGAAGTATATATACCAAGATTGAGCAGTGGCTATCCCTGGAATTAAAGCTGATTTTTTCCAGTCTGTACTCAGCCAGTAGAGACCATCGTGCTAAAACTCTCTGGCGTTAGCAGTCAGGGGCAGTAACAGGGCAGCCACATAAGGAGGAAGAAACAGGACAAGTGGACAGAAATGTTTGGACACTGCTCGGAGGCATTATCATTGGAAATTCATGGAGCCCACATTGCATGAGCTTTTTTCCGACAAATAAGCCATGGGAGGATGAGGGGTGTTGGGAGGGGAGGCCTTGGACCTTAATCTTGTATAAAAAGTAACCAGAGTCCCACTTCATATCCAGAAGCTAGGGAGGCTAAGAACATGTAGATTATAATAGGATACAACTTATCTGGAAACAGTGACTTGCATTCATTAGCTGGCCTCTTTCCTTACTGATTTTCCCTGTTATTTTCCCTGTTTACCTCCTCACTATGACAGAACTTCATTTCCTCCTTTGACTATATTTATACCACTGAGCACAATTCTCCTTGAAAGAGAAGACACAAAATAGGAGTTCATGGTCGCACTCAGTCATATACAGACATTACCCAGTATCCCCAGGGCAGCGGCCCTCTCCCTTTGTTTCAACAGAGCAGATGATTGACACAGCCTGAGCCCCTGATGAAATCCCGCCCAATTGCTTATTGCCTCCGTTCATCCATTAACACATTTTTCAAATGCCAACTACAAGTCAGACATCTGGTTTAGTGTTGGGTCCATAAACACTGGCACTCCTCACGTACCTCTCCTCCCATCCTAGAGAAACGACCTCCCAGAATCCTAACTTCAGAATTTTACTGTAGAGCAGTTGATTAAATTTAGAGTTGCAACAGCTCTAATTTCCACTAAGGAAAGAAGAGGATTATCCTCTCATCCTCTTCCTCTTGTCACTTCCTCTCCACCCTCCACATATAATTACAAGAGATCATATACTATTATAATTTCACAAGGAGAGATTTTGAGGGTCTCCATAGAGATTATGCATTTGCTGGTCTCCATGGAGATACTAGCCCATGGAATTATTTTCATCCCCTGGCCCTCTTTGTCTTTTGTGTTGACTTAAGGATAACAATTGGGCAATGAATTGTGCTCTGACACATATTCAGGACCACAAAGGACATTTCCAGGACCCTATATAGGGCCCTTCAGAATACAGAGCCCTTGGCTATCAGCTCCCCCTAAGCCGGTGAGTCGTCCCAGCAGGGCCCCAAGAGCGCAGCGGAAAACAAGAATTCAACAATCAGTCCCTTCACTTCTCCTTCTGGGTTGAAAAGATAAACACCCCCAAATGCCACTTTATAAAGAGCAGCTAGACAAGTAGCACATTAGCAATTTAAATTTACGGATTCAAGAAAGGGACTTAGATGGTGAACTTTAAAGAGAGAAATTTGAGTTGCTCAGAGAAGTAACTAACAGAAGGCTTGACAAATTCCTACACATGTTCAGCAGGTGAAGACACAAAAAGCGGAAGACAGATTATTAAGATTGGTATGACGTGACCACGAGGAAATATATGCTAGGGCCCCGGGGAAGAGATCTGGCTACGGTGGTGCAAAGGAAATTTCATTCGGTGGGCGTGGGGCTCGGAGATCAAGCTCTCAGAGCAACATGACTCTAGTTCAGTTTGGGGTCGTACCCCGCATTTGTCTCCCGGGGCTGCCATGAAAGAGTACCGTGGGTGGGCGGCTAAACAGGAACGTTTTTCTTCACAGTGATGGAGGCTGGACGTCCAAGATCAGGGTGTCAGCGAGGTCCATTCTGCTGAGCCTTATCTCCTTGGCCTTTTCCCTGTGTCTCCACATCGTGCGTGTACATATGCATGTGCCCGGATTTCTTTCTATCAGGACACCTGCTAGATTTGATTAAGGCTGGCCCTCAGGACTTCATTTTAACTTAATCACCACTTTAAAGACCTTGTCTGCCACTGCAGTCACGTGCACAAATGCTGATGGTTAAGACTTCAACATAGGACTGGGGGTGGGGCGCCTTGTCAGCCCTGAACCCAGCCCTTTCCCTGCACATGCGGTTCTGGCCACCTGCTTTATCTGGTTCCTCCAGGCTCCACTCCAGGAGCGGGAGCTTCCTTTCTCCTCTCTCCACCATTCCACACACGTCACATTTCACATTTATGCTAATAGGCATTGCTTCATATTTCCGTGGGCGTAGTCCCTGAACTTCTTCCCATGGAGAAACTAGAGCATTAATCTCCAGCCGTCGGACAACACAGAGCAGAGAGGCAGGGAGGAGAAGCACGTATTTGCTTGGTAAAGCATTTCCAATTAGAAGAAATCATCTGAAATATGTGGCAGAATGTGCCAGAAAAGAGTTCAGAATATTTTCCAGGGAGTATTTCAAAAGTCATAAATACTCATTTCAGCCAAAAGGTTACACTTTAATAAAGTCTTTCTTTCTCTCCAGTGTCTCATCGCCCTGAGTATCACTGGGCTTGGAGGTGAAATTTACCAGGCTGGTTGGAAGCTGAGCCCGCAAGAGGAAGGGGCTTTTTGTTCTGTTTCTGGCATGTTCTCGGGGCTCACACCAGGGAAGTTAAGGCTGTTTAGCAGGGTACGTTAGAACAGGCTCACTACACAAATTCTCATGTGCAATTCTGCCTGGCAAAAAGCCAATTAACAGAGCTTGTCACCCTCTGCACAGTGGACACTTGACCCTGCCAATCAGCTCATAAAGACTCAGTACACAAAGACTCATCAAGTGTGTAGATTTCCCTCCCTGCCGAGGCTGGGTTTGCTTTCAGACGTGTCCAGAAAGGGCATAAATGAAATCATCCCCAGAAGGGTGATGTCATCCATCCCACACTCTCAGAACTGCAGCTCCCCTCTTAAAAGCCCTTGGCCCTATTTTCTGACAAGGAAGACAAATTGTAGAAAGCAATTTTAATTTTCACTTCAAGGAGATCTAGGGAATTATGTGCTTAAGGAACATTGTATAAAGCACCCGAAGGTAAAATGTGCCTGGGAGTTGTAGGCATTGGTTGCACATAGCCAGCTATGCTCAGAATCCTCAGGAAAATATCGACCTGACACAACCCTATCATCAAGGATTCACTGAAAAAAAGGATGTAGTTTCATACCTCGATTTTCCAGCCCAGTTTTATTTCGTTTCCTATGAGGCTATTAGTCAGTGATACTATTAGTCAGTCCTCTTTAAACAAGTAATGGAAACCTAGTTCAACCCTTTATAACCGCAAAAGGGAAATTTTAGCTCCATGATGGAAATCCAAGCTTCCTGGTTGAGGCTTGGTTAAATCCAGGAGGGTGTGTTGAGTGATAAAATTGGAACGCTGCTTTTCTCTTCCTGTCTTCCCTGCTGGCCTCTGGTTACCCTTATCCTCACGTGGGTTTCCTAGATGAGGTGCCAAGATGGAAAGATAGAAAGAAGACTCCTGGCCACACCTTGGCTGCCCAGCATGTGTCCATCCACACACACACACACACACAAACACACACATTCTCTTTTTCCATTTATGAGTTCTTGTGTGTACCCCTCCCACCCTAACATACTACAGTCAGCCCCTGCCTAACCACCCATGTACTCATCACTTCTCCAAAGCAAGTCAGGTTCAAGCAGCTTCTACTTAGGTCATCCATTCCTACTCTGGAGGCTCTGGATAATATGTATTCCTCTTTGTCAAGTCTGGATATAGCTTTTCATAGGTCAAAAATTTGCTGTATATCTACACGGTAAATGTTAGCACACTTAATGTGTTTGATATGGGGAAAAAAATTGATAACCACCTTAAAAACTCTCATCTGAAAAGAAGGGGAGAAAAATAAGCAGGGGTCATCATCAGTCCATGATATACATGATACCTTTCCGGAAGGTGAGACAGTTGGGGCAGGACCGGGGTCAGCCACTGGGACTCTACTTGCCTCTGTTCTCTGGAAGATTCTCCAGATTCTGTGGCTTTCCGTGGCCACACTGGAGAGGAGCGCATGGAGGTTGGCCCTTCTGGAGGGTGCACTGTTTTAGCAGCCCACCTCCTATTGGTGAGGATCTGAGGTCCTGGGGATGGTCTTAAGTGCAGAGATAGCAAACTTTCTCCTTCCCTGTTCCCTCAGCATCTCAGTAATTTTTCATAGCACCTCTGAGCCAAAAGAAATACCTAATAGTCCAATTAATCAAGAAGCTAGGTACAAGCAACTTAGTGGTTCTGTTTTAATAAATCAGTAGCCCTTTGAAAAATAATACTGTAAATTAGAAAATAATCTGAGGCCATCTAGGTGGCTCAGTCAGCTCAGCATCCAACTCCTGATTTCAACTCAGGTCATTATCTCGGCGTCATGAGATCAAGCCCAGAGTTGGGCCCCACACTGAGTTTGGAGCTTGCTTAAGATTCTCTCTCTCCCTCTCCCTCTACCTCTCCCTTCCCTGCTCGTGCTCTTTCTCTCTCTCAAAAAATTAAAAAATAAAAATAAAAAAAAGAAAAGAGTCTATTAACTTAATTTTTAAGTAATCGCAGTTATATGCTAAGGGGACATATGTTCCTGTTGGATACTAACTTCTCAGACCTTAGAATGAGGTTGGACATATTTCTTCAATGCTTCAGTTCTTGGTACACATTGATTTTTTTTATCATAGCAGCTGTCAAAATATAAGCAGATGCTTTGCGGATCTATGACATCACTGAAAAGAAGGCAACGTGATCTAATGTTGAAACTGTGAACCACCTGTCAGCATGGCGTCTGACAGATGCTTAATACCGCTGCATTTCTAGAAAATGTAAACCATCTTGGGCTACCTCTGTGAACACTCAGGGCACCTTGAGGCAGAGTTTGGGAACCATGGTTTTAGGAACCAGGAACTCCCACTGCCTTCCATTCTGTCTTCTGCATGACAGTTTTTCTCTCTCGCACCTTCCATCCCTGGGTCCAGGTTTATACTTGTCTAGATTCTGTTGATTTCACACAACGGAAACCTGATTCAAATTAGCTTAAACAAAAAGAGTCATTTATCTCATTTACCTGGGAAAGCCAGTATTTATAAGCCCGTCACATCAAGTTTAAAGAGTAAAATTGTAAAAAGTGAAACTAGCTGCTGACAACTCAATTTGGGGATTTGAAGAAGGTAATCAGGACTCTGTGTGTCTCGATATTTGGGCTCATTTGGGTCCTGCTTGCCTTCCCTGCCAGACAGGCTCTTCCCATAGGAGAGCAGGATGATCATGTCACCCTTAGCCTTCATCATCCCAAAGGCTTAAGAACCCAGATAAAATGAAACATCCTTCATGATAGCTCTGCTTGAATTCATAGGGAGGATTCTGACTGGCTAGAGCAGTGGAAGGGACAGAATCATCCCACAGTTTTTTTTGGGGGGGGTGCCTGTACCCTAAATAAAGTCACACTGAGCAATCCGCCCTTTGCCCACTGCAGTTGGGGAACTGGAGGTTTGTTCTGAGCAGCTGCTTAATCTGGCAGTGGGGAAATCTTTCTTATTAACTTCAGGATCTTAGAGAGTTGTAAAAATGAAGGACGGGCGAACTTCCTGTGAAGGGCAGGGGTATCAGTATTTTAGGTTTGTGGGACCCGGGATCTCTATCACAGCCACTCAGCTTCACTGTTGTAACAACAAAGTAGCCACAGACAATACAATTCAAGTAAGCGGAGCGGAAACTTTGTTTGCAAACACAGCTGGTAAGCCAAGTTGGCACCCTGCCTGGTGGTTTGTTGACCCCTGATCTAGATGAGTGACCTTGGTAAGCTGGGTGAGGAGTCAGACCACTGAGTTGAGTTCAAAAAGGATGAGTTTAGGGGAGTACACAAAGGAGGAAAAATAAAGTACGGCCACACTACCTGGCTATGTAGAGTTGGCAGAAAGAGACCAAGGAGCTATCCTGGACTGTGGATTGTAAGTAAGCCCTCAGTACATAATTGCAATATAAAATAAGGCAGGGTCCAAAATGCATGTATAATTGGTGAGAGGACAAGACAGCAAGTTTCTATACAGAGGATTAGGCTCTTGGGGAACATTCCTAATATTCATTTCACAATGAAAACTGAGTCATAACCAAGAATACCTATGAAGAGGGGCGCCTGGCTGGCTCAGTTGGTGGGGCATGCAATTCTTGAACTCAAGGTTGTGAGTTCAAGCCCCACGTTGGGTAGAGAGATCACTTAAAAATAAAATCGTAAAAAACAAAAACAAAACAAAACAACAGCCCAAAAAAACCTATGAAGAATCATGAACTTCTCAAGGTCAGGATTGAAGTTTAGTTTTTTTCCCTTGTGATCCCAAGAGTATTTTTGGTGTGGAGATGTGGAAGAATCATATAATATATATTTGTTTATGCATGTCAGAAGCAGATAAATTTAAAAATTAGAATTCTACTATTTAGAAAGTGTTTAAAAATGGGACACCTGGGTGGTTCAGTTGTTTAAGTGTCTGCCTTTGGCTCAAGTCATGATCCCCAGGTCCTGGGATTGAGCCCAGCATCAGGTTCCCTGCTCAGCAGGGAGTCTGCTTCTCCCTAGCCTCTGCCTGCCCCTCCCCCCTGCTTGTGCTCTCTCTCACTCTCTCTCTCTCTTTCTCTTTGTCAAATAAATTAAAAAAACAGAAAATGTTTAAAAACATAAGGAAACTGGGGCTTACCCACTGCCGGTGAAAAAGTACGTTGGTATAAATTCCCTAGAGGGACCTTAGTAATGTAACAAAAACCTTAAAATAGTCCTACTTTTTTTCCTATCACATTTTTGTTTCAAGATATTATACTTAAGAAATAAGTACAACTACTTAGAAAGGTAAAATGAAGATAAGCATCATATTACTGTTCATAACAAAGAAAAAATAAAAACAGTCAATGTGTCCAGTTATAAGGGTTTGGCTAAAAGTTTATGATTCACTCATAGAATGGTAGAAATTCTATGTACCATCTTAAAATTATTGTGTAAATTAATACTAACATACTTATTAAAGATTTTCATGGCTCATATAGGGATAAGTGAGAAAAGCAAGTTATAGAAATGCAGGTACATTATAATATTTCTCCTTAGAGTATATGTAAAATTTTGCTCTGGCAATGGCTGAATTCTGGCCTAGGTTATTTCAGAACAATGTCATTAAGTATGACTAGAACAGGTAGATGAATTAATTAATAGACAGATTAATAAATTTCTTAAAATGTGTTTGACGTTATCAGAGAGTTAGCAAGGCGATTTGTGGAACCGAGATCCAGAAGAGGGAAAGCCACAAGAGGTAGACCTGGCATGTGGAGCTGCTCTCCTTCCTGAGGCAACTGCTAATTTGAAAGAGACAACTGAGTGGCAAAAGAGCGAAGCAGAAGTTTGGCACTTCCATAGGGCCAGGTAAGCAAAGTTGTGATTTCAGTGCTATGCAAGAGAAGTTCTGGCAAACAACCCAAACTTTTGATTGGGACCACAAAGCACTACACCCTAAAAATGAAGAAGAATCAGAGATACACTAACTCTCAGGGCGCCCAAGTGGCTCAGTCAGTTAAGCGTCTTCACTCCTGATCTCAGCTCAGGTCTTGATCTCAGGGGCATGAGTTCAAGCCCTACATTGGACTCTACCCTGGGTGTGGAGACTACTTAAAAAAAAAAAAAAAAAAAGAAAAGAAATAGACTAACTCTCACAAAGGATAAGCCTAGCTTCAAATCAGCCCAATAAATCAGACTAAGGTGATCTGTCCTAGCCTTGTGCTATTCCAGAAGTAAACTTTAATCCTTTCTGGAGGAAGATTCCATCATCTGGAGTCTCAAACCATCGGTACATTTTTTCATAAGCAATGTATGGTACTCAATAAAAAATAACCAGGCACAGTGAAATAGAACTTACAAAATATAACCAGGCATACAAGAAGGCAAGACAGGACAGAAGACTGAGAGAAAAGGTATATAATAGAAACATAATCATGGAGATATCTAAGTAATCAGAAGAAACATACTAAAATAAACATGACTGAATATGAATATAACAAGAAATTAAATGACAGATGGAGAATCTTCCAGAAAAATGGAAACTATAAAAATGAATCACATTTTTCCAATTCTTAAAAAAAAAAAAAAAAGAAAAGAATCAAATGGGGATGGCTGGGTGGCTCAGTTGGTTAAGCATCTGACTCTTGATTTCTGCTTAGGTCATGACCCCAGGGTCCTGAGATAGACCCCTGCATCAGGCTCTGTGTTGGTCATAGAGAATGCTTAAGATTCTCTTTCCTTCTCCCTCTACCCCTCTCCATCTAGCTTGCATGATCTCTCTAAAAAGCAAAAAACAAACAAACAAAAAAAAAAGTTTAAAAAATTAAAAAGAATCAAATAAAAATTCTAGAAATAAAAAATATAACTGAAATTCTTAAGAACTTAATGAGTTTAAGAGCTGATCAAACACAATCGAAGACAGATTTAATAAAGAGAAATGGTGTGTGTGTGTGTGTGTGTGTGTGTGTGTGTGTGTGTACACACTGAAACTCAAAACCTGAAGTTGAATAAGAGAAGGCAGATATGAAAGAATACTGCACATATGGAGTACTGTATGATTCCACTTAACTGGAGTTTAAAAACAACTGAAACTAATCTAATAGTGTTAGACATCCAAAGTGGTTAAATTTGAGAGGATAAAAGGAATAATGATTACCTGGGAAAGAGGGGGCTATTTCTTGACCTGAGTTGTGGTTACACTGGGGTTACACTTCAAATTATTTGTCAAGCTGTTTTTGACTTGTGTAGTTTTATAGGTATGTTACATGTCAATAAAATATTTATTAATATATGTGTATACACACATGTAAATACAAGAGGCTATTTATATAGGTTATCTTTGATTTTTTCTTTGTTTTTTTTTTCTACAATGATTATGAATTCCTTATGAAAAAGTAAATAAAAGAGAGAAAAAGAAGAAAAAAAATACAGACCTGTTGTTTAAAATTGAGGTATAATTGACAATTAGTGACTGGTTTTATTTATGAAAATTCTTCTAATCCTAGAATAAAAGCAAATGGGATTTAGATTTGGCTTAAGAAAAAATCTCCAGGAACTAAAGTTGTTAAACAGAGAAAACAATGGATTCTTCTTCCCAGGTAGTCTTTCAAAATAGAGTAAGGATTAAGTGTTGTTATTATTATTATCCGTAATCTAACTATAATAAGTTATTATCCATAAATTACCCATTATGAACACTTAATCCTTATTCTATTTTGAAAGGAATGGCTCTAGGCAAGAGTACCTTTTAAGATTTGTTTTGGGTCTATGATCCTACAGATTCAACATGAGGGAGGTATATTTAAAGAACTTCATTTATAGTCAGTTTACCTTCCAAGTGGTGATGGGTGGCTGGAAATAATATGTAATCATATCATTAGGAACTCACAGTCTACAGAGGTCATATAATTATAGATGAAACGTGAATTCCATTCACTCATTAACAGTTACGAACTGCACATGCCTCAGTCAGACTCTGATCACGGGACTGAGATTTTGCGGTAAACATAACAAAATCTATGCTCTCGTGGAGTTTATATTCCAATAAACAAATATATAACACATCGAGTGGTGATAAATGTGTTGAAGACAAAACACAGTACGGATAAAAAACAAAGCAGAGTAAGGATAAAGAATGATCGTGGAGCTGGTAGTACACAGTGAGCAATTTTAAAGATTCTATTTTTAAGTCATCTCTACACCCACCGTGGAGCTCAAACTCACAACCCCAAGATCAAGAGTCGCATGTTCTACCGACTGAGCCAAGTGCCCCCAGCGTGAGCCATTTTAGATCGGACAGACAAGGAAGACCTCTGTGTTTAGGGATATTTGGAAAATCACATGAAGGAAGTGAGGGAATGATCCATGTGGTTTTCCAACCTGAGCAATTCCAGGAAGGGATGAAGGAGCTTGGGGCAGATCATGTAGGGGCTTGTGGCTCATCATGAGGACTTTCAACTTTATCTTTCCAAAATGAGAAGCTTGGAAGGGTTTGAACAGAGGCATGATGTGATCCGCCAAATTTTAAATGGGTTTCTCTGGCTGCTGAGTGGAGAATTCATAGTAGAAAGGCAACTGTAGAGAAACACAATGAGAAATCTCTTGCTTTGGGGTGGCTGGGTGGCTCAGTAGGTTAAAGCCTCTGCCTTCAGCTCAGTTCATGATCTCTTGGCACTTACTAAAAAATATGGGAAAGGAAGGAAGAAGGGCAGGGAAGGAAGGAAGGTGAGAAGGGTCTAGAATGTATTTTCTCTCCCTTACCTGGAGATTATTTCATCGCACTAGCTCTATCTTGCTTTAGTTCACATCCTCCCCGCTACCCAATCCATTGGGCCTGGTGAGATGTAGGTATATTCTAGAAATGTTGTCTACTATGATTAAGTGGAAAATCACATATAGCTATTGAACATTTGAAATGTGCCAAGTGTGACCAAGGAGCTGAATATTTATTTAATGAATTTAAATTTAAATTTAAGGAACCACATGTGGGTAGTGGCTACCCTATGGATGATACAGTCATTGACCCTAATGGGAGTCCTATTTCCTCATTTCCTTCCTTTACAGATGAAGAAACACATTCTTAAAAGAAGCACAATGTTTTGCCCAACTTCCTAATTCCTTATCCTGAAACATGTTTTTGATTTTGTCACGACTCATTCCTAATGTGACCTTTGTATTAAAATGTACCTCTTCTGCAGAAACTTTTAATTTTCAGCTAGCAGACTAAATGCAATTCTTACAGAGTAGTAACAGTAATAAGCCACTTTAAAGGGGGGAAAAAAAAGACCTTAAGTGCTACTATACTTAGAAAAATATGATTTTCTTAATAAGGAATCTTTAAAAATTATTATGATTATAATAAATTATATACTGTGGCTCATCCGATGATTACTTTCCTTAAGTGGTATCATTTGTTGAAACTCAGAATTAGCTACACAGAACATTATTCCAGTAGTAAACTGAATAACTGAACAAAAAGCCTAATTTCTGAGACTCTACATTCTTACCTCGATAATAATGAAGTGGGAACACATAAAATAACTGGAAAACTGTAACTCCATAAACTATCCATAACTATATATAAACATGTAACTATAACACATAACCATATAAAATAAATATCACGCTTACTTCCAAAAGCAGCTCAATATTCTGTACAAATATCTTGGGAGGAAAAGGTAGGTGTGGGTGGTCTTGCAGGAGGGTGGGGGGCCAAGGGAGGCTGGGAATTAACTCTTGTCTCCTGTGAAAATGAATACAAGTCTTGTAAACCTACTGGGTGCCAGACACTATAGCCTCTAGGACATTCTTTTCACTAGCTTAAACCAAACTCTACTTCTCTTTGGGCTTTTCTTCCACATTCGCTCAGCGAATGGCCAACCCTCAAACACCCACCTTCGTTGCTTGCACCTGGGAAGCCAAGCACCTGCAGCAAATCGCACTGGGGGGCAGACCGGCTGTAGAGGTAGATCCCCTCTCTCCCACAGGCCCTCAGCTCTCCCTGGAGACCACCTGTGCTACTCCGGGTGGTCATCTTTCCTGCCCGCCTCACAACCCAGCACCCTACTTCTGCCCATCTGCTCCTAGCAGCTGACCTCTCTCCTGCTTGGCCAAGAACAGGAACTATGGGAAGAGAGAGGTCTCAGATCTCACCTCCATGTCTGCAAGCCTATTACCATTGGTCCTCTCTTCGGCTACAATATGGCACATGTCCTTCCTTGCATCTAAATCCATTTCCTCCAACCCTCCTCTGTTTTCAGGGCCCTTATGCTACCTCTCAGTCTCTCCCATTTCTGAATCTTTGGTCTTAAACCCAGTCTTTTCCATCAGCAAAACACGCTTTTGTCTTTTTTATTTTGAAAGATAAGAGACAAGCTTCCCTGTGTACTGCATACTCCCCAGCTACCATCCCAGCTATCTCTTTCCCTCCACAAACTTCTTCAAAGTCTATCCTCTTTCCTTGCTTTATTCTCCCCTCTCAAGTCCCTCCAATCTGGGGTAGCCCCATCCCCCTCTCTGCAGAAACTGTGCTAAATTCACCAGTGACCTAGGTAGACTTTTGTAGCGCATGGGTAATTTACTGTCTTTTATTTTTTCATGTTATTTTTCATGGTTAACTACGCTGCCTTCTTGAGCGTTTTTCTTCTGTTGGCATCTGCATCACACACTCCTGGTTTCCTCTCACCTTCTAGGTTTCTCCGTCTTGCTCTTCCCAACTGGTTCAGTCTACTTCCCCCCAATCTTTAAGTACTGGAAGCTCCAGGCCTCCTCCTTCTTATTCCTCTTTGCTCCTTTGGGTCCATTATACCATTTAATTATTCTGCTGACTCCCACATTTATATCTCTAGCCCTTTCTCTTGAGCGCAAGACTTGTAAATCCTCCCATCTTCATTTATATGTTTTCTGAGGTCAAGATCTGCCTCTTGTGTTGTTAATACCAACTAATCAGACCACACAAAACCTCTCACTCAAAAACGTGGAACCCATCCTTGACCCTTTCGTCTCCTTCTCCTGATTAATCAGCTAGTCCCCTAAACCTGTCCTCTAAATTCCTCAGGGATCCATCCATGTCCTCCATCAGTGCCGTTACTGCCCTCCTCTGAACCTCGCACACTCACGTGTGGCGCATGGTCAAGAGTTTGCTAAGAACCCCGGTGATTGGCATGTACCTGGAAGCTTGAGAGGCGTCTTTCCAAACCGGCTTCATTTCTCCGTCGAGCCTCCCTGCTCCTACTCTGGCCCCTTCCGATGGATTCTGCACGCAGCAAACCAAACTAAAGTCTTACAATAGCCTCCTATTTTCCTTGGAATAAAATATATTCTGTATGCTTTTCCTTTTATTTGCTGTGATCCACGATACTGTTGTCCTTTGATTTACATCTTTATTGTATCTCTTTTAACTTAGAAATATTTGACAGCTTTGTTTTTTTAAAGTATCTTTAATCAGGAAATGTTTTATTTAATGTTGTCTCTTTTTTTTTTCTATGAATGTTATATTTGCATTGTAAATGGGGCTATTTCTCAGTTCCTGTAGTTAGTTAATTCACATAATAAATGCATATAAAAAGCCCTCAAATATTGAAGAAGTGCTTTTTCTTTTTTTTTTTTTTTTCCAAACTGCCATCAATTATGCTCTGAAAGCTTGAGAGAAACCTCCTTGGATAAACAAGATTAAAATCTGAATGTTGTTTAAGTATGGAAAATAAAATTCTTTATCATTTATTTGCTTATTTTTTGTAAGGAAGACAGTATTCTGGACATGATGGCCGCTTCTTGAACAAATCCTGAGAACATTCTCTGATAGACCCACACTTGTTACAAACGGGCGCAGCAGTCTGTTTCAATTCCCTGGACAAATGCCAGTGTGGAAAAGCATTTTGTTGTCACAGGTAACCCAAGGAGCTTTAAAAGCAAAAGCAATATTGGTGAGTCTATAAAAATTCAATTGAAAAAAATATCCCTTTCACCTGTGTAAGTATAAAAGAGGAGTTTGGGATAGAAATATTTCATAAGGTTGTGGAATCCAATCCAGAACATTCACTGCAAAGCAGATTCCCCTCAAAAGCTTTCTACACCTTATAATTTGCAGTGCAGTGAAGGGGTACTGCTGATAAACTCTAATTTAGGCTGCCTAGGATAGTGGCTGATTCCATCAGGCAGCCGTGCTCGCAGGTGGACACCGTCCAAGGTACTCTGGAACGTTTCTGATTCATTTCCAACACTGAAGGACAGTCATGGGCGGGGTTGTAGGGAAGTGTTGTCTTCTTGTCATAGAGGGACAGAGCAAAGGCAAGATTTTCTAAGGACAACTGAATTCAGAAGTGATGGCAGGGGCTTCTGCCAAGTAGGGACCAAAGAACCCAAAGTTGGTGGTCAGGGTGCAGAGTGCTTAAAAAGACAGAACTTGGGGCACCTGGGTGGCTCAGTGGGTTAAAGCCTCTGCCTTCGGCTCAGGTCATGATCTCACGGTCCTGGGATCGAGCCCCACATCAGGCTCTCTGCTCAGCAGGGAGCCTGCTTCCCTTCCTCTCTCTCTGCCTGCCTCTCTGCCTACTTGTGATCTCTCTCTCCGTCAAAAAAAAAAAAAAAAAATCTTTAAAAAAGCACGTGGGTTCAATGCCCCCATGTGGTATGAAAAAATAATTAAAAGAAATAAAAATAAACTCCTAAAAATACCCCTCTTATGGGGTGTCCGGGTGGCTCAGTCAGTTCAGTGTCTGCCTTGCGCTCAGGTCATGGCCCAGGGGTCCTGGGATTGAGCCTCGCATCAGATTTAGTGGGGTGTCTGCTTCTCCCTCTGCGCTCTGCCTCTCCCCCTGCTCGTGCTCTCTCTCTCTTTTTCATTCTGTGTCTCAAATAAATGAATAAAATCTAAAAAAAAAAAATACCCTCCTAAAAAAGATAAGAAAAATGTAAAGATATTGAGCGGAAGTAATAGGGATGATTGCTTCTTATGATGCTCATACAGTTATTTCTTGAGGTTTTCCCAATACCTACCTACCACAGAGTTCCTGCCACATGAGATAAAGATTCTGTTTCTCATATGCCCCATTCCCCTATGTGCACATATACTTTTTCTGCCCACCTTCCTCCTGTTATAGCTGTATTGTAATTTTTGGTAAGATCAATATTCAGCATTGATGACTCTTAAATGTATTACCTCCAACAAAGTTCTTTCTGGAGTCTGGACCATATCCAAATGCTTCCTGAACATCTATAACATCTAACAGGCATCTCAAATTTAATTTGTCTAAAACAGCTTTTGCCGCCCCCCTCCACACACTCCTAAACTTGCTCCTCTCTGCCCTTCCCATCTCAGTAAATGCCAGTGTCATTTTCCCAGTCATTCAAGTCAAAAACCTCAGAGGCGTCTTTGACCTCACTCTCATTCTCCCACCCTCCTACTGATTATCAGCAAATCCATCTCACTCTCCCATCAAAATATATCCAGAATCGGATACCTCTTTTCCACCACCATGATACCTTCCCTGCTCCAAGACACCGTCACTTCTCCCTTGAATGACTGCCATGGCCTCTCACTTGGTTTTCTCACGTCCACCCGTGGTCCCTTGATTTATCTTCAATGGAAAGATACAGTTAAAGGTGGGATCACACCACTCCTCTGCTTCAAAGCCCCGAGTGGCTCCCCATTGCACTGCTGGGACATCAGTCGTGGTGAGACTCCTGGACCATTAAATCTGGCTGGTCCTCTGCTCGTCTGCTACCTGAGCACACGAGCCTAATGCCTATTACCTGTAGTTCTCCGGAAGGGCTAAGAAAGTTAAGCCTCCACTTAAAACGTCAGCCACAGAAACAACTCAGCCTTCACCTGTTAAACATATCACGATGGTCTCCAGTGAAGATTTCTTTCATCCGGATAAACAGAACTCCCTGCCCTTGTCTTATACAGGGAATGAGGCTGCCAGACTATTTTTCTACCCCGTCTAAATCCAGCTCTAATGTCCTTAATGAGGAGAGGGGGGAGAGAGCTGCTCATTCTCCTAATCCACTCTCCATGGCTATAAGCCCTCTCTGATTTCTTACACAAGCATTTGCAAATTTCTCGGGGGCCCAACTTGGGGAGCAAACAAGACTCCCCAAACAGACATTGAGCCCCATGTACTGGGCCCTCCCTCTGGATGTCTTAATACCCGTTTCTTTATATTTGTAAATGACTCTGTCCCTAATTAACATAAGATTCCTGATCTGGTCATTATTCTATTAATCCACAGTAATCGTCTTAATCTATGAAATCCAAGTATGTTATTTGGAAGTAGTGTCACCCAGAATTGAGATACAGAATTTTCTTCGTGGATTACAGAAGCAGAAAGGGGAAAATGACAGAAGAGTTGCTATAAGCTAATTTAGGAAGCATGCTTATTAAAATAATCTCTTTGAGCCTATTTTTCTCTGAAATACTGGGGAGGGGATGGTGGCAATAGCATTATTTCCTGCTGAGGCTACTAGGCTCTCGTGTGTCACCTTCTAATGAAGGAGCAGCTTCAGGGCAAGCCCTCCTCCCCAGCTACTTCTCGGTCCTGGTCCTTCTCCTCACACTCATTCATTCATTCATTCACTCATTCATTCATTCATTCATTCAGGCTCCTGGGGGTTCAATCTGATTTCCTCTCCTCTTCAGGTCTTTTACTCAGTCTCTGCCTCTCAGAGTTCTTCCAAAACTGACTTCAGTTTCCTCAGTTTCCCTTTTCCTTGCTGTCCCTCCTTCTCTTAGTCACAAATGTTTGCTGAGCACCTGCTGTGTCTTCTTGTGTTTCCATCAGACTCTGTCTCTGCCCTGGAAAGTCACAAGCGTGAGTGAGGCAGGCGCGTGGGCAATGACTGACAGCTACGTACGCTTGCATGGAAGACACGTGATCTCTTACATCTCGACATTTCTGAAATTGAAATGCATCTCTCTCATCTTACACTTGTTGAGAGAGAGAGAGAAGAAATTCGCCAATCTCTGAGTCAGAGAGCACCGCAAGTAGTTACCGTTGAATGCTGTTAGTTTGCACCTCTGCTCTTCACCTGCATGGTTCTAGAGAACACGCCGAATCGGGGCTGCCTTGGGCTGCACTCCTCCCAAATGCAGAGCCAGAGCCAAGGGCTAGTGTACGAGCAGTGTGCTGGGGTCTGATGCAGGGAGCAGGAACGAGGGGCTGGGCAGCGTGCCGGGGAGAGGAAGGGCCCGAGCAATGATCGTCACCCTGTGGGCGCTTGGGGGTCAGTCCCACTGAGCCTTCTGAGGAACCACATGGAACATGCCTCAGAACTCTCTACCCACAGATAGAAGGGAGAGGTTTTGCCACCTGTGTCACCCTCCCACACGCATGAATGCCACAGTGCATGCTGGGGAAGTCCCATGTTTGCAGGGCAGCTGAGGAGAGGTGACGTCCAGTCATAACTGCTCAGAGCGGCTGCTAGGGAAATAGATGAACTGAGAGGAGGGAACAGCAGCGAAAAAAATGTCCCACACAACTGCTATTTTTTCCCTCTTTTCAAATAAGGGTGCTCATAGATAGAACACCTGGGTGGCTCAGTTGGTTAAGCATCCAACTCTTGATTTTGGCTCAGGTCATGTTCTTGGGGTCATGGGATCGAGTCCCGCTGTGGGATCCACACTTGGTGCAGTCTGCCTGAGATTCCCTTCTCCCTCTCCCTCCGCCCCTCCTCTGCCACTCATGCTGTCTCAAAAAACAAACAAAAACCACCAAAAAAATAAGAATGCTCAGAGCAGCTTTATACACAAAAGCCAAAAAAATGGAAACAATCCAAAAGTGGGTCCATCAGTAGGAGAGTGCATAACCAAAATGTGGCGTGCTTATACAGTGAAATCCTACTCAGCGACAAGAGCCCAGAGCACAGATTCATGGAACAACGTGGCCCACTCCTACAGACACGACACTAAGCAAGAGAAGGTGGGAACCAAAGGGTCCATACTGTAAGAATGGACTTATTCGCAGTCAGAGAACAGACACAACTGATCCATGGCTACGGGATCAGAGCAGTGGTTGTGTCTGGTGGGGTATGGAGATTAACCGCCAAGGAGGATGAGAGAACTTTCCAGAATGATAGAAATGGTCTATCTCTCAACAGAGGTTTGGATTGCATGGAGTTCTATATCCATCAAAACCAATGGATTATACATTTAAGATGTATACATTTCACTACTTATAAATTTTACCTAAAAAAACTATTAAAGAAATATTGAACCCTAACTAATAGATTTACCTCTTACAGTAGTATCGGTTAGTAACTGAAATTACTTTCTGTGTATTCAAGACTTGAGCAAATGAATAGGACATATTTAGGATGATGAGAGCTGGGTTTCTCATTTTTGGAAAAGGAAATTATAAATAGGGACAGACGGAAGACCACAGTGTTGCTTTGGGAACCAGAGGTATCAATATGGACTTACACTTTTACATGGATACAGACCTACTGTATACACATAGGTACAGGCATACACATAACACATACACATACATTTTTAAAAATTTATTTAAATTCAACTAATTAACTATTTAACAATAAATGATAATAAATTCAATTAATTAACTATTACATTTCTTAACTCTCTGCTGGAAGGGTCTTGAAGCAATGACCCACCAGGAAAATGAACACACGTAGAGCCCAGAACTTGGTTTCTACCTACCATTCTCGCTAAAAGGAATCAGGACTCTTTGGAGAAGTGGCTGACTCCAGAGCTGGGGCAGAAAAAGTACAAAATGACCCCTGAACATCTTGTACCATTAAATAAGAGAGTGAGATATCGAAAGAATCGATGGACCTCTTTGAAGGAGTTCCCGGTGGTCAAATCTGGGTCATCTGAGCATCAAGATAAATGATGACTGGAGTGGAAGTTAGTCATCACGGAACCCATGACAAACTAAATTGAAAACAATAATTCTAAGCTCACATTAGTTAGTAAAATGCAGCAGGAATGAGAGCCACCCAAGACCATGCCCTACTTAGGACAGTACTGTTAAAGCTCTGATCAGCAGCATTCTTCCCAAACGTGAGCAGTCCCAGCTACGCGAGGATGACCAAGCCCCGCCAAGTTGCCAAGAGCTTCAAGGCAGCTAGCCAGACTTGCGCACAGCACCCGACTTAGAATCCTGTGTCCATTCCAGTCACTTCTAACCCTAGCAACTATAACTAGAGCACACTTAATAAGTGTAGCTGGTGTAAAGCTGAGTTCACAAACTCTAAGAATGCAAAATAAATATCCATTTCTTTGTTTTCTTTACATTAAACTAAATCTTCCAACCCCAACAATGGCAAATTGGATTTTCGTTGTTACTGAGTCTCTCTCCTCTGTTACCAGACTTTCAGGGGAAGTCAGAAGCTCTATGTGGTGCCAAGAACAGAAAAGTCCACTCTTCTGGGTTTTGTGCCCAGTCGGTGGTCCTCATTGTCTAAGCCCACCTGGGTCTCTTTAATCTGGAAGGCCCTTGCCTCCTTGGGACCAAGAACCCTGGGCCCACCTAAATCTCATCATACGTGCTGTGGGGACAGCAGGGGATGGAGCCCGTAAGCTAGAAGAAATCCCTCCAGCTGCTCTTCATTTGTCCTCAAAGAAAGAGAAAACTAGTTCTCTACTGAGCTCTGGTTTTAGGAAAATAAGGCCAGGAAGAAAAGCATCTTTTGTATAGTTTTGGTTTTGGCCTGGTAGTCCCCAACTTCCTCTGAGAGCAGGGGTAGTGGGACAGGCGGGGTGGGGGAGCACAGAGGTCCTGCCAACCTTGGTGGAATGTGGGTGGGGGGACACTGTCAGAAGAAACACCCCAGTAATGATCCTGACACATAGATTACATGTAAGTGACCTTGGGTTGTTTGTAACATGAGAATTTGTGACTTGTGGGATAATTACTCATGAAAGCCAAGAAAAGGTTTGCATCTAAAGATGAGTTTTGTGTTCAGGTGGGGGAACACTGCGTCTGCCGATGGGCCACCCAACTTCCTTCTGGAACTGGGACCTGGCCCAGCCTCCCATCCATGGAGGACACAGTGACAACATCATCATGGGGCAAACGTCCGGCTCCTGCCTGAACGAGCTGGGCACAGGAAAGAGCTGCCCCCCAAAGGTCAAATGATGCCTTCCCCGAACAGCCCTCATTGAAGACCACCTCTGCCCCTTCACCTGTTTCCACTGCACTTTTACCTTCTGACGCTGCCCTGAGTTTGTCTGATCTGCTAGTGGTGGGTCCAGGGATGTCATCTTAAAGTTTTTGCAGGACTCTGGGGAACAATGTACTTGGACTTGGGGTCCTAAACTCATTCAAAGCATTTAGATCTTCCCTGAACTCCTCTTTTATCCAGGCCTTTGTACCCCCTTAAGGACTGTGCTCTGCCCATTCCCTTTGAAAAATTTCTTATGGAAAAAAAAGAGAAAGAACTAGATGGAAATTAAGTAGTTCTACTTTTTCTCTCTTGACTGAAGTTTATTCCCATTATATAAACTGTGGAAGTTCATCGTTTACAAGAGAGGGGAAAGAAGAACAAATTACTCAGAAACTCAACATCCAGATGGCTCTAGTTTTCTTTAAATGAATGGACATAAACATTATTTTAGATTTGCCTATTTTCCCACAGGCTATACTGTTTTAAACTTGGTTTCTCCTTCAACCTGTGTCTGAAAGGCCTGTGTTCTCACGCTAGCTGTTCATCCTTATACCCCGGTCTCAAGCAGTGGGTTACCTCTTTGTTATTTTTTTTTTTTTAACCTGTTTATTATTCTTATTTCAATTAGATCTATTTTCTAAAGCTCCTGAAGAGTTTGTTCTCCGAATTCCTTCTACCAGTTATTGTAGTTCTATAACTTTCATTGACTTGACTCCACATACGTACTTCCGTCCTCTGCACAATCACTCATCGCCTGTCCGTGTTAGTGTCACCGGGTGCCACCTGACTTCCTTCAGATGACCTCCCATTCCCTGGGAGCCTGGGTGCTCACTCTGTTAAGCGTCTGCCTTTGCCTGGGGCCCTGATCCCAGGGTCCTGGGATCGAGTCCCGCATCGGGCTCTCTGCTCAGCGGGGAGCCTGCTTCTCTCTCTCTCCCTTTGCCAGACATAGGTGTTGCCCTGCCCAGACCCCCTTGGGTTCCTTTTACCAGTTCTGTGCGTGCCCATTGCCCGCCTCTGTAAGAACTCTCCAGCGGTCTCACTGGAGTCACCCCCACCCCTGAGAGACCCAGAAGCCCCCCGGGGAGTTTCTATTCTTCCCCCACAAGCTCCTACCATACCCACCACCCCTGTAGACTCTAATCATCAACTGACTGATGGGGGCAAATACAGAAGTCCAGCCCTGTTCCTTGAGGCAGAACAAGCTGTGAGGACTGATTTATACTCTTGAGCCCCCCATATCTCAGCCCCTCAGAAATTCCCCTCGGAGCACCTCACTTACACCCTAATCCTTGGTATTTAGAAGAACCTAATAGAGCAGATGGGAAGCCATGCTCCCCAGGGATGAAGAAATCAGAAAAGCCTTGCTCCTGGTTGGGGTCCCTTGTGAGGCTGCAAGCGTTCCCCTCCGTGGCTGCTGTGGCCGGATCCTGAAGCTTCCACTCACTTCTTCCTTGGGGTGAAGCTTGAACCAGCTGGTTTCTTTGACCTATGATCCTAAAAACCTTACTTAGGGGGCACCTGGGGGGGCTCAGTCAGTTAAGCGACTGCCTTTGACTCAGGCCATGATCTCAGGGTCCTAGGATCGAGTCCTGCATCGGGCTCCCTGATGTGCGGACAGCCTGCTTCCCTCTCTCCCTTTGCTTGCTATTTTTCCCACTTGTGCTCTCTCTCTCTCTCTCTCTGTCTCTCTGTCAAATAAATAAATAAAATCTTAAAAAAAAAAAAACAAAACAACCTTACTGGGACACCCAACATTCCCTCCCTACTGACAGAGTCACTGTCCTCCAACGTTCCCAGGGTTTCACTGGGATCAATTATTTTTTTCCAGTTGGTCAGCTCTGGGAGACGACATTATCAGCGAGACAAGTTTAGAATTTATCAGAGGCTCTGCTTTTACTGGAAAGGGGCTTCTGGCAGAATTTCTAGACCTTTAAGTCACTCAGGACTGCAATGTTTGGCCATGTTTATGCTTTTATACTTATTTCTAGACTTTTAAACAATAAATAAATGCATTTATTTATTACAAAATATATATTTAATATATGCAAATATTATATATATATATTTATATATAAATAAATATGTGTCACTCTGGTCTGAGAACAAAATTTTTATTGTAATTAACAGCTTTTAAAGTATTATTTTAATGGAAAGTTCCTGTCTTTTGCCCTTTTATCCAGAAGTCTATTTATAGAGAAAAAAACCACAAGCTCATGTCCCTTATTTGGTGTTTTTGTGTTTTTTTTTTTTTTTTACTATAGCCTGCCTAACAAAGATATTTCTGTTGTTGATATGGAATTTCTTTTTTTTTTTTTTTTAAGTTTCTTTCCTAAATGCCAGGGACTGCTTTGTAAGATAGTTACCAAGTTCCTCCCTGGCTGTGATGAAAGCCATATGGTTTTCACAAACATCTCTGTCAGGGAGCCTGGGTGGCTCAGTTGGTTGAGCATCTGACTTTTGGTTTGGGCTCAGGCCAGGATCTCATGGCTCATGGGATCGAGACCCGGATCGGGCTCTGAGCTCTGCTTGAGATTCTCTCCCTCTGCCCCTCCCCTGACCCGTGATCTCACAGGTATGCTCATGCCTCATGCTCTCTCGCTCTCTCTCGCGCTCTCTCGCGCTCTCTCTCTCTCAAATAAATAAATCTTTTTTTTTTTTTTTAAAGCCAGACATCTCTGTCAATGAATTAGGTGTTTCCATTGTACTGAGAACACGTTACACAACAACTGTAAGTATAGGAAGTAAATACAGGAGGCAGGGAGGGATGTCACTTGCCAGAAGCCAAGTGTCCCTTAGGTCACCTGATGAAATAGACAGGAACGCCCTTGACGATTCTTCTAATGCTCAGAGGGAGCGATGGGAAGGAAATGTCAGTCACTGCTGACTTGGAGAAGCAAGGACCAGAAATTAGTTCTCACTCCTCATTCAACAATTTTCATTCTTTCTCTCTCTCTCTTCCTCCCTTCCTCCCTCCCTTCCTTCCTTCCTTCTTTCCCTCTCTTTCTTTCAAGGTTTTATTTTATTTTATTTTTTTTAGTGTTCCAAGATTCATTGTTTATGCACCACACCCCGTGGTCCATGCAATATGTGCCCTCCTTAATACCCACCACCAGGCTCACCCCACCCTCCCCCTCAAGATTTTATTTTTAAGTGATCTCTCTCCCCAATACAGGGCTTGAACCCACCACCCCGAGACAAACAGGTGCCTGCATCACTGACCGAACCAGCCAGGTTCCCCAGATTTTCTTTTCCCCTTCATCTTGAAGGCCTTGTGCTTTTCTACTTTCTCCCCGGGCTGCTTCATTTTGAGCTGCTCTTCTGACACCCTCATCGCCTTTCACCTTCACACACAAAGGCAATGATCAAGGGCTCTGAACGTTTTCAAGCCACAGATCACCCGACTTGCTTTGGTTGACTGCTGATCATGAGACCGGAGAGCCCTTCGCACAGCCCCGATTATGCAACGTCAGTGTGTGTGCGCTAAGTGGCCGGATCCAGGAAGCACAGAGAGGACACAGAAATCCCCTAGCAAGGGAGCGGGAGGCCCCGGCTTTCCACTCACTTAACAATCACATGTATGAGGTCTTTTGGAGCCCATTTTAGATCTAAATCTCAGAACCTACGCCCGGCAGGGTGGCTGGAATTGTGTCATAATTGTGTGTATAACCATCACGAAATTCCAAGAGGGAGGTACCACTGATTTACTTACTTCTAATAGATATTAAACATTTTTTCTCTTTCATTCACATCTCAGAACCCTGATGTACCTGGCAACTGATGGCATTCTACGATCAGTATTGGCGAGTGAGGATCTGTCTTTGCCTCTGTGTACCCAGTCTGGGTCATGGTTCTTACAAGCAGCATTTCAACTGAATTATGTATGTGCCTGGCTGGGACTGTGTGAGCCTGAAAATCACGGAAATAGAGCTGGAAATTGGGTTCTAGAGAAGGGATCGCACCTCTGTATTTTCTCGCAAAGCAACAACCAAGGGCTTCATGTCCTTAAGGACAGAAGACTCCCCTATAGATAGATGAAGGCGTGTTACATTCAGCGCCGAGATGTACACAAAGACACGCCCATCCCATATCAGACAATGCAATAGGAGGCAAGAGAAACTGCCAGATTTCTGACATCTATGAAAGACATTTCAGAGCCATGAGAGGCTGGGGTGACCAATTCACGCCCAGGACAAGGATGTTGTTCAGGGCAACATGTCAAAGTTTAATTGGTAATATTGGCCTTTTTTAGTAGCAAATACTGCATGCCTCTAATCAAAACAATCTCAGATTTAAGTGTATTATCTCCATTTTGCAGACTGCAGAAGAAATTAAGTGATTTGGCCCCTTTGCAGTGTAAGGAAATTAGAGAGCCAGGATTCAAATCCCAGCCAGTTGGAGTCTCTATCTCATGGCTCTGATCACAAAACTACACCCCCCACACTCACAACACTTAGCATGGTGCCCGGTAAAATAAATATTTGTCAATATAAACTAAACTGTTTAAATAACTAAATGGTTATTCTCAGTGAGAAAATAAATATGTAGAGAATGTCTCTAAACATGGAAACATCATCGTTCTTGTGGGAGAAAAACTCAGAGCCTAGTTACTTCCAAAGCTCTGAGCCCAAGGATAACTGGGGAACTCTGGAAGATCTCTCTCCACGCCACTCCTGTCCAGATCACTGAATGGGGAGCACCAGGGATGTGAACCAGTTGTCAAGGGCTTGGGTCCACGAACAGCAGCGTGCTCGTGGACCCCTGGCTTAGAGTTTGTAAGAGCTGCCCCCCAAGAAGCTAACTTCAACCCATCAACTCAATTATTTGCCTTTGAATCTTTAATGTTTATAATAACATTAACTTTTTTCTGATTATTAAAGTAACTCATAAAAAAAGATTTATTTATTTATTTTAGAGAAAGAGCTCAGGGAGAAGGGACAGAGGGAGAGGGAGAGAGAGAGAGACCCAAACAGACTCCACGCTGAGCACAGAGCCCCATGCGGAGCTTGACCTCACGACCCTGAGATCACGACCTGAGCCGCAATCAAGAATCGGTCGTTTGACCAACTGTGCCAGTCAGGAGCCTCTGCAAAAAATTTTGGAAACTCCTGAAGCTGCATCCATGCGTCTTCAGGTTTCGAATCAGGTTGCTTCGTAACATTTTCTTTGGACTTCAGTATATTTCATAAATGCCTTTCCATCCATTAAACATCTAAAATATAGTATTCCATCATGCAAATATTGTCATTTAAAAAAAATTGTCATTTTTAGCACTTAAACTTTTATAAAGTAGAAATACCATTCAGACAAAGTTTACTGTATGTATAATAAGCCCTAAATAGACAATGGGATTTCAACAGGCAAGACTTAAATGTAGCTGGTTTTTGTAGTTGTTGTTTTTGTTTTTGTTAAAGATTTTATTTATTTATTTGACAGAGAGAGATCACAAGTAGGCAGAGAGGCAGGCAGAGAGAGAAGGGAAGCAGGGTCCCTGCTGAGCAGAGAACCTAATTCAGGACTCAATCCCAAGACCCTGAGATCATGACCTGAGTCAAAGGCAGAGGCTTAACCCACTGAGCCACCCAGGCAAACTGTAGCTGGTTTTGTAAAATGAGCTGATGGCAAACAGTTTTCTGAGAGTCCCCTTGAGTCCCTCCCATCCTGTCCCTTCCTCAACTTCCCAGAGAGAAGCCTTCTTTTTTATATTTAACGATCTGAAATATGCTGCCTTATTTCCTCAGGGCAGTTGTAGCAAAGAGCCACTAACTGGAGGGCTTAAAAGGACAAAAGTTGATTCTCTCACAGTTCTGGATGCTAGAAGTCCACATTCAAGGTGTCAAGAGGACCATGTTCATCCTGAAGACTCTGGGGGAGGACTCTTCCTCACGGCTCCCAGCATCTGATGGCCGCCATCCATCGCTGGCCACCATTACCCTGTAGAGACATGGCTGCCGTGCCTGCCTCCACCTTCACGCGGCCGTCTTCCCTGTGCATCTCACCTTGCCCCTTGGCCTTCTCCCCTCCAGTCTCTTTTCTTCTCTAAGACACCAGCCACACTGGGTTGAGGGCCCACCCTTCTTCAGTATGGCTCAATCTTTTTCCTTTTATTATTATTCCTTTTTTCATTGTGGTTCAAATATACGTAATATAAAACTTACCATTTCAACCAGTTTCAAGTACACAATTCAGTCGCATTATGTACATCTGTGTTGTTGTACAACCATTTCCACTATCCATTTCCAGAATGTTTTTTTATCATCCCAAACTGAAACTCTGCACCCATTAAATAATAACTCATCAGGACCCTCCACTCCTGGCGACATCTATTCTACTTCCTCTGTGACTTTCTCTGTGACTTTGTCCTCCCTAGGTACTTCACATAAGTGGAGTCACACAACATTTATCCTTTCGTGTCTGACTTGCTTCAGCACGGTATGTCTTCAAGGTGTATCGATGTCATAACAGGAGTCAGACTTCGGTCCCTTTTAAGGGTGAATAATGTTGCGCTGTGTGTGTGCGCTGCGTTTTGTTGATCCGTTCATCTGACAATGGACGTTTGGGTTGTTTCCAACCTTCGGTGACGGTGAACAACGCCACTACGCACATCGGTGTGTAAGTATCTGTTTGAATTCCGGCTTGCAATTCTTCTGAGTGTCTAACTAGAATCAGAATTGCTGAGTCACACGGTGATTCTATGTTTAATTTTTGAGGAACTGTCCAACTGTTTGCCACAGAGGCTGCGCCCTTATGCATTCCCACCAGCGAGGTACTAGGGTTCCCATTTCTCCACATCTTCACCAGCCCGCTGTCTTCTAGTCTCTCCATAATAGCATCCTAATGGGAACGAGTATGACTTCCTCTTCACTAATGACATTTGCAAAGACCCTATTTCCAAATAAGGTCACATACCGGGGTTCCAGGAAGGACAAGCATTTGAATGTAGGAGGGACTCTATTCCAATCCTGTCCTGGGGTGACGAGCCTTTCCCATAGGCAAAATGGGACTAAAGAGCCTAGTTCCCAGAAATCAAATTCACAAAAGATAGGCTCTTGTGGATAACTGAATTTGAGTAACGATGGAGGTTAAATGAAGGAAATCGCTCATGTTTTCCTCATGTTCGTGGTTGAATTGTGATCCGTTATGGAAGGAAACAGTATTGAACTAACTGAGCTGATTGATAAATGCGCATCTATTTCATAGGCAGCCTATCGTGCGTTTAAAATAGTAAATGGCAAAATCATTCTAAAAATAGTACTTTAGCAGGTAAAAGCCAAGAGAAGGCACTGGTGGGTTAATTATCTCTCTCGATATATCAAGTGTGTTTTCAGAGGTGAGAGGCAAATCTGAAGGTGTGGTAAGAAAAGACTAATTATCCCAGCGGAGCCTTTGTGCCCACATCCACTTCAGGAACACTATGAGGGGGTTCGGAGCTTAGGGGCTGACCCTCGAGGATGCTGAGTGGTTTCAGGTCTTATCTCTCTGAGGTGTGCACTCTGACAGGTCGCCTTGTAGAGATTACAGATGGCCTTGGTTGGGCTAACGTCTCTCAGAGAGGGAGAGAGAGTGTTTGAGAGGTTGCACGTAACTAGTATTTACTAGCTCTGGTTGAGCACATGACTGCTTCTAGCTCTTTTCCTATTGCTTGGTTGTCTTTAACCAAAAAATTTTTTTATGATTTTATTTATTTACTTGACGGAGAGAAAGAGAGCATAAGCAGAGGTAGCAGCAGAGGGAGAGGGAGGGTCTCCACGGAGCAGGGAGCCCAATGTGGGGCTCAGTCCCAGGACCCAGGGATCATGACCTGAGCCGAAGGCAGACGCTTAACCGACCGAGCCACCCAGGCATCCCTCCAGGTCGGTTAATTTTTTAAAAATATTAAGAGAATAAAAATCCATAGAGAAACACACAATCGTCTAATCATTTCATTTCCTGAAATATTTGACATATTCTGATGGGATTAATTGATAATTAATTAATGGGACATTAATATAATTCATATAATTAATTAATAGGGCTGCGATTCTGGAGTGACTGGATGACTTCTGTCATGACCTAAGTCTCTAATCCAGCGTCCTTCTCTGACAAGTGGGGATCATCATGCCTACTTTCCTAACCCCACATGGAGCTTGGGGAATTACATTATATCCTCCGCCTTCTCTTCTGTTCCATGGTCCCTGCCTGGTCCCGGCTCACACACCCATCAGTTGGTGTTCTAAGGTGGGTGTCTCTAACCAGGCACCTCTGCTCAGTCCAGACCCTAATATCCAGCTGCCCACTGACGACCTGCCCTAGGCAGCTAAACCCTCGCCCCGTTGACTCACCACGGTCAGAATTGACTACCGTCTTTCTTTACAAACCTTGGTTTCTTTTCAGTTTCTCTGTCTCTGAACAGCAACACCATCCCAACTACGGGGCTATTCCAAGGCGAAAGCTGGGAGTCGGTTACCCTTATGGCGTCTTCCTCCCTTGTCCACGAGATACGGTCAGACACTCACCAAATCCTTGCTAAAGAGTCTCTCCTTGACAAACACTAGCCAGGCTCTTCTGAACCCTTTCTTGACCAGGCCTCAGCTTTGGCCTAGGAAGACTTGCACGAACACTCACACGGCGGCTAACAGCCCACAGCCACATCCCTCGGATGACTCTAATGCCCCTTCCCACAAGACTTCTGTGCCTGCCTGGAGAAACTCAAGGCTGCCCAGAGAGCTGACTGAGCCAGTGGACACCTGAAGCCAGGGCACCTGACTCCAGGCCTCTGTGGAAGGGTAAGAGCCCAACTTCCACAAGGCCCAGGGAGCAAACCCAGATGGTTTCACAGGGACCAGCCCTGCCTTCCTGCTCTTCCTGCTTTTTGTAATTTTTCACTTCCCTGACCCTTCTTGAACCTCTGTTCCCCTCCGTCCTTCCTCCTTCTCCCTTCAGAAATGCCCAGTCACCTCTGCTCAGATGGGAAAGCAGCTCGGCGGTTCCCTCCACTGTTAGTGGTTATTGAGTAAGGCCTGTGTCCACTGCTTTAACTGACGTATCTCTCTGTCTGTATCTCTCCCTCCTGGTTCCACCACAAAAGCCTCTCTCAGTGCCATTCCCATCTCTCCATTCCTTCTCTTCAGTTCTGGCCACCATCATCTCTTCCCCGGACGGCTCCTCCCACAGAGGTCCTGGCCCTGAGCCTTGCCTTCCAGCAACCCACTTTCCTACTTTCTTGTACGTAACAGATTTGGGCACTGTGCCCTCCACACCCTACTCAAAGCCCTCGGAAATGGTTTGCCCTTGCTCTCAGGAGGCCAGAAGCTCTCCAAAAGTTTGCAGGAAGGCGACCAAGTTAGCAAACTCAGGAGGAGTTGGTTGGGAAGTGGAATCCTTTGCGACAGGCTGACCTCTCCTTTCCCCCTGCCTATGGGGAGTGTGGGTGGGGGGACGGTGACTGTGCTCCTCTGTCCCTGCCTGTCTTCCTGTCCTCCCAGGTGGAGCCAGGGTGGCCAGGTCCTCTCTCCCAGACTTCCTTGGTGCAGATGCCAGGTCTCTGGAGGAAAGAGGCATCTGGAAGATATGGGACGCCTTTCTGTTTTCTTTTTATTTCTTTCTAAAAAAATATTTTATTTAAATTCAATTTAGTTAACATATAGTGTATTATTAGTTTCGGGGGTAGAATTTAGTGATTCGTTGGTCTATATATAATACCCAGTGCTCATTATATCATGTGCCCTCCTTTATACCCATCCCCCATCTAGCCCATCCCCCACCTTCCTTCCCTCAGCAACCCTCATTTGTTTGTTTCTCATGATTAAGAGTCTCTTGTGGTTTCTCTCCCTCTCTGGTTTCGTCTTGCTTCATTTTTTCCCTCTCTTCCCATATAATCTTCTGCCTTGTGTTTTAAATTCCTCATATCAGTGAGATTGTAATTATCTTTCTCTGATTGATTTATTTCGCTCAGCATAATACCCTCTAGCTCCATCCATGCTGTTGCAAATGGCAAGATTTCATTTTTGATGGCTGCATAGTATTCCTGTGTGTGTGTGTGTGTGTGTGTGTGTGTGTGTGTGTGTGTGTACATGTGTGTATGTACACACACGTACACACACACCACACCTTCTTTATCCATTCAGCAGTAGATGGACATCTGGGACATCTTCCCCATAGTTTGGCTATTGTGGACATTGCTGCTATAAACATTTGGGTGCAGGCACCCCTTTGGATCACTGCATTTGTATCTTTGGGGTAAATACCCAGTAGTGCAATTGCTGGGTCATAGGGTAGCTCTATTTTCTACTTTTTGAGGAACCTTCATGCTGTCTTCCTGAGGGGCTGCCCCAGCTTGCATTCCCAGCAGCAGTGTGCGAGAGTTCCCCTTTCTCCGCATCGTCGCCAACATCTGTCATTTCCTGACTTGGATCCCTGTTGCAAGGAGCTTTCACAGTTTTCTTTCATTTAACCTTTACCTTATTTAAGCTTGGGAGATCAGTTTTGTTGTTATTTCCATTTTACGGGTGAGAAAATAGACTTGGAGTGCTTAAAACACTCGTCCCCATCTCCCCCAATCGGTGTAACGAGGACCTAGATTCAAGTCTCCCACATCCCGAACTGCATCTGTTTCTTCACTCCATCCCTCCTCAGCTCCCATTTCTCTGACAAGCCCAGGGTTTTACCAGCTCCCCTTCCTTCCTCATTGTAAGTTGTGTGCAAAGCAAGTGTTCCTTCTGGTTTCCTGTTTCACCTTTCCTTTCTCTTATGCTTCTTCTGTGTTCCACGGAACTGATGGATGATGGACCATTGACGATTTGTCTTCTTATTTGAAAAACGTACTTCTTGGGGGGACCAAGTAGTTTATAGAAGTGGCTCAAAAACTAAGCATATGCTAAGACAGACAATGAACGTTGCATGTCTATTGTTACTCTCCATCGTTCTGTCCCCCTCTTCTCTTCTCCACCAACAGCCCCTTCTATGTTCTCGCTTATTTTCTTTGTGTGATACAATTACTGAGTTGTTATAGTCAGTATGTTTATACCCCTTGCTTATACTCCTTACCTCTTCTACAGAGCACTGCACATGGCACATGCTGTTCTGCACCTTACTTTTTTCCCTTAACAATAATACATGTATTAGAAATCATCCATTATCAGGGCATGGAAAGTTCCCTCCTCCTTTCTTATAGCTGCAGAGTAGTTCAAAGAATGGATATATTCCATGATTTATTTAGCTTGTTCCCTAGTGATAGAATTTGGCTAGTTTCCATTCTTTGACTATTACAAAAGAATGCTGCAAGGAATAATCTTGAATATACCTCATTTTTCATATATAGCATAAATATGCCTGAGTCAGAGAAAATACTTGATAGACTGTGCCAAATCCTCTAATATACATTAATATGCATTCCCCCAGCAATAAATGAGAGCACTTGGTCAACAGTTTGTGTTGTCAAACTTCAAGATTTTTGCCAATCTTATAGATAAATGGTAGTATATTACTGTAGCTTTAGTATGCATTTTGGTTATGGGTAAAGGGGACTGCCTATTCATATTTTTTAAAATTTTTTTAAAGATTTAAAGAGAAAGAGCATGAGTGGGGGGAGGGGCAGTGGGAGTGGGAGAGAGAGAGAAGCAGATTCTCCGCTGATGAAGGGCTCCATCTCTGGACCCTGAGATCATGACCTGAGCTGAAATCAAGAGTGCGATGCTTAACCAACTGAGCCACCCAGGTGCCCCTATTCATATTTTAAGAGTCATTTATATTTCCTTTAAATGTTAACTGTTTATTTGTCCTTTCAGGGAGTAGGTGTTTTGGCCTTCTTATTGATGCTTAAGAACTTTTTATATGTTAAGGACCATAGTGTTTTGTGATATGAATTATATGAATGTTTTTTCTATCTTTGACATATGTCTTTTCAACTTGCTTATGATGCTTTTTGCCATGCAGAAAGTATTTTGGTTTTTTTTTTAATAAAGTACACTTTTTGGGGGGGTGTACATGTCTTCACATGTATGGAGGCATAGAATGACCACCACAATCAGGATACAGAACAGGCCATCACCCCCCAAAAATTCCCTGGTTCTACCTGTTTGTAGTCATACTCTCCCCACCTCTAGAAACCACCAACAGGTTCTCTCTCACTATGTTTTTATCTAGTCAAGGATATTTTATAAATGGAATCATATGGTATGTGACCTTTTGAGACATAATGCATTTGAGATTCAACCAAAGTGTGGCTGTAACATTAGCTTGTTCCTTTTTTTTTTTTAAGATTTTATTTATTGAGAGAGCAAGAGAGAGCATGATCTGGGGGAGCAGAAGAGGGAGTGGGAGAAACGGACTCCCCGCTGAGCAGGGAGCCTGATGTGGGGCTTGATCCTGGGACCTTGAGATCATGACCTGAGCTGAAGGCAGACACTTAACCACCCAGGTGCCTTAGCTTGTTCCCTTCAACCCCTGAGTAGCAGTGCATAGTACAGGATATACCACAGTTGATCCATCCATTTACCCACTGAAGAGTTTTCAGTTTCCACTTTGGGGCAATTATGAATTGAGCTGTATAAATCTTTGTGTACAGGTTTTTGTGTGAACATATGGCAAATACAGTGGAGTGGGGTTTCTGGGCTGTATGTTTGACTTACTAGGAAGCTGCAAATTATTTTCTAGAGTGGCTACTTATTGTGCATTCCCACCAGCAAAATTGCTTTCCACTGTCCCCAGCAATTTTTGCTGATGGTATTGTTTTTATGTCGGCCATTTTAATAGGTATGTACCAGTATCTTGTTGTGGTTTTAATTTGCATTTCCCTACTGGTTATGATGCTAAATATGTTTCCACGGGCTTATTTGCTGATGACCTCTTTCCGGTCTTTTGCCCATTTTAAAATTAGGTTGTTGTTTTCTTACTGTTCAGTTTAGAGAATTCTTTAGATACTGCACATGTAAGTTCTCAGTCGGATATGTGATTTGAAGCTGTTTTGTCCCATTGTGTTGCTTGTCTTTTCATTCCTCTAGCAATATCTTTACAAATCAAAACTTGGTGTGCCTTACACAGAATTATATAATTCTCATGAAGTCTAATTAATCATTTCTTTTCCTTTTAAGATGATAAGGAAAAAGATTTAAAGAGGCATTGCTGTGGCCTATGTATTTCTTTTCATGATGTCTGAGAATTATAGTACAAGAGCTTGAAACATTTTAAAGTTGATTTTCTAACGACGGACTCTCTTCTTTAATCACATGCCACACTCTGACACTGGATTATGGGGGCAGGCATCTTTAAGTGCCAGATTACTGAGGATACAAAAGGTATCCACACTCAATTTTAACAAGTGAGTCTGTTTACTGACAGAACATGAGATAAAATTGAAGCAGCCTGACAAATTTAAGTGTCATTTCAAGAATGACCAATACATAGAAGATTCTCATTAGACATCATGAGCGCTAATTAAAGCTATCACGTGACACCATGATATGCTCAACACAATGGCTAACCTGGAAAAAAAAACAAAAAAAAGTATTGGGGGTTCGTCAGGATATGAAACAACCAGAAGGTTCATACACTGCTGTTGGGAGTGTAAATTGGTATAGTCCCTTTGAAAAATTGGTAATATCCATCAAATGTCTACCTTGGGACCTGCCAATTATAGTCGTAGGTAGGTGTCCAAGACAAACGCATATACATGACATGTACAAGAATATTCATAGCAGCACTACTGGAATTGTCCCAAATTGGAAGTTGCCCAACTCTCCATCAACAGGAGAATGGACAAAGAAATGATGGTTTATTCACATTGTTGTATACAAAACTATATTCAGGGAGACTAAATCAGCTTCAACCACATACAATAGCATGGGTGAATCCTACCAACGTGATGTCAGGTGAAAGACGCTGGACACAAAAGGACATATGCTGTATCAGTTCATTTATATAAAGTCCAAAAGTAAGTATAATGGACCTATGGTGCTAAGAATCAAGATGGCAGATACCCTTGAGGGGTCAAGTGTGGAGGGCATGAGAGGGCTATTGGGATTCCGATAACGTTCTGTTTCTTGACAGAAGTGCTACTACATGGATATATTCAATCTGTGAAAATCTACCTGCTGTACATTCCTGTATGTATGTAACACGGTTTTAAAAATTGAATGTTTTTTTTTTTTTAAAGATTTTATTTATTTATTTGTCAGAGAGAGAGAGAGGGAGAGAGAGCAAGCACAGGCAGACAGAATGGCAGGCAGAGGGAGAAGCAGGCTCCCTGATGAGCAAGGAGCCCGATGCGGGACTCGATCCCAGGACGCTGGGACCATGACCCGAGCCGAAGGCAGCCGCCTAACCAACTGAGCCACCCAGGCGTCCCTAAAAATTGAATGTTTTGAAGCACCTGGCTGGCTCAGTCAGTAGAGCATGTGACTCTCAGATCTCAGGGTCGTGAGCTCAAGCCCCACACTGGCCGTGAGGCCTACTTAAAAAAAAAAAAAAAAAAAATTCAGTGTGTTTTTATTTAATGGGCATGATAACTAACAGGTAGAATAAGAGACAACTGGCTACAAAATCCAGCTCTGTGAGGCATTATCATTGATGTGCTATTGGATTCTGTTTGCTAATGTTTTATTTAAGATTTTTAGATTGGGGGTGCCTGGGTGGCTCAGTAGGTTAAGCCTCTGACTTTGGCTTGGGTCATGATCTCAGGGTCCTGGGATCGAGCCCCACATGGGCTCTCTGCTCAGTAGGGAGCCTGCTTCCCCATCTCTCTGCCTGCCTCTCTGCCAACTTGTGATCTCTGTCTGTCAAATAAAAAAAATTTTTTTAAATAAAAAAAAAGACTTTTAGATTGTTATTCAGAAGTGAAATTGGTCTGTAGTTTTCTTTCTTAGTGCCATCTTTATTAACAACTAGGATCAAGTGAACACTGGTTTCATAAAATCAGGTTGGAAGTTTTCTCCCTTTTCTTATGCTCTGGACTATGTTAAAATAGCATTGGCACTACCTGATCTTTAAAGGTGGATAGAAGATAGAATTCCCCTTTCAAATCTGGACCTGGGTTTTTTTTAAATATACCTTTTTAAGTTTATTTATTTAAGCAATCACTAACCTCCAACACAGGGCTTGAACTCACAACCCTGAGATCAAGAACAACACGCTCTACCCACTAAGCCAGCCACACACCCCTGGGCCTGGGGTGTTTTTAAGGACAGGTCTTTACTTCCTCTATTTCTTCACTGGTAATTAGTCTATTTAGATAGGTTAATTTTGAGGAGTAGTATTTTTCTGAAAATTATACATTAGATCATGAACTCTGTTATCTTGGGCTACTTAGTTTATTACCAGAAGCCTCAGGTTCTTGGTTTGAAAAACGGAATTAAGGATAGAACCGCCTTCATGTGTGAAAAATTTCTGACTGGTAAATAGTGCTTGGTAAATATGAAGCAGTTTGCTGACTATTATACAGAAAAAGTATCTTTTGAAATGCAATTGATCTGCCTTGGCATTAGAATTCGTAGCATTTGAATCCACTACCTTGCAGGTAATGTCATTTCCCTGGAAAATAACCGGTCAGGACACATACTAAAGACTCTGCATTTCTAATTTTCCTTATAGTTTTCAAAGCAAATCCACATATACCATATTCATTTGTTTTGCCTAAGAACTAACAGGAAGGAAGTGGTTTATAAATAAGCATTTAAATTTTTTCTGAATATAAAACTCACAGATGCTCATTGAAGTAACTTTAGACATTTGCAAAATAATTTTTTAAAAAGTGAAAAAATGTATGAGGCACCTGAGGGGCTCAGTCAGTTAACCATCTGACTCTTGATTTCAGCTCAGGTCATGATCTCAGAGTCGGATTGAGCCTTGTTCTGGAAATGGAGCCTGCTTAAGTTTCTCTCTCTCTCCCAAGTATTTGCAAATGACATGTCAGATAAAAGGCTAGTATCCAAAAATCTATAAAGAACTTATCAAGCTTAACACCCAAAGAACAAATAATGCAGTCAAGAAATGGGCAGAAGATATGAACGGACATTTCTCCAAAGAAGATATCCAGATGGCCAACAGACACATGAAAAAATGTTCAGCATCACTGGGCATCAGGGAAATACAGATCAAAACCACAATGAGATGCCGCCTCATACCAGTTAGAATGGCTGAAATTAACAAGTCAGGAAATGACTTGTTATTGTTCGTTGGAGAGGATACAGAGCAAGGCGACCCCTCCTACACTGTTGGAGGGAATGCAAGCTGGTGCAACCACTCTGGAAAACAGCATGGAGGTTCCTTAAAAAGTTGAAAATAGAGCTACCCTACGACCCAGCAATTGCACTACTAGGTATTTACCCCAAAGATACAAATGCAGTGATCCAAAGGGGCACCAGCAATGTCCACAATAGCCAAGCTATGGAAAGAGCCCAGATGTCCATTGACAGATGAATGGATGAAGAAGATGTAGTATATATATACAGTGGAATATTACCCGGCCATCAAAAAGGATGAAATTTTGCCATTTTATGGAGCTAGAGGGTTTTATGCTAAGCAAAAAAAAGTCAATCAGAGGAAGACAGTTATCATATGATCTCACTTATATGTGGAGTTTAAGAGACAAAACAGAGGATCATAATGGAAGAAAGGAAAACAAAATGAAATCAGAGAGGGGGGCTAACCATAAGAGACTCTTAATTATAGGAAACAAACTGAAGGTTGCTGGAGGGGAGATGGGTGGGGAGAGGGGGTGACTGGGTGGTGGACATGAAGGAGGGCATGAGATGTAATGAGCACTGGGTGTTATATGAGACTGATGAATCACTGACCTCTACCTCTGAACCAATAATACATTAAATGTTAATTAATAGAATTTAAATTTAAAAAAGGTTATCTCCCTCTCCCTCTACCCCTTCCCCAACTAGTGCTCGCTCTCTTTAAAAAAAAAAAAAAAAAAGTGAAAAAACTTGGAATCCTAACACCAAAAAACAAGCACTCACATAGTGGTGTTTTTCCCCAAAGTCTCTTTTCCTGTGGCTTTAAGAATCAAAGTTGTAACTGGACTTTGTATGCAAATTTGTGTCCTGGTTCTTAAACTGAATATAATAAAAATGACTTGTTCTGTCCAGATCAGTCTCAGAATGGGGCGCCTTCCAACAAAAACACATAAATGACCCTAAATAGTTTAGAGAAATAAGGAAGGACTTTACTCGATGTCTCTGAAGGAGATGGTGATGGAGGAAAATGGAAGCAGGTGCAGTGAGAGTTTCAAGGATAGAACAGTATAAAATGGATTTTGGATGTTTTGTTGTGTTTTCATAATTAACATTTCTTTCACAGTCTCTACAGATGGTAAGAGGATAACAACCCTTCTCTTGTTTGACTTTCCTTAACCTTTTGTGTTAACTGTCCCTCAAAATCCATTCTCTCCTCATTTGATATAAATGGGGTTACCAGTTTGGCTACGGCAGCTCTTCTAAAGACTACATTTCCCAGACTCCCTTGCACTTGATGTGGCAATGAGACCACATTCTAGTCAATAGGGTGTGTGTTAAACAGATGCCCGTAACTTCCAGACTGCAGCCCTAAAACAGAGGGTCTCCTTTTCTTCCCCTCATCCTCCTTGACTAAGCATATGGGAACTAGAACAGTCATCTTGGACTATGAGATGGAAGCCATGTTTAAGATGGCAGAGCTACAGACTAGAAGGAAGCTGGGTCTCTGGTTCTGGGAATCCCGTTCCAGGTAACCTGCCTGGGTTTCTTTGTAAGAAAATTCAACTTCCATCTAGTTAAAGGAAAGTTTTTCTGCTGGAGCAACCAAACCTAAATCCTAACAACACACCTTCTGGCAAGTTTATACGCACTTCTCATGGGTTTTATGCTCACTCTGTTCTTTGATCCACTGGCTTGGCGTCTTTGTGAGTGTCTTATCATACAGGGGAGGCTGATGGCCATTCCTGCTGTCACATTCTCCACCTGAGCCTTTCTGGTCTCATCCTGACCCCACTGCTGGGCATGGAGAGCCTCTCCTTCCACCCTCGTCCTCCCTGACTCTGTTAGGCAGAGGAGTCTACTAAACATTTCTATTGAAAATGATTAAAAAGCCTTTAAAAAAACAATACTTTGATGGCTGAGAAGATTCCATTCTGTAATTTTTAAATCAGCTGCAATCACTGGATACTGTTTAGCATTACAGAGAATAACAAGACAGGCAGAAAAGCAACAGATAGCAAGAGAGGCAGGTGTGACTCACCACCTGTGTGATTTGGGGCAAGGCATTTCTCCTTGCTGGCCTTCCATTTTCTCATTTATTTAGCAAACACGACAGTACCCATCCCTCTGATTCATCATGAAGACCAGAGACGACTACATGAATCAGCTAGCATGACAGCACTCACATAGCAGGTTCAACATTCGGTAGCTACAAAGGGGTTGTGGTGGGAGATTACTGCACAGAATTCTATTTCTGGGTCCCAGAATTTTCCTCAAATGATAACAATCCTGAAGTGGGGGATTATTGGTTCAAAAGACAGAATGTTTTTAGAGGGCGCCTGGGTGGCTCCGTTGGTTAAACGTCTGCATTTGGCATAGGTCATGATCACAGGGTCCTGGGAGTGAGTCCTGCATCAGGCTCCCCGCTCAGCTGGGAGCCTGCTTCTCCATCCACCCTTCACCCCTCTCGTGCACGCTCTCTCTTTCAAATAAATAAATAAAATCTTGAAAAAAAAAAGAATGTTTTTTAGATTCTTAATACATACTTGGTAAGACTTACTACTGACATTTTTCAAATTAAGAAGCCAAAGCTCGAGAAGTGAAGCGATTAGGGTTTTAGCCCTCATGAATGGCAGAGACCAGAGGAAGCCCATATTTTCTAACTTCTTGTCTTGGGCAATTTCTACCAAATGTATAGACCCAGAACCCTAATCCTTCTGTGTGAGAAACTGAATTAACCCTTTGTGAAAATCAGCTGTATAATCTCATTAGACATTACAATATCGTTGTTCATTCTGACGTGTCCTTCCCTCAGTCAACTTTTATGGACATGTGATAAGGGAGCAGATGTGGTAAAAAGTCATTAGCGTTGGTCCCGGAATCGGGAATTCCTTCCAGCCTCGTCATTTACTCCCCATGTTATCTTGGCAGAACAGTTAGTATATCTGGGAGACAATTAACTTATCTGTAAAACGAGAACTCTGGATGATTCCAGAAGGTCACTTCTTGCTTAAAGTCCTGTCATTAAGTGGACTGATGGGAACAAATCTGGGTAATCAAGACTGAAATGGTTTTCCTATATTCCTTTTACTAAATGTCATGTCACAGCTGAATGGTTGCAAATGTGTGTACATTTGTTGCCATTTTCTTTCAAACCATCTTCAGGTGCCAAAAGAACAACTCATGTATGCATATCCCACCAATGTTCATTAGAAGAGGATGTTGAGAATTTGAAGTTGGGTCTACTCAACTTTCCACTTAGTTTAAGAAAATCAAATATTTGTGTGGTTAAAGATTAGAAAAGAGGTGTCTGGGGGGCGCCTGGGTGCCTCAGTGGGTTAAAGCCTCTGCCTTTGGCTCAGGTCATGATCTCAGGGTCCTGGAATCGAGTCCCGCATCGGGCTCTCTGCTCAGCAGGGAGCCTGCTTCCCCCCCCCTCTCTCTGCCTGCCTCTCTGCCTGCTTGTGATCTCTGTCAAATAAATAAATAAAAATCTTAAAAAAAAAAAAAAGGAAAGAAAAGAGGTATCTGGATGGCCCAGTTGGTTAAGCATCCAACTCTTGGTTTTGGCTCAGTTCATAGTCTCAGTTGCTAAGATCAAGCCCCATGCTGATCCCCACCTGGGGCTCTATGCTCAGTGCAAAGTCTGCTTGAGATTCTCTCTCCCTCTCCCTCTGCCCTTCCTGCTTGTGCTTTCTATCTCTAGTTCTAAAATAAATAAACAAATCTTAAAAAAAAAAAGAAGAAGAAGAAGAAAAGATTAGGGGAAAAATGAAAATATGAGAGCCATCGGATTTGGGGGATGGCATAAGAGTAGAATTTTTCTTTCCATTACCCTCAATGTTGTTGATACAGTGCCGGCAACAACAGTAAAAATACTTCCTAAGATGCCGGCGGTGATTCTGGCTTTGCAAACTTTGCATTGGGGACTTTGAAAAAGTAAAGTCTTCTTCTTTTTTTAAAATTTTTTTAATTTTTTATTTCTGAAATTTGGGTGAGTTTGAGTCTGAGTGGGTAAACATCATAGATGTGGGAGCCTTCACAGTGTGTCTCTGAAATTGGTCAGAACCCACAAATGGGAAGATTTCTGCCCATGTGAACACATTGCTACCTAAACAAGGTTTAGAGATGTAGCAGCAAGTGAGTGTCTGAGCCCTCTGTCTGAGGAGATACCCATCTATCCCACCACTTCCCTCACTCCAGCATCACTGTCTCTCTGCAACCACCTGTCGTGAGAAGCAGGCAGTGTCCGTTGCTCCCCGGGCCCCACGCATGTGATTCTGAAAGCACAGTGTAGCCTTCACATCCATGGTTCTCAGCCGGGGGTGGTTGGCCCCTCCACTCCTGCCCCAAGGGATACTTTTTTAAAAAGATTTTATTTCTTTATTTGACAGAGAGAGAGAGATCACAAGTAGGCAGAGAGGCAGGCAGAGAGAGAGGAAGGGAAGCAGGCTCCTTGCTGAGCAGATAGCCCAATGTGGGGCTCGATCCCAGGACCCTGAAAGCATGACCTGAGCCGAAGCCAGAGGCTTTAATCCACTGAGCCACCCAGGCACCCCCCCCCCAAGGAATATTTACCAATGTCTGCAGACATTTGGGGTCGTCATAAACAATGCACAGGACAGCACCCCGTGGTAAAGAATGATCCAGGCCAAAGCGTCAGGGCTGAGGTTGAGACTCTGTGATTTAGGGATAGGAGAAGTGAAGCTAGGATGTGGGCTTCTGGCCCTAGTCCCCTGGGGCCTCCTGCCATTTGCAAAGGGCCCAGGAAGTGAGCAAAGGGTCATGAGCCAGTCCTGCAGCTCTACCCCAGTGACCTCATCGGCTCCCGGAAACCGAGTGCCTGAAGCTTGACCCAGACGAGTTCTGACCTCCCTGGAGTCTGTCCACCTGGGGACACGGGGACTTGGACCTCACCCCGAAAAAGTGCCTGCGACATACATTCCTGCTTCTTCATGCCAGTCGCCCTTTCTGGAACACCTGTTTCTCACCACGGTAAGCTTCCTGCCAAACCGGTTTCTCAAGCTGGACGGCCCAGGCCCGCCACTTCCAAATCTCTCTTCCTTGATCCTGTGAATGCAGAGGCACAGGAGGCCACTCCGGCCAGGCCTGGCCCGTGGTGAGGGGCAATCTGCCGAGAGGAGACGCTATCAGAAATGCTCATAAAACAATCAAGCCCTAATGAGGAAGTGCGGCCCACACGGGCAGAAACCCCACCCAAGGGACTGCGAGGACACAACCATTCCAGAGCTCGGTCCTGAGAGCCGCTGGTTGCACCGAGAAGGGAGAGACGAAGAGGAAGCAGAGACCATGTGATCAGAGAAGCAAAGGGTTCACCGACAGGATGAAATAATGTCCATGCTTGAGAACCAAGAAAGGGAACTCATTTCCTGACCACGGCTTGGAGAAAATACTTCTTACACCACATGGCTCCTTTTTTTTTTTTTTTTAAATGTAAACTCTGTACCCAACATGGGGCTCAAAGTCATCACCCTGAGATCAAGAGTCATGTGCTCTACTGACTGAGCCAGTCAGGCGCCCCCACCACCTGGCTCCTTTAATTTTGCATTTATTGTCAACTCTGACCTCAATGTGTTTTTTTGTTTTTGTTTCTGTTTTCTGAGGTCATGCTTTTCTGTTACCCAGAGAAAAAGAAGACTTGACTGCTTTTATCACAAATTAATAAATGAGTATTTCGGTTTTGTTGAGTGCCGCCCTTCATCCTCGGGAGAGACTAAACTAAAGGACCAGTGGTGCTGAGGCTCCCGGAAACAGAGCGGGAGGCCATTGGCATCCCCCTCATAAGGGCAAGATGAGAGGCCATCTTGCTTCCAGGGTGGGGGCAGGGAGTCTTTTAGTCTCAAGGTATTACAAATGGTTTTCGGCATGAGTGGTTCTCTGTGCAGATTGGCACTGACGCCAAGCCCCTTGTCGGTCCCTAGTGGTCAACAGCATCGTGGAGGAAAGATAGAAAATAAGCACCCCCCCCCCAACCAGAGCCCGTGGAATAATTTTGCTCTCCTATCAGTCCAGCTGCATACATAATCTTATTAATGAACCAAGACAATAAAGGATAAGGAAGAGGGAGAGGGTTTCAAATCCAGAGGAGTGGGACAGATGAATGGGCCTGAGCCACTCCATAGGCATGAAAGATTTTTCAAGCGTAGAACTCAGCAGAATCCCGTGAGCTGTTGGCAAGGCTGGCGTGCTTACCCGAGCAGGGGCCAGCTGAGGCGTTCTCTCTGAGGGCTGTGCGTGAGAAATGCCCCTCAACACTGAGCCTCGGGCCGTGCTCACCCTAGTCCCTCCCCTGGTGGTTTAGGCCTTCTTCCAGCTGCTTCTGGAATTTCTGCAGTTTTAAACCTTCTGCTCCGGACTTTGCCATTGTCCAGTAGATTGAACCTGCTCAGATTCCAGCACCTTATCTATCTTCTCTTCCCCTCCCTCTTCCATTCTTCTTCTTTCTTCCCCTTCCTCCTCCTCCCTTCCCCCTCCTCCTTTTCCTCTTCTTCCTCTTCCTCTTCTCCTTCTCATTCCAGAATCTTTGCTTCTCCAGGCTGCATTCCCCACTTGGTTTCATCACACCAGAGCTGCCTGGACACACAGCTTGAAAGGAGTCCACCAGAGGTGAAGCAACGCCGCATTCCTTCCAGCAGATGCCACAGGCTTATCCTGAGATCAACGCAACAGAGAAAGGGTCTGAGCTCTGTCGGGAGGAAAATACCAGCTGCACCACGACATGCACACATCAAGGCCCCCGGCAGCCTCGTGGAGGACACGTGACCGCTGTAAAGCCTGCGTCTTGGCCAGGAAGAGGTGCTTGTGTGAATCGTCCCCACGACACCGCATAGGACCACGCATGATGCCACAGATATATTCCTTCGAGCCCGCGCTGTCCGAGGTACCTGAGTCTCCAGTCCTGGTTCTGCCCAATCACGACATCGGAGGCTAGAGCCCAGGCACCTGAACTTGAACCAAGTTTTCCTCGTGGTTTTTATGGACTCTAAAGAATGAGAGCCATGTACAGGCGCCTGGGTTACTCAGTGAGTTAAGCCTCTGCCTCTGGCTCAGGTCATGATCTCAGGGTCCTGGGATCAAGCCCTGCATCGGGCTCTCTGTTTGGCAGGGAGCCTGCTTCTTCCACTCTCTCTGCCTGCCTCTCTGCCTACATGTGCTCTCTCTCTCTCTCTCTCTCTCTGTCAAATAAATAAATAAATAAATCTTAAAAAAAAAAAAAAAAAAGGATGAATGAGAGCCACGGTGGAAAGAACGTTGAGCTTAGGACAGAACTCTGCAGCGAGGAGCTGTGTGGGACATGTGGGATCACTGGTGGATTTTTCTTCACCTCACACTTTTTGCTACGGCTATTTTACCTTTACAGTGAGAAGTAATTTACTTTTACAAGAAAAATAACATAAATTAAATACCGCAGATAAAAATTTAAAAATGAAATAAAAAGGAGGAATAAGGAGTTGGAGGGAGAAGGACGTGGGCACAGGCATGTAAGCAGGCAGCTCTGGTGAGGACAGGACCTGCTTGGGGCAGCTGTAGAGGGAGAGGAACCTTAGAGCCAGACTTGGATACCAGCTCTGTGCTACCGGCCATTAACTTGGGGTAAGATGCCCAGCCTCAGGTTTTTGTGAACCCCCGAATTTAATACCTGCTGACGTCATGCCAGTCCCTGTTCCCAGTGTGTTACCGGGACAATCTCATCCAGTCATCACAGAAATGGGATAGATACAGTTATCATCCCAGTTTTCCAAAGGAGGAAAGTAAGAGACAGAGAGGTTAAGTAACTTGCCCAACGACGCTCAGCCAGGAGGTGACAGAGCTGGGAAGTAAGTATGAACGTGTTTCGTGAAGCTAACAAGCTCTACGTGTCCGGAGGCAGCTGGGATTTTGTTTCTTTTCTTTCTTTCTTTCTTTTTTTTTTCCCCTAGTGGCAGAATAATTCCCTTTAATCAGAAAGAAACCTTTAACTTCGTCTCTGCACTACTGTCCTCTCTGTTCTCAAAGGGCAGCTTTCTCTGAGATCAGCCCTCCCTAAGCCAGACTCCGAACTGGTTCTGCTGGCAAAATACCAGGCTTACCGGGGACAAGGGAGTGCTGTCCTAGGGACGCCCAGTAGAAACCAGCATCCTCACGCCGCACGGGCCCCAGAACTCAGGACTCAGGTGCGGCCTGCACTGGAGCCTCTGTGAACCGGCTTTTCTGCCAGAACTCGGCTTTCAGCATCCGCACACCTGGGCACCCGGCGCGGCCCCTGCCGGCCGCGGGGTCTTGGTCGACTCATTGAACCCACTGGCTCCAACCGGCCTGCTGTGCTGGCTGGGCTCGAGGATTACCAGGTTTTTTAAAAGCCTTGCAGGGGATTCTGCTGTGCAGCCGGCATTGAGCCTCTCTCCAAAGTTTTCATTCCTTGTATGTAAAGTGGAAGTGGCTATTTATAATCCAAACTTATTTCTTGAGCACCTATTAGGCATTTTCTCATGTATCGACCTGAAAAAGCCCAGGAATCCCGCACTCTTATCTCCTGTTTCACGCTGAGTTTGTGGTTGGTGGCAGAACCGAGACCCAAACCCGAGTGTTCAGAGACCAGCGTAATTCTCTCCACGCCCGACACCCATCAACATGTATTTTCACACGCAGTTGTTCCAAGGATTAGCTAAGAAACTCCCAGCATAATGCCTGGAACGTAAAAAGCTAATAAATGTAAAATACTTAATTATTAACTTGACACGGGGATTTATTTTAACCTTCATCTTCCCAGATGTCTTGGAGTGCTCACGCTAGGTGAGCAAGGTGTCCCTCTTCAGGAATTACTGGATGCATAAAATTCAAAATTGGTGAATTTACCTCCAATCGTGGATTTTCCGGGTCCACTGTGCTCAGCCACAGTCGGCCTTGGGCGGTCCATTTCCTGGAGCAGAACAGCATGATGTCCTTCCAGCCAGGGTGGGGGCCCTGGGAAGTGGCGGTGATGCGAGGCGGCCTGGGCCTCATCCCCTTGGTCTTCGTGCGGCTCTCGTTTCAGGAAGTCTCGGCCTGTTGTCTTTGGTCATCTGGGTATCTGGGACTTCTTGCCGCAGCCCCGAAATCCAGGGCTAAAGTCATGACCTGGCAGCCCCGTGGGCCGGCTGAGGGCTGTGAACCCTCTGGGTGACCGTCTGGATCACAAGGGGGTGTGTAAAGTTCGGCAGAGCCTTCGTTGAGCCCCCCTCCCCCACCCCAGCCCACTTCACCCGTGGCCATCAGAATCACCCCAGCCCACCTGCACTGGGCTCGTGAAAGCTCCCATCTCGGGCCTCGCGCCCAGACTGTGATGGAGTACAGCTGTGCATTTTGAACTCGTTCTCAGATGCTGCTGCTGCTGATCCAGGATCCACACTTTGAGAACCACTGGGCTAAGGAGGCAGCATCATGACAGCCTGGCTTTGTGAGGCCATCCCTTGGACATTCCAACAGTGGCTCTGGGAGCTCCTCCCCCCCTTGGTCACACTGAGGACAGAAGCCCCCGCGGAGGCATAGGAGGCAGTGATATTGGGCAGACGAGGACGGGGAGTCTAGGAACTCTAGTGTGTTGGGTCGGGGGATACCCGAGGCTGGACAGGGACAGTGTATAGCTAAGGAAATCTTACACGCTAGTAGTCACAGTGATAGCAAAGTCCAGGGAGAAGTGCAGGGCTCAAACATCGAGAAAGTCTTCAAGATAATGGCAGATGAGGTCCAGGGACTACATAATTTGGGGTTGTGACTCCGATGAATGGGGACACCACCACCAAAACTGGTCTTTGAGTGGAAGGGCTTGATACTCTTTTTTTTTTAAAAAGATATTATTTTATTTAGAGAGAGAGCTGAGTGGAGTGTGGGGTCCGATCCCAGGACCCTGAGATAATGACTTGAGCCAAAGGCAGATGCTTAACCAAAGGAGCCACCCAGGCGCCCCCAGAAGGACTTGATATTCTGCAGGCTTTACACTCGGGGTGCAAAGGCAGCCGAGGGCCAAGCATTGCCCTGGGCGCCTAGGGGAGTGAGGAAAACTGAAGGCAGAGTGGGGAGACCATGGGTGAACTCTGTTCTGACGGGGCTGAGACAGAGGGGCTCAGAGTCCCAGGGAATAACTCTGGCAGAGCCATGGGCAAGTGTCTATGTGACGGACACGTGCTTGTTGCCAGGGGAAGCCTAAAAATAACTTTTTGTGTGATGCTTAGTGATGCAAGAAATTGATCTCGAGAAACCGTTTTGGTAGGAAAGCCTGACATTGACGGCTTTTGCACAGTGTGGACAGTTCGCCCTCAGCCCTCTCTTGGGTTGATCTGGAACCGGCCACTGCTTTGTATCTGCTGGGTCTGTCCCAACCCCAGAAGCGCCCCCTTCATTCACTTTGGAAATTGCACTGTATTCTTCCAATAAATGACTAAGAGCAGGCAAGACGGCAAAGCCAAGGTCAAGAGTGGTTAACTCTCTCCCCGTAGTACACAGCGAAGCGCTGGCTGAGCCCCGAGCCTCTCCCGAGATCTTCCATTGATCATCTGGGCTCTCTCGGATGTTTCCAGACCAAATGAGGACACACCGCCGTGAAGGAGGAAAGTATATGACCTAGCCCAGGAGTTACCATTTTTTCTTATGGAAAAAACTGTTCACTGCCTCCTTAATGTCAGAAACCCATTTTGGACTAACTGCCCTTCACTTGGTAAATTGTTCTTATTGGAACATCTTCATATCATGATATCATTAAACATGGGCTCCGAAGGTGCTGGTAAGCGGGTCAGAGGAGCTCACGCCTCACCCAAGAGCCTGGAGGAGAACCCCAGGGTCTGCAGGCTTAGCGCCCTCCAGCACGCGATAGTGCTGACTCTCCCCTGCGTTTTCTTCGTGATGGGGTTTCCATTCCACCACAAACCCGTACTGGCTAAGATAAGGGTCAGTGATAGTAGGATGCGGGAGCACGAGAATGGAACAGGAAGTGGAAGGATCCCAGCGTGGTGACAGACAGTTACAAATGAGCCAGGCTGAGAAAGTCTCCGGGGCCCATAATAGCCGCGACATTGTACTTGGACTAAAAAGGTGCTTGGAACAGAATGAGAGCGACACGAGTTTGATAACCACGCTCTACACAGCTCCTCGGAGGGACTTCTGAAAGCATTTCTCCCAAGTCAAGAAAGGTCCGCAAAAGTGGCGTTCAGTGCCTCCACTGGGTAAGTGTTCATGCGGGGGATACTTTCGAGAATGTTCTCAGACCCAGCAGACATCTCTGGGGTCCCCAGCCAATGGGGCTGGCCCTCAACCCATTTTTGGCGACATTTTGATGACAAGATGAAATCGAAACATGCTGGTATGTGGTGGTTTCAGCCACGGAGATGCTCGCTGGCATCTGCTTTGTGGATGTCTTTCTTCTCATCTAGGGCCTTCATTCTGTGAGGCCCCCAGGACTCTTGTGGATAGTAACAGGAACCAAGGAAAGACCAACAACACTGGAGTTAGTCAGGACGTCAGTACCATCTAATCTCTGATAGGTACAGACATTTGGGGGCCTGGTTGGGTATGTGTCCTTCTAATCCCCGGGACATCCCACAGGGCTGAGTTCCCACTCTCTCAAAATGTGGGAGAACCACTTTTAAGGAAATAGGAGTCTCTTCCCGAAGGCTTTAGCTTAAAGGACGAAGGCGAGGGCCTTCATTACTGCCTCTGAATATTTTCATGGGAAGTTATTCCATTTCCTGAAGGAAGAGCTAGAGAAAGGGCCGACCACTCTGTCCCTCAGGGGCTGAGTCACTGTTCATGTTGGGAAGCTGACTCAGTCTTCGTCCGAAGACTGGGAGGGGGAGAAGAGGCGGCCTGTGTTTTGCATCTGGTCATCCCTCTCACCAGGCCTCCCCCAAGGCCTTGCCAAGCAGAGGGTCTTGCTCATCCTGTGGGGGTCGTGCATCCTGGTTTCCTCCTGCTTCCAGCATGACCCCTGGTGGGACTTGCGTTTGCTTTCCAAAGGAGACACACCAGAGGGTCGCCTCCCACGAAGCTCCAGAATGATACCCCCAGGCCTGAGGTCTGAGGAGCTGGAGTATCCCTTTGGGGGAGGTGCTTCCAGAACAAGGTGGAAACCACCTCAGGCTCCTGTCGGATCTTTTCGTTCTTGGGGGAGGGCGGGCTGGGATGCATGGCAGACCTGTCGGGTAAGGCAATGTCGGGATTCTGGAAGGATGAGCTGGCACGTGGCATGACGCCTCTGTCTGTGGCAACCACTCACTTTGCTTCATCCTAAACATCATCTCTAGCCCCCTGGACGCGTCATACAGACTCGCCTTGGCAGGAGGGGAGGACATCGCCCTGTCCCTTCCCACCCACCCATCTGGCAGCCTGGACAGCATCTTCTCTCTTCCGAGATGAGAGAAGTTGGTCTTACCTCTGTGGAACAAACGAGAACAGTAGGGACTACTCCTATCCAGAGCTGGCCTAAGCGAGGGAGCTAGACGCCAGCACTTGGGTTTGCCAGAGACCGGGAAGCAGGTGGAGGACAGCGCGCTTCACAGAGCTCGAGGGGAAGGTTCTGGGGTTGCCCCGATTGGAGCCTGCTGGCCTGGGGAGGCTGGCAGCAGGCTAACTAGAATCGGGGTGTCCTAGGTGATGAGTTAGGGCGCATGTTTGATTTTCTCTGATTGGTATTAAGTTGTAAGTGGGTCCAAAAGGGAAGTTTGCAGCTCTTTGTCAGGTCCTGGCCATTTTCCCCAACTGCTCAGTGGTTGTTGTCTAGCTCCTTGGGCTGGTTGCTTAGAGGCAGCCGCCTGACCGCCTTCAGGGCTGACTTGCCCCGCAGGCTGGCTTCCCAGCTGCCCCTCCCTCCCGATGCACCTGCTTAGGTGCCCAGCCTCAAAACAGCTTCTTCCTTCATCAACCCTTCTTCAGCCCTCACCTTCTCCTTCTAAAACTCCAAGTGCAAGGTCCTGGTGGACATCTGCAAAGGGCGAACTGATTAAGGTGTGGGTACGCCTGCAGGGCCTTCCCAGACGGCTCTGCATCTCTATAGAAGATGCTGGTTAACGCTTAGGCCGCTCCAATTCATGCGAGTTCTGGGGTGTGATTCAGGGGGAGGATCCCTGCTGTTCCGGGAGGGGAGGATCTCGGAGCAGGTAGTTATGTCCTATATGGAGGGAGGGACTCCTTAATTGCTGAGAGGACAGCCACAGCCCTGGGCAGGCCACAAACCCAGGACTGAACAAGGGATTTGAGGCCACCCTGGGTGACACAGTTCAGAGGACTGTCACCACGCTAGATTGTTCCGTGGCCTCTCAGGTTGGAGATGGATCGGGTGCGCAAGGGACTGTCACCAGCTCTCCTCAGCTCTCTCACGTCACTGATGAAATCCTGTTCCCAGAGCTCTGGGTTCAATATTCTGATGCTCATGGAGTGCCTTCTGTTCAGTTAAAAGCCCACCGTGGGGGGAACAGCAGGGGCCAGGAATCTGGGAGACAAGCTGCCAAAGGCTGGGTCTGCACCACCTCGTTGGGTCAATAGAATCTCTCATCTCCCCACTTGTCTTTGATGTGAAAATCATGTCCCTGGTGCAGGACAAAGTGTGGGGAATATAATTAAAAACCAAATTGACTCCTGACCCCCCAAACCCCTCTGCAAAGGTACACGAGAAAGCCAACAGGTGTATCACTGACTCACATTAAACCAGAACGTGATGAGAATCCCCGGCCAGCATCGGGAGGAGGTGCAAAGAGAAACGCTTGTCTGTCTGTCTGTCTTCCGTAGCTAAACGGATAAATCTTTTGCATCAGGCAGCTTTCACAAGGTCGAGTCAGGAGAAAGTAGGCACATCTCCCCCTGAGGAAATGGGGTGTTACTTTCCTTGATGATTACATACAAAGAGATGACCCCAGGTCTTCCAGGACACAATCCTGAGTTGTAAGACTGGCCAGTGGCCTCTGTGGCCCATAAAAAAGATGTATGAGCATTTGAGGAGGATGGAAAAAGGAATTCTGAAAGAAAAAGGAAAAGTGGGGGAGTCTTTTTTCCCCTCCCTTTCCACCGGGAGAATTAAACTTCTTATTTTGCATTTATATTTGCCCTTACAAAAGTCACCCCAGAGTCAGGAGTCAGGGACTCAGGAGCTGGTTTGGGGGACTGAGCCTGCATCCAGTAGTCGTGGAGCCTGTGGGATGGCACCGGGCTGTGGGAGCAGCTCCCGCACTGGATGAGTTTCTTCCCTGGGCCACCAGCAGCCACAGCAAGGGAACAGCGCTCTGCGTTCCGGGCGGAGACACCCTCCCAGGGAAAGGGGTGGGGGGGGGGTGTTGATGAGGGCGTCTGTCCTCCTTTCCTGCCTCCCACACAGCCCAACCCCCTCCCTGCTCCCACCCTCTCAGATTCTCACGTTTTTATCTCGGATCTTGACGCACAAGATAAGGTTTCTATAATGGAAAATAAGAGCAGGAACCAGTCGGGTGGTGAGTCAGAGCGGTTCAGCCCGCAACTTAAGAAGCCTGCTCCCGGGACGCCTGGGTGGCTCAGTTGGTTAAGCAGCTGCCTTCGGCTCAGGTCATGATCCCAGTGTCCTGGGATCGAGTCCCACATTGGGCTCCTTGCTCGTCGGGGAGCCTGCTTCTCCCTCTGCCTCTGCCTGCCATTCTGTCTGCCTGTGCTTGCTCTCTCTCCCTCTCTCTGACAAATGCCTGCTCCCGAGGGCTGACGCTGGGGCTCTCATGGAAAGCCGAGCATCACAAGCCTTCTGGGTGCACACACAGTCCTTCCCCCTCCCTCCGAGGAAGGCTCTGAAAATGCCGCCCCTGTCCTGCTGTCGACTCCAGGGCTCTCTGATGGAGTGGGCGTCCTGTGGTTTCTGAAACATTCCCTCCGAGGCCTGGGCACCTCTAGTGGATTTTCTAGCAAAGCTGTCAGAGGTTGAAAAGATCTCAGTTAAATCACAAGGTCAAACCCTCTGCTTCCAGACAGGTCAGGGTGGAATGTCCTCGGGGGCCTCTAACCGTGGGTCATAAATGCTGACCTTGCCGCAGTCTCCTGCTCATTCCTGTTCCTTTGTTGGCTTGCTCTCCTGTTCAGCAGAAACACATCGATGGCCGGCTTGGTGTTGGGCATCACTCCCACGGTGTGTGGACACGGGACAGGTTCTGCCTCTGCGGGTCCCTACAAGCGCATCACGCTGTGGGGTCTGAGCCACCTGGGACACTCCTGGCAGTGTCCCCCGGAGTGTGCTCTGAATCCTGGTGATCCTCACCTCAATACCCAAAACCCAGGTTAGGCTGCTGTCCCTGGAAAAGCCAATACTCAAGAAACGAGTTCTGATTGGAAAAGAATCTGAATTTTCTCCAGGAGGCCGGCCACCTCGGGGAGAAGGCAGACCCTCGTCCAAAAACCAGCTCTGAGGTTTCTGTCTGGCCCAATGAGTTATACAGGAATTTTAGGGCCATCGATCAATAGAAGGGAGACCCCGTGGTCTGTAACACTCGATTACGTGCAGACCCAAGGGTGCCAGCTCCAGATGTTTCCAGATGTTCAGAGGGAGTGTACTATGGGGGGAGGGTGGGGAGGTTGGGCAAGAGGGCTTGGCTCTGAGCATTTCTAGGAAACAACGCATGATCTGTATATAAGCAAAGAAAGGTTTAGCTAATTCATCACTCAGGCTAAAGGCTCATGCTAAAACATAAAGTCTGCTAAGTCGGTCCTCCTTCCCAAAAAGTGTTCAGCAAGAAGACCAGGAGAGCAAAGTCATGAAAGGCCCAACCTTCCCAAAAAGTGTTCAGCAAGAAGACCAGGAGAGCTTTCTTGAACAATACCAGGTAGCAGATAAGGCTGCAGGGATGCTGAGCTGTGGTCTCGGCTTTGGGCCAAAATCTGTGATTCAGCCATGTAGTCAGGTGCACCCGGGCAAGGTCAAGGAGCCAACTTCTTCGGCTTTTTGGGCACGCCAGTCTAAAGCGTATAGGTTATCATGAACTCCGATCAGCATGGGGATGCCGGGAGTATAAGGAACGCTGTCCACAGTTACCGTTGTACCTGCATGCTGATTTTCAATATGAGTAAACATCGACGTGTAATAAAAAAAAAAAAATACTCTCAAGAAGTGTGTTTCAAAGCATGGCACAGGTCTTCGCTTGCAGGACTGCTTCAGAGAACTTGCATTATTACCACGGCTCCATCTTTAAGTTCGGGGGACGCCTGGGTGGCTCAGTCGGTTAAGCGTCTGCCCTCAGCTCAGGTCGTGATCCCAGGGTCCTGGGATCGAGCCCCATATCTGCCTCCTTGCTTGACCCTCTCCCATTCCCCCAGCTTGTGCTGTCTCTTGCTGTCTGACAAATACATAAAATCTTTTAAAAAAACAAAATAAGAAAAGTAAAAAAAACTTTAAGTTAAAGAAGTTAAGGAGTTAACTTGCCACTAGAGGGGAAGGGAAGCTTCCTAACATGGTGACTGTTGAGACCACCTTTAGGCAACCATTGTGGACGGTGGAAGTCTGAGTAAGGTGGGAAGGGCCACAGGCAGCCCCAGCCCCCTGGCTGAACACAAACAGGTCCGTTAGATGACTTACTTCAAAATATCCGTAAACCCTGGTCGATGAATGCGTTACTTACACCCGGACATGGTACAAAAAAGGAAAATTCCATAGGGTCCCTACCTCCGCACCTCCCCCCTTAACTGCAGATGGCAACCCCCCACCCCACCACTGCCCTGTGGCAGACAGCCTCTCCCTTGCTGTCCTGCCCATCGCTCTCTTCTGGTGTAGTCAACAACCTTCCATCTCCTCTGTTCTGCCTTGGGGGACTTCTCTCACTGCCCTTGCCCCTGACCTCTACCTGATTGGGTCACCCCACATACGGAGGGCCCCCAATCCGATCGGGAGCCACACAGTGACACATTTGCAACATGGGTCCTTGCCCCAGCAAAGCTATGCCAAAAAAAGCTCACCTCCCCACTGAGTTCAGCTGACCATGAGCGGCTAATCTCGTAAAGTGGTTTAGTGATCACAAGAGAAATTATTGTCTCTACAGCGAAATGTTAAATATAAGAACTGACTTCTAAGTTTTTTTTCGTGGTACCACTGTGGTGATAGTCAAATAACTTTTGGCGATATTTCAGATTTATTCTAGTAGCCCACGAGTTCAGACTTTGCTAAGTTTAGTCTTCACTATCTGGCTTCCACGTCAGCTGGATACCAATTGTAATAGTCAGTCTTCCCATCTAGCCAAGATGAGCATTCAAGGCCCCTGTGGTCACAGAGGACAGCCTTGTGCTGAGTCTACACAGTTCTAAATGGCTGGTCCATGCGGAAGTCGGCGGTGAATGAGGACAGTGAAGGCAAAGATCAAGGGTAACCACACAGCTGAAGGAGTTACGAGCTCAGGAGCTTGTGTGCGATAACATGGATCCTGCCCTCACCCTACACTGACCACCCCCAATTCCTTCTCAAAGAAGGGGTGTCTGCATTTCTTTTCGGAGACCAATGTTCTGTTTGGTATGAGCATTTTAGCACCTGAACCCCATCTTGTCCCCTCTCTGACTCTGAGTTCTTGTGTCCTCATCCCTTGGTTTCTCCAGGACTGGGATCTTGCCTTGTCCCCTAAGTCTTGAAGGGCCCCAAAGCCTGCTCTTGAAACCCCAAGCTTATAGCCGTGTCCCTAATGCCCATTGCTGGGTTCCACGTCTCACAGTCTACCCGTGACCCCACTGCATGCCCCTTCCTGAGCTGAGCAACACCTGCTCCCATGGCCTGGTTCTGCTCCTGACCCACATGAGCTGAGACTCCATAACAGGGGTACAGCTGCCGCACTATTAAGTAGAGAAATGTGCTCGATTGGAGCTTTCAGACACAATAAACTGGAATTTAAGAAGTCTTTGGAATAAATAGGTAAAGGAAGAAAAACATATCAGAGGTACAGACATTTAAAAAAAAATAGCTCTTGTACCAAGCCACCTAATACCTGACCTTGAAATGATACTCATTTTACAAGTTAACGGGGAGTAAGGACCGCAGGAAGAATCATACCAGATCATGGGAGAGGGCAAGTGGATAGCTTACTGCTGCGGTATCTTACTTCACCGTGATTCTATGTCTAAAACAGGGGAGTAGTTGTCCAAAAAAATGTGCCATAGAATCACATGAATTGGAAATTCTTCCATGTCTGTCTTTCCAAAGCATACTTGTTACTATTTGGTTTAAACATTGCCAGTGCTTGGGGCACCTGGGTGGCTCAGAAGACTGAGCATCCTACTCTTGATTTCGGCTCGGGTCATGATCTTAGGGTCATGAGATCGAGCCCCACATTGGGCTCTATGCTCAGCTGGGAGTCTGCTTGAGATTCTCTCTCTCCCTCTGCCCCTCCCACCACTCTCTCTTTCTCTCTCTCAAATAAATAAAATCTTAAAAAGAAATTTCCAATGCTTATGTATTCTTTTTTAAACTTTTTATTCTGAAAAAACCTCAGACCTCAGAAAAGTTATAAGACCACAAATAAGTACAATCAACTCCATATACCCTTCCCCTGAGTTCACTGATCTTAGTCATTTTTATGCATTGCTTTTTCCTCTCATTCCCTCCTCTCTGTCTCTCCCTCCCCCTCCCTCCTCCCTTTCTCTCACTCACAGGATCTCATAAGAGCAAAGACATTCTCTTACCTAACTATGGTACTCTTAGTCCAAGTCAGGGGATTCCATAATAATTCAATTCTCTTGTCTAACTATTTGCCCAGTAATATCCTTTATAAGCAATTTTTTTCTGGCTCTCGATCTAATTCATGATTGTATTTCATATTTAGTTGTTATGTCTTTCTTTTCTTTGTTCAAGACCAGTTCCTCAGGCTTCTTCTTCTTCTTTTCCTTCTTCTTCTTTTTGGTTTTCCATGACATTGACATTTGGTTTTGAAGAGTACGGGTCAGTTGCTTTGTGTGATGCTCCTCCATTCATCTATTTTAGATTTGACTGTTTCCTCATGCTCACAATAAGCTCTCCTCTCCATTAGAATCAGCTGGCTCATTTTTGTCAGGGTTCCTACATTAATAATGTTGGCTCATTTTCAGTGCATCGCATCAGAGGGCACGTGATGTTGGCTCAGCCCGTTATTGAGATCACTCAGATAAGGTAGTACCCTCCAGATAGCTCCACCACAAAGGTCCCCTTTTCCCCTTTGCAATTAACAAGTTAATTGTGGGAGTATATTTGAGATATGTAAATAGCCTATAATCCACTGTATTTGTCAGGATTCTCTGGAGAAATAAAACCAATACGACGGAACCTACATGTATGGAGAAAAAGAGAGAGGGAGGAAAGATTGATTTTAAGAAGTTGGCTCATGCAATCATGGAGGCTGTCAAGTCCAAAGTCTGCAGGGCAGGCTGGCAGGCTGGCAGGCTGGAGACAGAATTGCCACTTCCTCAGAGAACTTCAGACTTTTTCTCTTATGGCCTTCAACTGGTTAGATGAGGCTCACCCACATTCTGGAGGACAATCTGCTTTACTCAGAGTCTACTGATTTGAATGCTAGATACCTTCATGGTGTCATTTAGACTGGCCTAGCCAAGTTGACACACACAATTAATCATCACACTCTTCAAACTTTTATCCAATGGTTTGAGCATCCACTGATAATTTTAGCTTTAATTGATCATTACAATGATGATTTGAAAGGCAATGTTCTGTAATTCCTTCTACATTTATTAGCCCTTTAAAACAACCCAGAATATCACAGATAAAGCTAAGTTCTTCCACTTTTTCCCCAAGGTAGGGGGTATAATTATTTTGATGCAACAGTCCACCATCAATGCCACATAGTTTCATTTTTTAAGTATTTAAATCTTTGCTTCATCTGGAACTTATTCTGAGTACGTTGTGACATATGGAGCCAACTTAATTTTTTCCCAGATAATGACCTTATTTTCTTATCATCGTTTGTTAAAAGTCCATATTTTCTTCCAATGATTTGCTGTGACACCTTTATCAAATTCTAAATTCCCATATAACTTGGGTCCATTTTGATGTTTATATTCTATTCCATTTGCTTATTTGTCTTTTCACAGCCCATAATCTCTGCTTTAATTATAAAGCTTGTGTAATATGTTGTGCTAATTGTCTCTGGGTTTCTTGCATTTTTGCACTTCTTTTGAGCTGAAGTTGACTTTGTTCTGAGCTATCTTTTAAGGATATGTGCATAACAAACAGCTGTGAAAGATAGAGATCGTATCTCCTGGAAGAAAATGGCAGGCATGCTTCTGTCCATCATAAAAGATCTGGGCTCCCTAAGTTTAGGGTTTCTTCCCTGTCATGCAACCTGCATGGTCCTCTTTGTGTCACCTGTGGGAATTAGAGCTTAGGAACCCATCCAGGAAAACACTGATAATACTGACACTCTGCTTTAGCCAGGAGTCTGGTGTCTTCTACCATATCATGAAACAGTGGGAGGCTAACTTGTTACTTTACAGGTAGAGTAAAATCTCTGACTCAGTTGTTGACATCACTCTGTAGGGGAGTCCTTCCTCAATGCTCCTCTTGGTTAGAGTTTTCCTGGTACTCTTGTGTGCTTATTTGTCCTGGTAACCTCTAGAATTAATCTAGTTCTTAAAGTCAATCAATCAAACAAAAATTATATTTTATGTGAAGCATGTTAATTTCACAAATCAATTTCAAGAGAGTCTACAGCTTCATTGGGGAGGGTTTCCCTTTTCTGTGGTCTCATGGGCAATCTTGTAATCCAGGTCACCAATTCACGCTTGAACTATGGGACTTCCTAAAAATCAAATCTTGGACTTTGCTTTAAATAAATGAAAAAAACAAAACCCCTTTTAAACCTTAGGATGAAAAGCATAGTGGCCAAAACATGGTCATTAAAATAGAAAACACCCCATAGGGCTTTCCTGAAGGTTAAATGAATTCATACATGTGGGTCAAGCACGGAAAGAACTTGGTACATGGTAGTGATTGTTATTATAATTATTTCTTTTTTGCAGCAGTGATCTTTCATCTCATGTGGTCAGAAAAATCCCAGTTCCAACCATTTTCATATGTGCAAATCAGTATGGTGAGGAAACTCAAGATAATTCTTATAATATGGAGATATGATTTATTAGGTATCTAGCTGACATGGATACATTAATTAGACTAATATGCTAATGATCATCTATAAATAAAATCCTCTCCCTAAATGTATCTTTTAATTGAAAACATTTTACATTTCTCATGGAGACCACTACTTCATCATTTTTACAATTTAATGAGGATGAAAGCCCTGCTCATTCAGGAAGAGATAGTAATGGATGGTTTTGTTCTGTATCAGAATAATTATGATAATTCTGGGTCCTCTGTCCTTGGAAATGTTTGGGTCATAGACTTAAACTGATAGGAGGCACAACAATCCCGTTTTTAACTGCAATTTGGTTATTTGAAGGTATTTTTTTTGATTCTCATTAATTCATTTAGATATTAAAATTCTTGCCTTTTGTGCCATAATAAAGTGCCTGAATGATTTCCATCCTAGCATGCTGGCCTAAATCTGAAACGAATGGAGTCCTGAGTTATTAAGAACAAGCTCCTGGTGGCGTGATACCTTTTTCCAGGGACAGGAACAAAACCCGGGCAAGGCCAGCTGAGGGTTGAGGCATGGTCTCCCAGTGCCAAAACACCCACACCCCATTCTAATGATTCCTTAAGCCCCATTCCAACTGGAGAGACCAAGAAGCATGTTACCGTCAGCTGATTAGCCGGGACGAGAAAACCCAATGAGCACATTTCTCTGGAAGAAATATGGCTCATGAGAATTTACGGAGACAAGCTGGAGAAAGGCACTAACATCAAAGTTAGCGCTGATGTGAGCTCTGGTTTCAATCTTCTCTTTGCCTCAGTATCCGCACCCCCCTTCCCAGTCTTTTGGTAGTTTAGAGAACCAGACCTGTTGTGTTCTGACGAATTCTGCATAAATAGATACAAGGAAATACGGCTAACATCCCTTATTGTCACGCTCACTGGCTCTGTTTCTTAGATACCTCCTTAACCTTTAAAAAAAGCTTTAAGTGTGTGGACTGGTTCTCTAAGAACATTCTAACTGAAACCACATTTCCTGTTTTTTTTTTCCCAGGGATATTTTCCACAGGCCCTTCCAGGTCTGGTCTCCACCCATCTCCTCTCTGCTCTCTGTCCCGGGACGCTGGTCTATAGGAACAGAGTCGACGTCTCCCTTGTTCTGGCTTCTGGCTGGATTCAGCCAGGAAAAGCAGGAGGAAAGGAAGTCCAGAATACCCCCTTCCGGATTAGCTTGGTTGGCTACATTCCATACAGCCTAGGAGCTCTTTCTGGCTTTCAGCAATGGCTCCCTCCTTTGGCCCCTGAAGTCTGGCCCTGGTGAGTCTTTATTAGACCCCGGTGTTTACGCTCGCTATGTTGGTTCCAGAAGCTTTACCCACACCTGCAATGTTTCTAAAGACCCTTCTCATTTCCCCTCTTGGAGTGTGCCATGTTTTCTGCTCAGAGAGTTTGTTAGGTTCCTGGGGCCACTGGGACAAATACCCGTGACAGACGGCTTAAAACAACAGAAATTTGTTCTCTTACGATCTGGAGGTTGGGACTCTAGAATCAAGGTGCTGGCGGCCGACAGGACAAGTTCTCTAGAAGCTCTAGGGTGAGCCCTCCAGGCCTTTCTCTCAGCTTCTGGTGTTGCCAGCGGCGCTTGGCTTACAGGTGCGTCGCTCCCATCTCTGCTCCCTCTTCACAGGGCTGGCACCTCTCCTTGTGTGTGTCTCTGTCTCTTCTTCTAAGGACACCAGCCATATTGGATCAAGGACCCACCCTACTCCGGTGTGACTTCATGCTAATTTAATGACATCTGCAAAGACTCTATTTCCAAATAAGGTCCCATCCACAGGAATAAGGGGTGAGGATTTCAACATATGTTTTTGGAGGGTACAGCTCAACCCACAATAGGGCCCAACTGATATGGTGCCCCAAGGGGACTTTTCTTTCCCTTCAGCATCCCATGCCCCCTGGTCTCTTCCACTAGGCCTCCTTCTGGGCTCACTTTCTTTTTTTTTTTTTTTTTTTAAAGATTTTATTTATTTATTTGACAGAGAGATCACAAGCAGGCAGAGAGGCAGGCAGAGAGAGGAGGAAGCAGGCTCCCTGCTGAGCAGAGAGCCCGATGCGGGGCTCGATCCCAGGACTCTGAGATCATGACCTGAGCCGAAGGCAGCGGCTTAACCCACTGAGCCACCCAGGCGCCCCTGGGCTCACTTTCTTCAAGTTGCTCTCCTACTGGATTTTCCAATTACCCCCCAAAACTCTTCTTTCTGTCCTGGTCCCATTGCCACCCATCCAATTTTTTTTTAAGATTTTATTTTTTATTTTTCAAGTGGAACCCTACATGGGACTTGAACTCCTGACCTTGAGATCAAGACTTGAGCTGAGATCAAGAGTCAGATGCTTAACCAACTGAGCCACCCAGGTGCCCCAAGATTTTTTTTTTTTTTTAAGTAATCTCTGTACCCATAGTGGGGCTTGAACTCACAACCCCAAGATCAAGAGTTGCATGCTCTACTGACTGAGCCAGCTGGGGGCCCCAGCCACCACTCCAGTTTGAAGGCATGCATTTTCTTTGTCCTGTTCTGGTCTTCTGACTCACTTCCTCACCTCCCAGACCAGCGTCAACTCTGCATGGCATTCTCTGTTAACATGTGACATGTATCCACACAATCATGAAGGAAAGGAATTTGGGGGTAAAGTCTCCTTCTTTTGACCCCCTCTCCCTCCGTCCCTCAAGAGCACACATTCACGTCGACCATGACAAAGGAAGGTTTGCTACGGGTATTGCCTTCCTATAACTGTAGGAGGAACTGGTTTCAGAATGAGACAAGAATAATGTGGATGGGAAACTGAAAGAAAATGAAGAGATTCGGTCACAGATGACATCACAAAACAGCTGGGTCAATGAGCTCTGAAGGCTGGCCCGCATCAGACTTCCAATCACGGGAGCCCAACCAAGTCCTCGTTACCTAAGTTGGTTTAGGTTGGGGTTTCTGTGACTCGCAGCCAAAGGCAAGTGTACCACCCGGGTTTTATTTCGTTTTGTTTTGTTTCTTATTTCTAACCGACTAAGCAGATGGAAAATGATTAAACACAAAACAAATAAGAAAACCACTTTCTTGGATGCAAGATGGCCAGACCAGAACTTGAGGTTGTCTGGTTCTCAGTGTCAGGATGTCAACAGGAGATACGTCCACTCTTCCCAGGTCCCTGGGGTCTCAGCCCCATTAGGTCTGTCCTGAGTGGACGCACCAACAGGCTCGTGGCTGGATGTGGCAGAAGGAGCTCACGGGGCAAGCTGACCTACGAGGGTCTGACAGACAACCCTGGGTTTGGGGAAAACAGGTCAGGGAACCACTCCTGGGGGAGCGGGCAGCTTTTCCAAGCACTGTGACCAGACTGTTGGAAAGAGTAGAGATAGAAAGCATATTCATTAAAAAGAAGGCTGCAATTAGGACTTCTGGATGGAGAGGAGGACTGAATACAAATATTTACATCTATTCCCTCCTTAAACTCACTAAATGACAGTAAAGATGGTGAAATATATATTTTTAAATGTAGACACTCACAAGAATTGGAGAGAAGACAATATTGACAATCTTGGAAGCTGAACAGCAGATAGATGAATGGTAACTTAGCCGACTTCAGAAAGCTGGATCCCAAGCCAGTAGTGGTAGGGAAGCGATGGAACAACTCGAATTACATGCATACATTTACACACATTTACACGCTCACACACACACCTCAGAAATCAGCAGCACCAGGAGGTTAGGACGCAGGCATGAAGGTGGGGCAGCAGGTGGGAATTCCATCATTAAGCCCTCCCCCCACTGCACAGCTGGGTGCTTCCGCCCCACCATCTCAGTGGTGGCTTCCTCTCTGGAGAGGGTAAAACCAAGGGTCGCAGGCTCTGGAGACAGCTGGCACAATTGGGGGTAAGGTGCTGGTTGACAGAGCAACAGGTAGGCATAAAGGAAGATTTCCACGCTGGCTGTAAGCTCCCCCTTCCTCCTCATGCTTCCATGCTCTGGTCTGGATCCGCTAAAGGGAAGATCTAAAAATGCCACCTTCTGGGTTTCTGCACTAAAATGGTTCACCCAGATTTCCCTATCTGTGGACCACGGTCTTGTGCACGGAGCCTCCAACCAGCTCTGTAGACCCCTCCTCTGAAATCTGAGCAGACAGCCAAGAATCCCAAGATATTTGAGGAAATGTGCCATTTGAGAAACAGATTAAGAAGCAAACGACTCAGCTAAAAACAGCTTAGAGGGAATAGAGACAACACAGGGGATGAAGACCTCAAAATACCCTCAGCGATGGTCTAGAAGTCAGAAGAGCGGGGAGCCAGAGACATAGCTGGATGTGACCAAGTAAGGACTCAGGTAATTAGAAAGACTCTTTGGATTGAAGATAGGATGGCAGAAAAATAAAAATAAAGATATGATGGCAGAAATTTAAAAAAATATGTTAGCGAGTTTGGAAAATAAATTGAGGATTTCTCAAAAATCAAACAAACCAGAAAAAAGGAAGGGAAAAAGGAATACAACATTTCAAATCTGGTCAAAGAGGAGGAATAACTAAATAATAGGAGTCTAGAGAGCAAAAGAAATGGAGGGAAGATGATTTTTTAATTTTTATTTTTTAATTAAAAAAATTTTTTTGAAGATTTTATTTATTTATTTGACAGAGAGATCACAAGTAGGCAGACAGAGAGAGATGGAGAAGCAGGCTCCCCACTGAGCAGAGAGCCCGATGCAGGACTCGATCCCAGGACCCTGGGATCATGACCTGAGCCGAAGGCAGAGGCTTTAACCCACTGAGCCACACAGGCGCCCATTAAAAAAATTTTTTTTAAGAAGATTTTATTTACTTGATAGAGGAAGCACCAGCAGGGGTGGGGTGGGGGGAAGGAGGGGCAGAAGCAGAGGGAGAGGGAAAGGGAGAAGCAGACTCCCCACCTAACAGGGAGCCTGACACTGGTCTCAATCCCAGGACCCTGAGATCATGACCTGAGCCAAAGGCAGACGCTTAACGGACTGAGCCACCCAGGGGAACAACAGATAAAAATAGACCCATGCCTGGGCTGATGGCTGAAATGGATGATGGGGATTAAGGAATATATTTGTCTAGATGAGCTCTGGGTGATGTATGGAAGTGTTGAATCACTGTATTGTACACCCCAAACTAATATAACACTGCATGTTAACTAACTGGAATTAAATTTTTTAAAAAATGGACTCACGCTAACCTACATCGCCATGAAATTTCAAATTCCCAGAAGCCAAGAGATGATCCTACAAGCCTCTAGAGAAAACATTTTCCTAGCAAAGATCAATAATCAGAATGGTTTGGGCTTTTCAATAGTGACACTGAAAAGCTCAGAGACCGTGGGGATGGTCTCAGAATTCCCGGGGAAAATGGCCTCCAGCTAGAACTCTACATACAGCTGAATGTGAAGCCAATGGGAGACTAGAATGAAAACCCATCAGACATGGAAAATCCTAGAAAAATTTACCCCCCGTGTCCACTTCTCAGGAATCAACCACAGAAAAGTGCCTGACCAAAACCAGGAATAACTAAGGGAGAAGAGGGCATAAAATACGCACTAGGGGAGGTCCCAAAGTCAAGAAGTGATAGGGATTTGAAGATTGTTTTATAAGGATCTTTTTTGCCTCCAGATTGGAATCTGTTAAAAAAAAACAAAACACAACCAAACAAAAATTCAACTAAGTAAGGTTAAAGATCTAATTGCTTTAAGTGATTTGGAATTAGGCAGCATCCCATCTGGCAAGGAGGGGTGGGGTGTCCCAAGGGGGGCATACAAAATGGAAGCATTTAATAGGAAGGGGAGGGCGGCAAGAAGTTATTAGCTCAAGAAGCGAAAGGATTGTTTTTGGTAGGGTGGACTTCCTTTGCGGGAGGGGCTAGGGGTCTTTCTTATCATGCAGGTGAAGAAGACCTCCTCTTCCTTTGGGGGATGGAGAGGGCCCAAGCAAGACCACCTCATAGACGCTAACCAGAAAATTCCAGATTCACTGGCTTAAAATTCTACTCCTGCAGAGGTTGAACCTGACTTTAAGTTTTGGTTTGCTGTCCTGGGAACAAGTGACTCCACCCTGGACCCAGGATTTTCTCTTTAACAAATCTCTCAGTAGGTTCCAGAAGAAACCTCTTGAAGATGATGAAGAAATTGCTAGGACATGTTGTGCATTTGATCACACTGAGAGGAGATTCACGAAGCTGAGGAAGATCTGGAGTTTGAATTTGTGAAGATCTGTAGAAAAATAAGCAAGTTCAGAGAGGAATGATTAACTCCAGGGCCAACAGGCCAGGGAAAACATGGAGGGGAAAACTAATCCCAGCATATGGTGTGGCTTATGTGAAGATCACATTGACGCAAGCACAACAATGGACCAATGAATAGTGATCGAACTAAAATCAGCAGTGGCTGTGCTGAGACGATGGGGACCCCGTCCTCGTCTCACGCAAGTGTGCATTTGTAGCCCTTGTGTGAACGACAGGGTGTGCGTCAAGGACAACTACGCCTTCTCTCCAGTAGGAAGTTAATATGGAAAGCTAACAAGCAGGCTATTTGGAGGTAAACAATTAGTTGCAAGAGCTCAAGGTGGTTGCCCCTAGGGAGTGGGAACCTGGTGGGACACGAAAACCCAAGGATTGCTGTTTTTTAAGGCAAGTCTTGTGGAGATCTTTGCCTTTTTAGACTTTGCTCGTACTGAATCGATAAAGGATAAAAAACTAATTTTTCAGAATGCGCTATATTCATACAGAGTATTCAGGGTGGTGGGTTGAGTTTGGACAGACATTTTGATTGAGGTGGGCAGTAGAGAGATGACACGCGCACAGAGCTCCAGAAGCCGACCGGCTGCCTTCGCCGCCATCTTGTAAAAGGAGAGCTGAGGCAGTAGGGTCCGGGCCTCTGCACAGTCTTGCCAGACTGTCGGTTAACTGACTGCTCGTCACACCGCACTAGGAGCTCGTTCCTATTTCTGCTGCCCAAACCATATTGCTGTAGGGTCCGCCCTTCTTTGTGGTTTGTTGATTTAACTGCAAGGAGACAGAAATTTCAGAGACCAGTCAAAAGCCTTCCTATGCACTTTAGTCTCTGATAGATGCCACACCCAACTGAGACTTGGTTTCTATCCACATGGATTTCAACCTTCAGCCTGAAGATGGGACACGTCAACGCCGTCTACCTGTAAGGCTTCATGGGCCTGGGCCGATGTTGTTGGCCCCGTGACAGGAGAAGGTCAGAAAGGGGGAACGGCCAAGACAATGGGCATGGGGGGTGCAGGAAAATGCCTGCAGGGAGTTCCAGCAAATGGAGGCAGTATTTTAACCAGATGGGAATCTTTCTAGGGCAAAGACGAGGAGCCTCACTCAGGCGTGAAGGGAATCACATCACACCTTTATTGTGTGACAAAATAAGGCCCAGGCAGGGCATCTGTATATAATATTCACAGTTGTTCTGTGATACGTGGAAGAAAAGGCACAGTGACCTAGGCTGGCATACCTGGCTGGAGAAAATGATGTACAAATGAGAACCGTCTGCACCAGGGGTTCCCAGCACCACTGAGCGGGCTTCTTAGGGAATCCCCAACACACATCTCCCCCACAGAGGAAAGCCAACACACATTTGCTCAAATCAATTAGCATTCTCCTTTCCATAGATTCTCAGGGATCACAGACTGGTTTGAACAGGCCCAGAGAGCAAAGGGCCCAGAGGAAGGGCAAGGATGGGGGGGGGTTGTGCTTGACAGAGGTGTGATGACCACCATCTTGTGACCCTCGTTATTACAAGAGCATGGAGGAACTTCAGACCTTGGCTTGGAGAAGGTGAGACGTACACAAACCTGGAAGGTCTGTAGAACAGAGACAGGCCCATGTTTTAGCTCCATCACTATGTTTACAACGCCCATCATTGCAGCTTCTAGTGACCCATGATGCTTTAGAAATTGCATTTTCCCCAGGAAGGATTCCTTCGGGTTGATGGGAGGCGGGATTCCCAACCTAAAGTCCATAGTTTAAGTAGCTGTCTTTAATGACCCATACTACATTCCCACACACTTGCTAGATCTAAAGTTGTTCCAGAAAGGCACATATTATCATTAATCATAGTGTTGGCCTGTTTTCATGGTTTCTATTGTGCTTTTACACAATATCAAACACTTGGGGTTTTTAACCTTTGTTGTTTATTAGAGTCCCCGGGAGCATCCAGAAAAAAAAAAAAATGGGTGCTCGGCCTGCAACCCCAGAGTTCTGATTCTAGTGGTCTAGAGCGAGGCCCAGGCATTGGTATTAAAGAATGGTTTAACTCTCCGGTGATTCTAAGAAGCAGCCAGTGTTGAGAAACCACTGTTCTGAGAGTTTCCTACAGGCATGCAAGTCCCCAGTGTGGCCCACAAGGCCCACACGATCAATCTGGGTCACCCCTCCCTCTACCCTTGCTCACTGCACTCCAGACACAGGCACCTCTTTGCTGTGCTCAAACACACCAACCGTATTACCATCTCAGGACATACACCCTTTTTGGGCCCCTTCTGGAATGTTCTTTCCCTAGACATTTGACTATCTGGTTTCCTCATTCCATTCAGGTCTCTGCTCCAATGGCACCTCCTCAGAGAGGTCCTCCTGGCCACTCCATTTAAAATACCAGCCTTCCCCAGTCTCTGTCCCCTTACCTCATAGCACTTTATCAACATCCGCTGTTATGTTTTGTATTTACTCTTCTGGCTGACATTAATGCCTGGGAAACAGCAGAAGCTTAATAAATATTTGTTGAATGAATCGGTGAGTGACGAGGATATACATAAAATCATGAAACTCAGGCATGAAGGAAGTGCTCTGAGTTTGCTTCCCAGCTCAAAAAAAGCCCAGTTGCTTCCTTATACTGCCTGGTGCCATCCTGAGGAACAGCGACCCCAGCTGGGATTTGTACCCAAGTCCCAGACAGAATGGAAGTCCACTAGCGCCAGTCCCAAGAAAGAAGCTTCTAGAAACAGACACTCGGTATCTGATGAGGCCTTCTGATGTGTATGCATGAAAAATTTATGATAAGCCTTTCTGACATTTACAAAAGCCTTTGTTGGCGCCACACATTGCCAAGCGTGTTCTCGTCCGCCACCTTGTGGCCAAGCTGCGGCACTTCCAGACAAACCGTGCGTCATACCTGGGCTCAGTCAGAAGGGAAGTTCCTGGCAGCTGGGTTTGGCTAGGTTTGGCCAGAGCCATTTGGCAAACACTGTGCACATCTGACCAGGCCCTGGTGCTACCAATCTTCCTAGGCTCCCATTTTTTAGAAACAGGAAGCAATGGAGGTGACTGTTCGGTTTGGTGGCTTTTGCTGGGGGACAGCTGAGAGAAGTGCCTAAGGGCCAGCTGCCTTGAGCCCCACCTTACCTGGCCTTTGTTCTCCTAGTCTGACGCGGCTTCCACTATAAACCCTGTCACACCGAGACCCCTGTGATTTGGTCCAGGTAACTAAAGGCTTGTAAACTTCCCAAGTTTATCTATTTATCTATTTTGTAACCACCAGTATTTTAAAGCACATTTAGCACAGAGCAGGTGCTTACTAAGTAGTTGTTGAAGGGATAAAATAATAATTGCTAGCATTTATAGAGCACCTACTGCATACCTTGCACTGTATGAAGCCCAGGCATTTTCCATACCCAGTCTCACCCATCGTGAGGATACTCCCAGGGCTGGCCCTGGAACTCCCTTAGACCCGGACCAACAGGGACGGTTGGTCCCTGAATTCGTCAGCATGAGCTGCCATGACCAATACCACAGGCCTGGGGGCTTAGACAACAGAAAATAATTTTCTCACAGTTCTGGAGGCTGGAAATCCAAGGTCAAGGTGCCGTCAGGGTCAGCTTCTGCTGAGGCCACTCTTCCTGCCTTATGACAGCTGCCTTTTTGTTTTTGTTTTTGTTTTTTAAGATTTTATTTATTTATTTGAGAGAGTGAGAATGAGCGAGCAAGAGAGAGAGCAAACACAAGATGCGGGTGGGGAAGGAAGGGGCGGAGGGAGAGGGAGAAGCAGGCTCCCCACTGAGCAGGGAGCCCGACTTGGGGCTCGATCCCAGGACTGATCTTTAGATCTGTCTAAAGGCAGATGCTTCACCGACTGAGCCACCCAGATGCCCTGATAGCTGCCTTTTTGCTGTGTGGAGAGAGAGAGAAACAGAGAGGGTTGTGGGGAGAGGAGGAGGGAGAGGGGGGAGGGAGAGCAGAGAGAGAGAGAGAGAAATCTCCCGCTTCCTCTTCTTAGAACACTACTTCCTCCGAGAAGCTCTCCCTGGTTCCTGGTTCCGGGGACGCCAGCTGTAGGTCCTTAATGCTCATTGGACACACCTGAGTGTGACTCTGGGTAGCGGAGCGGGACCTGTTAAGAATTCCTTCCAGGTTTGTAAACCGAACCAAGGGTCCCAGTAAGTCTTTTTTTTTTTTTTTTTTTAAAGATTTTATTTATTTATTTGACAGACAGAGATCACAAGCAGGCAGAGAGGCAGGCAGAGAGAGAGGAGGAAGCAGGCTCCCCGCTGAGCAGAGAGCCCGATGCGGGGCTCGATCCCAGGACCCTGAGATCATGACCTGAGCTGAAGGCAGCGGCTTAACCCACTGAGCCACCCACGCGCCCCCAAGGGTCCCAGTAAGTCTAATGACTTAGCCAAGGTTAGCTCATTCTGACCCGTGACCCAAATCCCAGCTGAACAGCAGTCGTCTGGGCCCCAAAGTCCAGCTTAGGAAAGGGTTCTCGGCATCTTTTGCGGGTGACAGCAAGACTGGGGAAAGCTCTCAAACCGAGTTCCGCGACAGGTGGCCTGAAGCTCCCTTCTCTCTCTCTTTCCTGGTGAGGACGGCGGAGAGCGGTTCAGGAGGACGGTTCAGGGAAGCACTTTCTCGGCTCAGCACTCAGGCCCCGACGGCCCCCAGGCACAAAGGTCCTCCGACTCCCACCAGGCTGGAAGACGCGCCTGGCTGTGCTCCAGGGGCTCGGAGAGGGCAGCGCGACACACCCAGCCCCGGTTCCTTTCACTCCCACGGAGCTGCCAAGTCGCGCTAGAGCGAACCAGAGCTGACATCCAGCAAAAACTCCATCGGCCGTGAACTGGCAGGGGTTAGCAGGATGAGGGAACCTGGGGCTGGAGTGGGGCTGTGTCTCCGCAGGCGGACCTCAGAGCCCCAGGCCCGGGCCCTCTCTCCACTGCCTTTGATCAGGTTGGAGTCAGAGACCCCTGACGCGTGGGCTTCAATCTAGAAAGCCCGCAGGCCCTCTGACACCACAGGGCGGAGGCGGGTGGAAGAATTGCTTTTTATTTTTCTGGGGGCTTCTGGGAGGATTGGGAATGGGGAGTTCTTATTTATTTATTTGTCAGAGAGAGAGTGTGTGAGCACAAGCCGGGGCGGGGGGGGGGGGGGCGCGGAGGCGGGCAGCAGGCAGAGGGAGAAGCAGGCTCCCGGCTGAGCAAGGAGCCTGATGCAGGACTCGATCCCAGGACCCCGAGATCATGACCTGAGGCCAAAGCAGACACTTAACCCACGGAGCCTGGCATCCGGGAATGGGGAGTTCTTGTTCAGCGAGGCCAGTGCTTTTCATGCCACCAAACTCTACACTTAAGAACGGCCACAGGGCAAGTTTTGTGACGTGTATTTTATCGCAACTAAAAAAAAATACTCAGGACAGCTTGCACATTCTCTGCTGTCTTCTGCCTGCTGTGACTCCCCTGTCTCCTTTTCTCTCCTGCGCTGTCGCGGGCCACCACTCCTTCTGTGGCTCAGGCCTCCCCCCTCCCCCCAGGCCACTGCAGCAGGCGGTCTTCAGAGCTAAGCCCACCCCCAGGAGCCACAGCTGGGCCTCCCACTGGCAACCCCTGGGAGCGGCTTCTGATGTTTCCAGGACATCACCCAGGCCTTAGAGGAGGCCCCGTTCCTACGATGGTAAACTGTGTTTCATCTTTTCTGTTTCAGTCTCTCCTCCCCACAGACGGCCCGTCCTGTCCATCTAGCCCCGCCCTGGGCTGTCCATCTTGGGCCTCGAGGGAAAGGCCGCCTCTCCAAAGCTTTCTGGGACCCCCTTCACCCGGTGCCCCATCACGTGTTTGCATTTTGCTCTGCGGAAGGACACAGAATAGCCCAGGGGCTTAGCAGGCAGGCCTTTCCGTTCCCACTGGCTTGCATTCAAACCCTGGCTTGGCCCTCTGCTGGGGAGATGGCCCGGGCCAAGTAACTTCAGCTGGTTGTTCCTCAGTTTTCTTATCTCGGAAATGGGAGAAATAAGGCCTTCTTTCGGATTGTTGTAAGGCTCACACGGACTTAATCCACGCTGTCCATGAAATCGACAGGTCTGTGGCGTGGCCCGCCGCCTGGGCTCTGGAACCAGACTGTGGACGTGACCTTCAGCAGATTACTTGGTTACTCTGCGGCTGTGTTTCCCTCTGTGGAATGGAAATAACTGCAGTACTCTACATTATAGGGTTGTCGCAAGCACCAATGCTTGTAAACTTCATGCAACAGCGTGTGGGACGCTCTGACTACACAGGGTCCTGAGTTCCACAGAACAAGACACAAGCTTTCAGCTTTCATCCTAGACAGAGCTGGACAGTGAGGACCCACCCGGGCGTAGGGAGTGGGACAGCCGGGCTGGGGGATGGGAAGCCTCCCCGGGGAAGAGGCCTTAAGCCTGAAAGTGAAGAGAACTCAGCCAGGCGGCCTGGGTGGGCAAAGCTGGTAGAGAATGTGTCTCAGGACTTGATTTTTCTCCTGACCTGGAAATGAGAACTTGATGCATTCCAGAAGAAAGTCACTGTTGGTCTGATCCACGTGAGCAGAGAGAAAGGAGATGTGTCATGAGTTTAAAAAAAAAAAAAAAAAAAAAGCCTTGGGGCACCTAAGTAGCTCAGTCGTTAAACGTCTGCCTTCAGCTCAGGTCATGATCCCAGGGTCCTGGGATCAAGCCCCGCATCGGGCTCCCTGCTCAGGAAGAAGCCTGCTTTTCCATCTCCCACTCCCTGCTTGTGTTCTCTCTCTCTCGCTGTGTCTCTGTCAAATAAATAAATAAATAATTTTTAAAAAAAGTCTTGTAAGCCTCAGTGAAGGAAGGAGGGCTTGATCCGAAGGGTAGGAAAGGCCTTCAGCAGGGTTTGACTCACATCGTGTTTCTCACTCTGGGTTTGGAGCCTCCCCTTCAGTCCACGTCCACAGTGCGATGAAGAGTTTGTGCATGAAGCATCTTGGAAGTCCACCACGGGCCCTTCCTCTGGATGGATCACATGAGCAAGTTCTGGTGTTCAGAGCTGTGCGAAAGTTTGAGAACCGCTGCTTGTTTTTGTCAGAGGGACAAAGTAGAACTACTCTGGGTCTGATACCAGAAAGAAGTACTGATAGGATGAATCAAGCATGAATAATTTACACTATTTTATAAGAATTTTTGTTTGAGGGGTGCCCGGGTGGCTCAGTTGGTTAAGTATCCGACTCTTAATTTCAGCTCTGGTCATGATCTCAGGGTCATGGGATCGATCCCTGCATCAGGCTCTGCACTCAGCACAGAATCTGCTTGAGATTCTCTCTCTCTGCCACTCCACGTGCGCCCCCCCCGCAAAAGAAATAAATGTTTTTTTAAAAAGGAATTTTTTTTGAGCAGAAAAAATGGTTGTATTGAGAAAAACACTTCAAGGTGGTACAAACATATGCATATACAAAACTCTTAAGTAATTGAAGAGAATCTTGGGTATCTATTTCCCCAGGGAAAAAAGAGGACCAGGAAGAAACAAACCTTCACAAAAATTCACGTTCCTGGAATTTATTGTATGTGGATATTGCTTTTGTTCATACTGTTTTCCAACTTCTTTTTTTTTTTAAAGATTTTATTTATTTTATTTGACAGACAGAGATCACAAGTAGGCAGAGAGGCAGGCAGAGAGAGAGAGGAGGAAGCAGGCTCCCTGCCGAGCAGAGAGCCCGATGCGGGACTCGATCCCAGGACCCTGGGATCATGACCTGAGCCGAAGGCAGAGGCTTTAACCCACTGACCCACCCAGGCGCCCCTGTTTTCCAACTTCTGATGCCATTTTATTGAGTGCACACAACTTTTAGAATTGGGACACAGATTTTTTATCCTACCCCCAAAACTTACAGACTCCTATTCGTAAGAACAGGAATGTATTTCATCTTTGAAACTCCAAAAAATCATTACTGGCCATTACCTGAGTGGTCTTTTGAGTCACACAAAATTTAAGAAGAGGTAGGGCATGGAAAAAAAAAAAAAACAAAAAAACAAAAGGTAAAGTTATCCATTAATACTAGCTGGTGCTTATCACATGCCATTCTAAAGCATGTAAATTCACTTTTCACACCGGCTCCTGCCTCACTTAACAGTGTTTCCAAAGAGAGTTAGAATGCAAACAATATACAACTTTGCCACTCTTTCAGAAAATGACTAGTTAGTCCAAAACAACTTCATTTACGTGGTAGAAAAGGAGTTAAAGGCAGGGTATGGATTCGCCATTGTAGAAATGAGTGTGTATGTGTGTGTGTGTGTGTGCGTACATGCTTTAAATATGACTTTTCTTAAAAGAAAAAGACTTCTTCCTGAGGTTTAGGTTCATTGCTGGCTGCTTGGAAAAGAGCTTTCTTGGTTCACAATTCCAAAGTCTTCCCCATCAGAGTGTCCTGCCACCAGGGGACAGAAGTCAGGGCATGTTCTGGACCCCAGTCCATCCTCCACTTGCTTCCTGACATTCACATCTGTGTCTGTGAGACGGGATGTATCGTGGAATATATATTCATCTTCTCCACATTCTTTTTCTCATCCTCATTATCAACCTGGGCTTCAATCTCCGCTGGATTGACGTAAGTATAGAACCGGGCCATTACGGCAAATATCACGCAGACCACCAGGAGCAATGCCGCGAATAGAACGTACTCAGCCCACTTGGAAGGAATTAGAGTTGGAGCAAGAAAGAAACAAAAACAACACAGGTTATGTTACAGTGTGCTTTGGGAGTACATTTTCTTGTTATGTCTAGGTAGGAGGTGCTCTGCAATTGAACTGTGATGGAGAATTGGTAGGTGACTACCATAGATCCGGAATGGCCAGCTTTTCTTGAATGCCCAAGTACAAAGATAACATTTTTTTGGAACTGCATGGGAGGGCAGAAACCAAGACTCTGGGAGGATGAGAGAAAATTTCTGAAAAACCCATGTTAAGGAACAGAGCTGTCCTCTAGAAGGATGGGGACCAACAGAACAGCATACAGTACTCTTGAGCAGAAAATAACATGCAGAGAAGTGTTCTAAGTTAAGACCCCCACATTACGAGCTCACAGCAGGGGTGCGTGCTCTGATGGGACTTGGAGGGGGAAGTGAACAAACTGATAGGGTAAGGGATGACCCCCTTACAAGACAAATACTGAAATGCTAAAGGAGAAGGTTTCAGTTTCAGAGACGCTCTCATTTTATGTTAGCTGGAAAAATTACAACTACCCTCAGAAGGGCTCTAACTTTAGGTAACATGAAACTTTCTGGAAAACATGTCTGGCTTGGGGCCATTATGCAACATTCACAGAAGCTAGGAAAGATCTTTCCTTTGATAGTAAACCACATTAGGTTATAGGTATGTTAAGGCAAATCTTGGTATTTTGTCTGTCACTATCTAACTGTACACAACCAAGTAGAAATACAAAGAATTGGCACACATTTGGCCAAAAACGCATTTGGTCATCACCCTCTCTGGCTGGTTTTATTCAACCATTAGCTTAGATGACCATGTGTATACAGAGGTGGTGAGGGAGAGTCGTCATGATGACCACAGACACACACAGTCTCTTACCCCACCCCGTACCTGTTCGCTGAACTGGCCTGCTCCCGCTACGATAAGCACAATTATGTTGCCCACAGCCACCGTCAACAGCCATCCTGCTTGAAGCACTGACTTCATGTTGGAGGGGGCCTGGGGAAACAACACACAGTCAGTCTCTAGATGGCAACGGCACAGCTGGAGAATACAACTTACCGATGCATTCAGTTGGGCAGTCCGCCCTAAAAATGCGCATCGAAGGTGGGTTTTGCATTAATATGTGGGCTCACATATAAAAAGGCTTATCACTTGGATAACAAGACACCCCAAACACTCATGTACGAACATACAAGAATTCCTTGTTTCCCACTCTCCACATCCTCACAACGTTGTTGTCCTGAGTTAAATGGGCAAATCTATAGATGAATCAATTCTATGTCTACAGAAGAGTTTCCAAGCAGAGCCATCCATCCCGTTCTCTTTCCCCTAAATGGAGGCTACTCTCTGGGCCAGGAGCTTGCTCTGCTGTGAGCTTCCCTGTCACGTCATGACACCCCTCTTGTCACCTATAATATGTCATTTTATTTGATTGTGAGGTCATCACAGAAAGGGACTGTCCAACTCATATTTATGATCTTTACGGCAAGACTTAAAGGTGCTAGGCGTTGTAGGGTCACAATGACCTTAACTGTATTTTGATGAAATTGTTGAGAAACTAGCTTCTAATCAGCAGAATTTACCTCATGAGTCTCATCTTGAACAGTTGAAAGCAACATCTTTTAACTTTTAAAAGCTAGTCTTTAACCAGCATGTTTACTGGTAGCTATGAAGAAATCTCACCTGAGCCCTAACGATTATGAGGACACAACGCAGAAATGAACACCATAATGAACAGTTGATATCATTTAGTTGTTTCAGAACATAGACTCTGCTGCCTATCGTGGCCCTGGTCACGATCATTAATACAGCTTTCCCCCTTCAGGGCTGTAAATCTCCGGTATAGGATGTGGGAATGCAGAGTCATATGATACACGCACCCAAGAAGTTAAACAGAGTCATATTATTACTTGATAAAAACATGACTTGGGGTATCTCAAACACCTTGTTTGATGGAAGATACCATAATGCTTTCTAGAACCTTCCCTCCTCCCCCCAGAATCTTTTAAACTATAAATATATTGCTTATTGAAGTTAGGTTCCAACAGGGGTGGGGGTAGGGGAAGGGTGGTAGAAACAATGACCAAGAGACCTGGGAATATGAGAACTCCAGTCCCGTGACAGAGAAAACCACCTCGCCGCAGGTGAGGAGGAAATACTGTGGGATCTGCAGAGCAATGTTAACTGTGTTGGGTGAAATATCTTCAAAGATGTGCAGTTCAGGGCAGCCGGCATCCTAAACCAATACGGCAGAAGAGAGAAGATATTAAAATGGAGAATTGCTTCTAGAATAAAAACTGCTCAAACAGGCAAATGGAGCTTGGACTTCTAGAACCATGTCATACGATTTGTCAAATAAATACACTTTTAATTTATTTATATATTTATTTATCTAACATCTTAATTTTATCTTTTTCAGTTTTCCAACATTCACTGTTTATGCACCACACCCAGCGCTCTATGCAATACGAGCCCTTATACCCTTTTTAAATATGCAACAGTGCCTTTTGTCCTCATGATGAAATGGCCTTGGTTTTGAAAATCTGTTCACTAGCGTTTTTCTCTTAAATCAGAGAGTAGAGTGGAAGTCAGGGTTTGTTTAAAACATTGCCATCTCTTTGAACTCAAAGTTTGTAAGTCCATGTAAATAGTCTAGGAAGAGGCATCAGATGCTGGTCAACGTGGGCTTTTAGTCAGCCTCAGTCGTCTGTTTATTTTTATTCTAAAAATAACAGCACACTGAAGTCAACAGTAAGTTAAAGAACTAGTGACCAACTGAATGAATTCGAAGCCCGTTTAAAACACAGATGCTAATGTTCCTCCATTTCAGTCATGACCAAGTCCTAAATGTTTGAGTAGAACTTCTGATTCAACAGAATGACTCACTGACCGTCCTTCCAATGACATAGGTGAACGCACTACCAAATTCAAGGTTGGATGATTGGAAATTTCTTTCACACTGTTGCGGAATCTGTTGGGTTGAGCTTATTGTGAAGTGTTTTCTGTGGAAAGAAAGAATGATATAGGTTAACTTTCCTGGTATTAACAGCTTCAATGTAGTGTTTAAGGAAAAATACTTGAAATCCTTGAACTTGGGAGCACAGTGTCCAGGGAGGTACTTACACGCCCGAAGGAAAAAACTGATACTCGCTGGCATTGTGACCGGTGACATTCACATAAACCTTGTCGCCCATGGTGATGTTGAAGCTCTCATCAAAACTGTTTATAAATCTGAAACAGAAAACCATCCGTCTTGTGACTGGACCAAGGGGTATTTTATTTAGGTCACAGTATATGCCCCTGAACTTGGACTGTGATCTCTTTTGGAAGGGACTTAAGATGTTTATGGAAGAGTTCTAGACTTATAAAGGCAGAAGGAAGCCACCCCAGGTTTCTCATCGTTCACACACTCATGAGAACACACCCACAAGAGCTGACCACAGTCTTCTGCTGGACCTGTTCTGAGCGCCTGGTAACTAGGAGCTAGTTCAATGGTGTGTTGGGATATTAACCTGGATGGAAACAGGAACTGATTCCCCCTTCAAGAAGGCAACGCTTTGTGTCCCTTGCTCAGAAGCTTTAGAACTAAAGGATCGAAGTAGAAGTTGCTTAGTACCCGAACAGTCTCCGTCCGGGCTTCTTTCTGGGGGTTGGGGATGGAAGGCCATTTTCTGTCCTTTACCTCTAGGAGCCTGAGCAGGGAAGGGCCCCAAGGAGTGGAGAGGAACAAAAGGGTCGGTCTGGCAACCAGAGACACTTTTGGGGAGCTCACCTCCGAGAGGGAGTTCTGTGTCTGCAGGACCTAGAGCGATGGTGACCGGCGCTCTGTTAGAGCTCAGATGGGAGTGTAGCACCCACAGCCTTGGTGTCGGGTCTCAAGGCTTCCAGGGGCTGCAAAGTCCTCTATGCCTAAGTGGCTTGCCTTCAAAGGACCATAAAGATGGCGGCAGTGTGGACAGAAGACTGGATCCCTTCCTTTAGTGTTCCAGGCTATAGGAGACCCTGACGCTCTTACAGCACACCGGCCAGAAGGGTGCTGCCCCCAATGCGACTAGTGGATTTTTCCTGGACAGCTGAGGGAAAGCTTTCAGCAGATTATCCAATTTAAAGGATGGGCAGTCATAAGATTGTACACCCAAGGACTGCAGACAACAATTTAACCTGTACATTCCTAAAACATGTGGCCACATTTCATCGGCTTTGCGGCGACAAGTAATGAAATGAAATCTAGGTCAAATTCTAGGTACTGGGACAACATTTCTCTGAATTAAGCTCAGGCCCTAAAGTCCCTGGGTGTTTGACCTGGTGTAGTGTGACAGTTGCCTCACGGAGAACGGACTCCTGACCCAGGCCAGCAGGAGCCGCATAGTCGGGTGGACATCTCCAAGTGAAATGGCTGGCTCATAGGGTACCTCTCTGTTTAACGTTTTGAGGAACAGTTTTTCGAATTGTCTGCATCATTTTATCATTCTATATTCCCACCAGCAGTGTAAAAGTCTTCTGATTTGCCCACATCCCCACCACACTTGAAATCCCTGAACTTAGGATTCAAGTTATTACCGTTTTTTTTGGTTGCTTTTGTTTTGGTTTTTGGTTAGAGCCTGGTGAGTGTGAAGTGGTACCTCAATGTGGTTTTGATTCTCATTTCCCCAATAATTAATGATGTTGTGCTTCTTTCCTAGACTTTTTGACTTTTTCTGTGTTTTCTTTGGAGAAATCTCTCTCTCTCTCTCTCTTTTTTTGCAGATTTCATTCATTTATTTGACACAGAGAGAGAGCACAAGAAGGGGGGAGCAGGAAATGGAGAAGCAGACTCCCTGCTGAGCAGGGAGCCTGATGTGGGGCTCGATCCCAGGACCCTGAGATCATGACCTGAGCTGAAGGCAGATGCTTAACACACTGAGCCACCCAGGCGCCTGAGAAACGTCTCTTTGTTTCTTTGCTTTGCCCATTTAAAATATTGGGTTATTTGTCTTTTTACTTTTGAGCTGGAAGAGTTCTTTCTGTATTCAGAATCTCTTATCAATTATATGATTGCAAATATTTTCTCTCATTCTGTGAGCTGTCTTTTCATTGTCATGATGGTATCACTTGTAGCACGAAAGCTCTCCATGTGACAAAGCCCAAGTGACTATTTTTTTTTTTTTGCTTCATATCCAAGAAACTGCTGTCTAACCCCAGGTCACAAAGATTTATTGTTATTTTTCCTTTATAAATTTTATTGTTTTAGCTATATTGGGTTTATGATCCACTGCGTACCTTTTTGTGTGTGGCCTCAGGTAGGGTCTGACATCAGTCTTCTGCATGTGGGTATCTGGTTGTCTCAGTACCAAAATGATTTTAATAAACCCACAACTACCTTTAAATGAAGATTTCTCTTTAATCTACTTATGACCATACTCCCTCCTTGAAGGATCTTTTTCAGTATGACAGTCATGGAAACCAAGGCTTGAAATGAACCGAACTTAAAACCAAGCCTATGCCTAGATTTTTCTAAATCTGAAATTGAGCTTTTTAGAAATTAATGAAGCATATATAATCACGTCATCTACATTAATGATTTTTGTACCACCAATGAATAAAAATACTTGTAAAATTTTAAAATTTTTTCTCATTGTCTTAATATATTTTTAAATTACTTATAATGCTCAAATTAATTTGGTATAATAATTATATGTAATTTTTAACAAGATACCATGTTCATGCATTATAGGTGTATGCTTAAATATTTTTATTGGATATGGTAAAAGCTTTATAAAGATTTTTTAGTTTATTTATTTGAGAGAGAGAAAGTGAGAGAGAGCATGAGGGGGAGAAGGTCCAAGGGAGAAGCAGACTCCTCATGGAGCTGGGAGCCTAATGTGGGACTTGAGCCCGTGACTCTGAGATCATGATCTGAGCCGAAAGCAATTGTTCAATTGAGCCACCCAGGCACCCCATGATAAAAGCTTTAAAGGCCACCTCTCTAGAGAAACTTTGTACATGGGGACAAAAAAATATATATATATATGAATGGGAATTGGAGTACTCTTTGGAAAAATGGAAGCAACCTAAATTTCCTTGAACAATGGGTAAATAAATTGTGGTATGTACATGCAATGGAATATTATATAGTGGTTTGTGTGAGTGGATAAGGGATACTTATAGAAATATGAATGAGTATTAAAATATTTTATACTGTACTTTATAATATATAATATTGCAGAACACACACAGGACCATAATATATTAAGTTTAAAAACATGCTCAAGAACATTGTTTGTAAATATAATCATATATAGCAATATGTAATGTTAAAAAATTCATGAGAAAGATCAATATCAAATTCTCAACTAATTTTGACCCCAGTATTGTCATTTTTTTTTTTTTTGAGAGAGAGAGAGTGAGCAAGCATGTGTAATTGGAGGGAGGGGCAAACGGAGAGTGGGGAGAGAGAAACTTTAGTAGGTTCCATGCTCAACGTGGAGCACAGTGCAGGCCTTGATCTTATGTCTCTGATATCATGACCTGAGCTGAAATCAAGAGTCTGATACTTAACCAACTGAGCCACCCAGACGCCCCTGTCGCTTTACTTAAAGGACCCTGTTGAAGGTAGTCCACAGAAGTCTTGCAACTTAGATACCACATAATTAAAATGATTCCACTTTGTTTAAAATTCTCTCTACTCTTTCTTTAATTCATATATTATTCCAAAATCCAACCTCCTGACTTTCTCAAAGTTGTTCTATTTATCAGTTAGTTTCTGACATTGGTTTTTCAGAACTTCCCTATTTTATGGATTGTCTCTTGGACGTTGCTGAAATAATCAATTTTTGATCCACGGAAGATATGATGATGCCAATTAAAAGAAAAAAGTTTCTGGCTTATCTTTTACTACATGAGTGGGTTGGTGGGGTAAAATGTTGCTGATTTGATGTGTCCTTTCCCAAGATCTCAACAAAGAAAATTTTAAAGAAGAATGAAGCTTTAGCATAGCACGAGAACAAGAAAGGGTACCACAATTTAGACTGTTCGAAGTTTCCAAAGTTTTGGAGACATTTCTGAAGAAATCAAAACGATGGTTCTGAGCCACGGAGGACATCCCAGAGGCACTTCCAGCTCAGAGACTCAGATGCAAAGATTAGGAAAGGGCCAGATGACCAGCATCAGAGGATTTCCTTCCAGGTCTGCTAGGACAGCTGTACGTATATGCATGTGTGCAGGACAGAAGAACAATCCAGAAGACACAAAGAAGATGTTATGGGCTGAATTGTATCTCCACCCCTCCCCCAATTCATATGTTGAAATTCTAACCCTTAGGACCTCAGAATGTGACTCTATTTGGAGGTAGGGTCTTTATTCTTTTTCCAAAGATTTTATTTATTTGAGAGAGAGAATGTGTGTGCATGCGTGTGTGAGTCAGGGGAGGGGCAGAGGGAGAGGGAAAAGCAGACTTTGCACTGAGCACAGAGCCTGACGTGGGGCTTGATGTCAGGATCCCAAGATCATGACCTGAGCCAAAGGCAGATGCTTAACTCCTGAGCCACCCAGGAGCCCCTGGAGGCAGGGCCTTTCAAGAGGTAATATGAAGTCATGAGGGATCCAAGATCACTTGTGTTCTTAGAAGAAGAAATGATCAGGACACAGACACACAGAAGAAAGACCATGTAAAGACAGAGAAGGCAACTCTCTCTAAGGCAAGGGGAGAGGCCTCAGACAAAACTAATCTAGCCAATGCCTTGATGTTGGACTTCAAGCCTCCAGAATCATGAGGAAATAATTTTCTGTTGTTTAAGCCTTCCAGCCTGTGGTACCTTGTGATGGCAGCCTTAGCAAACTCATACAGAAGAGAACAAAGAAAATGAGAAGGAACCAAAAATCAAAAGAACATAGTGCTGGCTACTATTCACATGTAGTTTTACTACAGAGATATGTGAGAACATCAAGGAGAAAGAAGATCCCCAAAGCTTGGTGAGGGGGAAATTAAATCAACTACAGAGAGTGGCAGATGGTGTGTGTGTGTGTGTGTGTGTGTGTGTGTGTGTGTGTTTGAGCACAATTGGGTTTTGGATGCCAATAGAGACAAGCCTCCAGGACTCTGGGAAGAAAATGGCGGCCAACCTATGACTAAGCAGAACAGAAAAGCATTTTTGGGCAAGCAAGGACTTGCAAATTGCCTCACAGATTTTCTCGGTCAGATATCTGAGCACAAGTTTGCAGCCAAACAAGAAAGGTGACCCAGAATTCATGAAAGAAAGACACTAACCTGGACAAATGGTAAAAATTCTGTGAGGACAGTGGCATCACAGGACTACAGAGCAAAATGCCCTCGTTACATCAAAGGGCATGCTGAAGAGTTGGTTCTCAAAGAGGAAGGTGAATTCCCTGGGTCCATTCTCTGGATCACCCAGGAGGTAAAGGCTCATATGCTTTTGTCAACAAGAGGCCAAGTGAGTCACAGGAAAACCCAAAAGCTGTGCAAGAAAACCTTGGTTTAAAGATGTAGAACCATGGAACAATTCAGGGTATGTAATAGGCTATTCCAATTAACCTTGACATTCAGAACATTTCCATTTAAGGATATATTTTCAAGGATATAAAGTTACATTTCCTTCCCTTTCAGGCTTTTAGTGCATTGTGACTAATATTTTGATATTCAACTTGTAAATCCTGTTTATTAATCATTTGTAGAATTGACCTAGCACATGGAGAACACACAAAGATAAACATTACAAATGTTAACAATGTGAAACAAGCCAGAGGTAAAGAGAGATGAAAAGTTAATTCCATTTCTTCACAATTTCCATTAGTAAGTTAATATTCATCCTCCTAATCATACACTTTCCCTCCACTAGTTCATGTTTCACCGGTAACTGGTAAAAGCTGAAATCTGAAATTGTTAATGAGTGTCACAGGGAAACAGAGATTGGCTGTAAGAGTTGAGGCCAATAGGAGCCCTATCCTCGTTTCTCCCCCAATTTATTCAGATTTTCTAATCTTACTTAAAAAGTATATTTTCAGGTTTGCCTGAGTGGTTCAGTTGGTGAAGTGTCTGCCTTCAGCTCAAGTCCTGATCCCAGAGTCCCAAGATCGGGATCGAGCCCTGCATCGGGCTTCCTGCTCAGCAGGGAGTCTACTTCTCCCTCTAACCCTACCCACCTCATGCTCTCTCTCACATAAATAAATAAAATCTTTGTTAAAAAGCATATTTACAGTAAATTGGCTTTTTGGTGTACAGTTCTATGAATTTGAACACATGTCTGGATTCAGAGAAGCACCATCACTGCCAAGATATGGACCAGTTCCATCGGCCCCTGCGTCTCCCTCATGCAGACCCACAGCCAAACCTCTCCTCCACTCCTAACCCAAGGCAACCACTGATCTGTTCCCACATTCTTATCTTTTGTTGGTGGGGGGGCATTTCCAGAATGTCACATAAATGGAATTACACAGTAGCTATGTAAGTTTTGAGACAGGCTTCTTTCATGGCACAATACGTTTGAAATTAATTTATATTGCCTGTATCACTAGTTCCTTTTTCCTAAGGACTGTTCTGTTGTATGGATGTAGTATAGTCTATAGTCAATTGTCTGTTGATCCATCACCCACTCAAGGTCATTGGGTGACTTCCAATCTTTGGCAATTACGAATAGAATTTCTATGAACATTTATGTTTAGGTTCTTATGTTGACATAAGTTTGCATTTCTCTAGGATAAATACCTGAGAACCGGATAGCTGGGTTGTGTGGTAAGTATAGCCTTAACTTTATAAGAAACTGCCTCACTGTTTTTCAGAATGGCTGTACCATTTTGCACTCCCGTGCTAGAGCATGGGAGTTCTGGTTGTCCTGTCTCCTCCCCAGCATTTGGTATTGTCAGTTTAAAAAAAAATGATTAAATCCATCTAATAGGTATGTCATGCAACTCACTGTGGTTTTAATTTATATTTTTTAATGGCCAATGATGTCAAGCCTGTTTTCATGTGCTTCTTTGCCATCTGTATATCTTTGGTGAAATGTCTAAATCTTTTGCTCTTTTTAAACTGGATTATTTCCTTAATATTATGTTTCGAGAGTATTTTATATATTCTGGATGCAGATACTTAGTCAGATATGTGATTTGTAAATATTTTATACCAGCATGTAGCTTACCTTTTTCATTCTCTTAACAGTGAGATTTGCAGAATAAATGTTTTCAGTTTGAATGAAATCGAATTCACCTACATCTACATATCTATATGTATATATTAAAAGGACACATTACTCAGCCACTAAAAAGAAGGCAACCTTGCCATTGTGACAACATAGATGAACCTAGAAACAGTAAGTGAAAACGAGCCGGACAAAGACAAATACTGCATGGTATCGCGTACATACGGATTCTAAAAAACAGTTGGATTCATAGAAAAAAAGAGTAGACTGGTGATTGCCAGGACCCGCGGGGTGGGAAGCAGGGAAACGTTGTGTGAAAGGTACAAATTTAGTTCCATGATGAGTAAGTTCGAATGTACAATGTGGTGACTGTACGTCATACTACATTGTATACTTCAAATGTGCTAAGCAGTTAGATCTTAAGCATTCTTTTTTTTTTTTTTTTAGGTCTTAAGCATTCTTATCACACACACACACACACATACACACACACAAGTTCACTATAAGGTGATTGTGTTAGTTTGACTCTGGTAAATATTTCACAGTGGATACATACATTGAATCATATTGTCCACTTCAAATATAATTGATTTTGTCATTTATACCTCAGTAAAACTGGAAAAAATCATAGAAAAATAACGCTATGATTTTGATAATAATTGCACTAACCCTATGGGTCCATCTGGGGACAACTGACATTGTCACTCTATTAAGCCTTCTAATCAATGAAGCCAGCAGATCTCTCCATTGATTTCACTCGTCATTAATTTCTTCCATAAGCCTTTTGTAGTTTTAGTTCTCAAATCTCATATATGTTTTTATTAGCTTTGTACCTAGTAGTTTGTCTTTTTTGGGAGCTATTGTATAGCTTTAATTTTTTAGTTTCCAATCATTCATGGCTGGCACATAGAAATATGATTTTTGTTGTTGATCTTATATTTTGTAACATTTCTACACTCATATCTAAACTCACTTATTGAGTCTATGAACTTTTTTGGTAGAGTCTTTGGGACCTCCTGTGCAGGTCCTTATGTCATCTGTAAGTAGGAATAGTTTTTATTTCTTTCCTTCCAGTTAAGATGCTTTACTTCTTTTTCCAGTCTCATTGCACTGGTGCCCAGAAGGATGTTGAAAAGGAGTGGAGGGTGTGGACAATCTTATGGGAAGAGCATTGAGACTTTCTTCATTCATTATAATGGTAGCTTGGGTTTTTTAGACATCCTTTTTCAGAGTCAGGAAGTTCCCTTCAATTACTAGTTTGCTGAGGGCTCTTTTTAAATCATGAATGGACACTGAATTTTATCAAATGCTTTTCCTGCATCCATGGATATGATGATACGGATTTGTCTCTTTAATTTATTAAGATGATAGATGATATCGATTGATATTTTTAAGAATGTTGAACCGCCTTACATTGTTGGGGTAAATTCCTATACTCTCATTTTACAGCCTTGTCGCAGTGGGACTTTACTATGGGAAGGCATTACTTCCATAAGAAGCTGATAAGACTTGAGTTTTAAAGAAAAGTACATACCTGATGCCATTTTCTCCTTTTTCTGGCTTCTGGTTAAGGCCATCCTTTACCTGAGAAAGAAAGCATTTTCAAATCTAATCCATTAGAATACATTTAGATGACCATTTCAGCACTTGAGAAGGAGAGCGATGTTGACATTTATCCTAGGAGCTAAGGGCGTATGATAACATTTGCAGAGCTCCGTCCTTCAGTCCCCATTCTCCTGGAGGTGAAATGAGTCTCTACAATTTTTGATGTTTGCTTTCTAGTGCTTCCACAGAACATGACTATCCAAGAATTGAGAACAAATCACTCAAGAGCTCCCTAATAAAATACACGACCAAGAAGTCTTAATTCCATACGGCAGTTTTCTAGAAGGTCACAGAAGGTCACCTCACAGAACACCTCCCACTCCTCCACTCAGTTCAACTCTACTTCCACGGTTTCCTAATATGCTCCATGGCCCATCTAGATGCTGATATTTTGTCATGAAATATCTCATATGTATTTTTATTGCTTTTGCCTGATATTTTCACTATATTCTTTTCAGAGACTGTTTTAATTTTCCAATTACCCAGTGTGATTTTTTAACCAATACAATTTAAGATGTATGTAAAATTTTATCTCAAGAAGTTGCTAAGAATGCACCTATGTACTCTGTGTGACTTGCATGTTCTCACACACACCCTCCACCGTGCCCTCAGATTCTTTTTTTTGGAGGGAGGGTGTGGGGGCCAGGCATAGGAAGAATCTTAAGCAGGCTCCACACCCAGCACGGAGTCCGATGCAGGGCTCGATCTCACAACCCTGAGATCACGACCTGAGCTGGAATCAAGAGTCGGACACTTTAATTGACTGAGCCACCCAGGCACCTCCCCCACAAAAGTTCTTTTTAAATTTTTAAATTAATTTTCAAATGAATATTAACCCTTCCCATCCACCAATGTTTTCTTCGAAGTCAAATGACTTGTATCTTCAAAGAAGGAAGAACTTGAGGACTAACTCTCACAATACTACCTGGGCTAAAGCAATGCACACAACTGAAAGGCTCTGTCGCCGACATCACACACAGTAAAGAATCAGCTGTAGGTGTCCAATGACTTACCACTTGGGAATTATTGGGGGCCCACACTAGAAGGGTGTGCCGATGGCCCTGCTCAAAGTTATAAGTCACCGCATAGACTGATGAACCAGAAGAAATGTTTATACTTGTCAGTTTGTCTCCAGCAAAAGTCATGAAATCATTTGTCTGCATTGGGAGAGAAGAAGTCACAGTTAATACCATAGAGTCTCGCTCTGCCTCGGTTCACATTCACAAGCATCAAAAAATGTCTTGTGGGAGCTGGTGTCGGATTGTCTCAGTACCGCCCCTCCCCCACCACGGACTCCATCATGACGTTGTCTCGTGTTACGCAAGAATTAGGCTTTTTGCACAGCACTTTACTTTTTGTTTCTTTTTCTGAAAATACATGTTCTGGAAATCATCTCTACCATGGGGCAGAAAACAGCATCAGGGATAAAGGAATAACCCGGGAGGAAATCAGTCTGGAGCTGCTCCAGGCACCAGAAGTCAACTTTTCTTTTTTCTATAAGATCGTCAGTTTCATAAACTCCAAGGGAGCAGCTCTTCACTGTGGCTGAACAGGAAGGAGACCAGGTAAATCCAAACCTCTGGGCTATTGGAATTTTCAGAGCTCTTCAGGTGATTCTAACATGGAGTTCAGGTTAAAAACCTCTAATTCAGACCAGTGACCATCCAGATGAGGGCTTTCCGGCCTGGGCTGGGCTGACATTTGGGACCAGATAAGTCTAGGTTGTGGAACTGTGCGTCAGCCTCCCTGGTTTCCTCCTTCTGAAATGCCAATAGCAGCAGGATCTCCATTGTGACACTGAAAACTGTCTCCAGAAATTGCCAGATGTCCCTGAGGCGGCCAAATGGTAGAGAACCACAGACAGAGCCTTGCTATTTAAAGTGTGGTTCCACGCACCAACCACGGCACCCCTCCCCTGAGAGCATGTTAAAAATGCAAAATTTTACAAATTCCCCAGGCGATTCACATGCCCATTAAAGTCTGAGGCACACTGGTCTAGTGCGAAGCCCAAAGAGACCGAGATACTAAGGCAGTTCACTTCCATACTTGTAGGAATTACATAAAGATCAAGAAGATCAGTGTCTCCCAAGCCTATTATAACTCAGGTCAGAAGAGAAAAGAGAAAGTTGCATTTCTTTCTACTTACTTGACTCATCTGGGGAAGTGTTACTTCCATTCCAGGAAAAGATGCCGTCACGTTACTGTCCCCTAAATTCAACACTTTAACTTGGACTTCATTTGACTTGGGGAAGACTGGGAGAGTTCTCTGAGCAAAATAAGAGAAAGCTGGCAGTGATGTCTTCCATGCTGACTGAAGATCAGCCTGGCCCCGTCACCAGCACCCCCACCCACCAGCCGTGGAAAGCTGTCCCGGCCAAGAGATCAAACACCCCCTCGAGGTTTCCCATCACTCGTCTCACAGCACCCAGAGGAAGATGTTTATACAGAACAGGGAAGTGATCACAGAGAGGCTGCCCTTGGTCCTAACATCTCCAGGCTGAAGGATGCCAGGAAATGAAGCCTCCTATCTGAGGGTCAGAGCAAACACAACCCAAATGAGTGTGTATCTTGCTATAGCATGGGAGATCTGCTCTCCTGGGAGGCCAGTGTCGTCCCCTCTAACTCTGGAAGCCACGGCCACGGCCTGACCGTGCCCTAAACCTCCTTTCACAAGTGATCTATGCCTCCCGCCTCCATACATTTGTTCAGGGCTCCTGCCTTTTCCCCACAGCACTCTCTCTCTCCAATCCCAGGGTCCCTAAAGCAACCTATTCTATTCTAAAGTCTATCCTAGTTTCACAATGCATTTTGCACAAAGCTAGCCAAGTTCAGGAGCAAACGAGTACACCCACATGAGCAGGAGCCCTACACACGGTAGCTAACACGTGAAAACAACTCAAATGCCCATCAACAGACGGACCAACAAAACGCTGTCCATCCAACAGTAGACTATGATTCCACTGTAAAAAAAAAAGGAGGAAATTTTGACACCCGCTGTGACATGGATGAACCTCGAGGAAATCAGGCTCCGTGAAATCAGCCAATCACAAGGGACAGGCACTCTACAAATCCACTTACAGAAAGTACCAGCAGCAGACAAACTCCATGCAGACAGAAGGTAGAATGGTGAGTGCCGGGCTGGTGGGGGGCGGGGAGGGGAAGTGGGGCGTTGTTTTTCAACGGGCACAGAGTTTTTGTTTGGCAAGATGAAAAGTTTTCTGGAGATGAGTCACACAATAACGTGAACACATTTAACACTACTGAATGTACACTGAGACATGGGTAAGATGGTAAATTTTTGTTCCCTATATGTTATCACACCTAAAAATTTAAAAAGAAAAATTAGAGAGAAGGAAGGAAGGAGAGAGACAGAAACAGAGAGAGACACACACAGAGACTGAGGGTAGGAGACAGAGAAAGGAGAAGGGGAGAAGCAGGAGGAGAGCGTTTACCTCCTGTCTCACACACTACACAACACCCGCTTCTAGCCTGCTCTCACACTGAGGACGCCAGGAGTCTGGTTTGGTGCCACCGCGGATCCGGCAGACTGAAGACCGCGGCGTGTGAACGAACTAATATCACTAGAAACACGAGATTACAAAAGGCATCTTCCCGAAGACAGCTGGAACATTTAAAAAGGCTGCCCGTTTGACAGGGATGACCCTCTCCCCAGACTTCCTAGGCGTTCAGATTGTGAAAGAAGTTCTACAAACTCCAACTCCCATTACAAAAACCGTGTCCACAGAAACTCCCCGTGTTACTGCCATCCCCCTGCCCCTGCCAAAGCACAGCCGTCCGACCCTCCTCCCGGCTGCCCTGTCACAGTGCGGAACACCCACGGTGCACGCTGCCTGGAGGGACCGTTTTGCCCCTGTGGCGTCTCCACATGGTCCCTAGCTCCAGGACCTCCCTGCCTTAGCCCCTGGCCTCCCTGCGGTCCCGGAGAAAGACGCCTTCTGAATGCCCCACCCGACCTGCAGGAAAGGCCCCTGGGGAATCAGAGGGCAACTTACGTCAATGTCCACCTGCACGATTGCCGCCACTACAAAGGCCATGGAAGCCAGGAACATTCCAACTGTCATCTTCTTCAAGGAGCTGGGAGACACAGGGAAGAATGACTCTCCGCCAGCCTCATACCAGCGAGCGATCACGCTCCTTTCCCACCACCCACCCAAACAAAACTAGCTTCCCTAGGAAACACCAAATGAAATTGTCTCATGCTCTCTTATTTATGATCAAGACTAAGAGGGGTAATGGTAATAGAGCCTTTAATTTGCATTTTTACATTTAATTTCTAGAAACTGTAGCTCAGGGGATACTTGGGATGAACATTAACATGTCCATTGTCTACATATATGAAACACTTTAATTAGAGGATTTTCTGGCTGCCGTTAATAGAACTTTCAGTTTAAGGGCAAATTTCCAGAAACATCAGCACACCAGCCTCTAATTCTAGTATAATTCTTTAAAAACCCCATCATCTAGGTGGTGTGGTGGGAGGGGACACATTCTTTCCTCACCCCACCCCGAACCTGCCAGTCACCTACGTGAAATTGAGGCCACATTTTGCAATCAGAGGATAGACCACGGCATCCATGATGGGGACCATGATGACAATCAAGATGGCGTTCACGGTCTGCGGGGGGAGCGGACATGAACCGTTAGCCGTGGTCTCAAAGGTGACTTTGAACTCAGAAGGCAACTTAAGTATTTTCTTCCTACCTGCATCTGATCCGGCTGAATTTCAATAGCTCCCTAAAGAGAGGGGGGACAAGTCTTACTGAGAGGTTCCCACAGAGGATCAGCTGGGGGGGATGAAGAACATCATGACGGGGAAAGGGGGCGAAGGGTTTGGAGCAAAGGAGCAGTGACCGGGGGAGGTAGAGAAGCTTGATACCCCGGACTTACAATTTTCCCATTCATGGCTGTTGCTTGCAGTGTCCATCTAGAGCCCTGAAAAACAAATACGTTCAATGCATCATTTGGGGACGGGGGTTTAAACATTTTACAAGCCAAGGTTGAGTCTTTTCCAGATCCAGAACGAAGTCTGGAGTGTTATGGGATTTAAATGTTTTTTCCAACATCAAGTTTATCTTCCAGCTGCACTGGAACACTGGGTAAAACCAAACCCCTTGTGTTTCTGCTGCGGAAAGTAACATGACATCTAGTTGTCCCCGCCCCCTCCACACACCACCCCCAATGAAGAACCTACAAAGCGCTACTCTGAGATGCAGCTATCCTTAGGAAACACCAAGATGTCCATCTGAGACCTGTTGGAAAGCATGACGTCACCTGCAAGGTGGAGGAGGCGTCCGTTCACTGGCATCACAGCTTCAAGAACATCATTATTGCCTAAGGGCCATTTCTGACAGTCTAGGCTGTCCTCAGTGGAAATCCGTCCAGAGGGCGATGGATTTCAACCTGGGCAGCCTAGTTACGTTCAACCTATTTTGTATAAAGGAGACTCAGGACTGTTCACGTACACATGACTATTTCCATGGAGGACTGAACACATATGAGTTTCAACATAATCTGTCAACTCCATTTAAAAGGCATCATGGAAAGTCAGGAAATAGGCCACTGCTTGAATTCTTTTTTTTTTTTTTTTAAAGTAATCTCTACACCCAACGTGGGGCTTGAATTCGGGACACTGAGATCAAGAATTGCGTGCTCTACCCACTGAGCCACCCAGGCGCCCCATACTTGAGTTCTTAACAGATGCCAGCCATGGATCGCTTTATCCACAGTCTCTCATTTGATCACCACAGCCTTGTCACAGGTGATTAACCTTCCAGGAGGGTTATGGACTCCCCCTCGGCACACCACTAAAAGGCAATGAGTGTATTTCTAGTGCAGGTCTGATTCCAAGAGCTGGTTTTTACTCGACATGCAAATTTGCCTCCCTGTGCGTAAGATGCTGGTCTAAATCCCATACTTGCAATAAGGAGATTGGTGTGTTTGTTCAAATTTTTTCCAAGAGATGTTTTGCCCTTATAATAATCCTTCCTGGGGGCACCTGGGTGGCTCAGTTGATTAAGCTACTGCCTTCAGCTCAGGGCCGGAGATGGAGCCCTGTGTATGGCCCCCTGCTCAGTGGGAAGCCTGCTTCCCCCTCTCTCTCTGCCCCTCTCCCTGCTCATGCACGTTCTCTCTCTCTCTCATAAATAAATAATCTTTAAAAAAATAATCCTTCCTGCACAATAAAACCTTATAAATTTTTTTGAAGCTCCAGTTTCTAGAAGAAACAATATCTTATAACTTTGGTTACTGAGTACCATGCATTGAGTTGTTTAACCCAAATCTGAGAAATTTCTACATCTGCTGGAGTAAGAGCAGGGCGACAAGGTGGTGAGCTGGGTTCCAGTTCCTTGCTCTGGTCAGAATGGCTTGGGCAATCATCTGCAGTCCTGGAAAGCACTGCTATCTTATGCGTTCTGTTTTAGCACGAGAGGTACCAAGCCCCTCTCACCTTAAATGTTCTATGGATCCCATAAAAGGCAATATTGTACATCCTCTGAGCATACTGTTTCAGAAAAACTAATTCTTTATTCTTAGTTTGATGGGTAAGAGTTGTACATACCTTGATCAAATCTTTCCCAGGTCTCCTTTACACACCTAATTTTCTTCATTGTTTTGCAACAGAAATGTGGAGAGAACCATCTAGAATTTTTTGTTTTGTTTTGTTTTGTTTTAAGGAAATTCAGCGTGGGGTGCCTGGGGGGGCTCAGCTGGTTGAGCATCTGACTCATGATTTTGGCTCAGGGCACGATCTCATGGGTCGAGGGACTGAGCCCCAGGTTGGGCTCCATGCCCAGCAGGTAGTCTGCTTGGAGCTCTCTCTCGCCCTCTAACCCTCCCCTAACTTGCACGGGCACACGTGTGCACACGCACATACACACTCTGTCTCTCTCAAATAAATCTTAAAAAAAAAAAAAGGAAACTCAGTGTGATCTAAAAATAAATGAAGCATAAAAAAGAAACCAGAAGAGAACGTCTCTAGGAGGTAAATACTAGCTACTACCCAGTCCGTGGTAGCATCCACTGGACCTCGGCTAAATACAGACATTTGTACTGAAACATCATGTCACACTACCTGCTGGTCGAACAGGGCCCAGAACATTGGGAGTGGAATGTACAGGAACATCACCCTGGTGACCATCTTAATTTGAGAGATGAGCCGCACCTGTTGATGAAGTGGGGAAAGGACAAATCAGCCATGACCTGCGTCGCTCACGGTGATCAGCGACGTTGTCTTAGGCTGGACCTACTTGCAACCGGAGCCAAGCTGGGAGGTGACTAATTGTTCCAAGGAATCCTACCCCAGATTTTTTTTTTTTTTTGAGAAACCCCCAAACTCTTCAGCTATTTAAAAATGCTTAGAAGGCATTTTACTAGAAGTTAAATGTACTTCCAAGAAATGAAAACCCCACCCTCCACCGACTCTTCTGTTTTCAAACTAGTTGTGTGATCACAGTCACATATAATTAATGACCGATTACGCCAAATGAAAAACTATGAAAAGATAACATGGTTTCCAGAGAAATTCTACCCGTTGTTTATCAAGCTCTGCTCCAAATTAAAAAACACTCTTGCGTAGTCTTATTTAAAACCCTAATCGAGTTTACAAGGCTACAGCTGATTATTTTGTGCATGTGGCCTGAGTCACAGGAATCTCGCCCAGGCTGCTGGCCTCCTGGAGGGGGACCCTGGGCCACCACGGCAGGACTGACCACTTACATCGTATTTCTCTCGAGCCCAGTCCAGCCAGTGCTCCCTCTTGGGAAACTCCTTACTCCGGTGCCTAAACCTATTTTTGAGGGCAAACTGAAAGAAGGAAGAGAAATCAAATTTCAAAACAGAACCAACTTCTTTACCAGGAAAATGCATTTCAATGAAACTGCCTTTCAGGGAAAACTGTGTTCCCGAGAAAAGACGGATATAAAATTGTATACATTAGTGTAACGATGACACAAAAAGGCATAACCTGCATTTATTTCTAATCTCTTCCTAACTATAAGACTCTGAGTGGGGTAAACAAAGTCACACTGTTACCACTTTACTCTCCACGCCCTCTGGAGAGGAGCATTCAATGGAAATATCATGTGTGCCATTTGTGATTTTAGTTTTCTGGTAGCTGTATTAAAAATATACACAGATACACCTGAAACTGATATACTACAGTGCCTCAACCATACGAGAAATAGGGACACCTGGGTGGCTCAGTCGGTTAAGCATTTGCCTTTGGCTCAGGTCATGATCTCAGGGTTCTAGATCACTCTCAAATAAGTAAGTAAGTAAATAAATAAATAAAATCTCTCATTCTCACTCTCTTAAATAAATAAAATCTTAAAAAAAAACTGTACCAGAATTAAAATAATTAAAATAAAAATATATATAAGTGTAAAAAAGTAACAGGGAAACAGGTGAAATTAATTTTAAATATGTTCTGTTATTTAACCCAATAAACCCCAAATATGATCTTAATAGGTAATAAATTAACAGTAATGGTAAATCAATCATAAAATAATTATGGAAACAATTATTAATCCTACCAAATATTAAAATTAATGAGAAATTCTACATTTTTTTTTCATTTCAAGTCTTCAAAATCCAAGGTATATCTTACACTTTTGGAACATCTCAATGTGGATGCTCAATTTTTATCAGAAATGTTAGATTTGGGTTTACTTTTCATAAAATTTATGTCTTGAAATGTCAATTTATATACCTAAATTGTTCCAAAGATACTTAATTCCACTCACTGAGTGGAGCAACGGTTTTAAAATTTAAGACTGAGAACCCACTATCCAGAAATAAATTTATATGAAGTTATGTAATTTAGATTAATTTGAATGAAATGCAACTTAAAACTCAGTTTCCGGTTGCACTTGCCACATTTCAAACATGGGACAGCCACTCGTGGTTGGTGGCTACCAGGCTGAGGACGCAGGTCCACCATACAGGCAGCAAGAGAAAGCGATGCCCCAGGTGGCTGGGGACACACGTGTGACCGCCGGGCAGGGACTCAAAGCCACAGCTGATTCGAGAACACCGGGAAGTACGATTCTTGCGACTCTAAATAGCTTCTTGTTCTTTCGTTGTTTAAGTTGTCAAGTCCTTGTTAAGGAAGGACTTGGAGAGAGAATTGGTAAGATCTGCTTTTAGCGTAGAAAAAAACATCTGTAGTGGGAATTGATCTCATGTGAGGGGAAAGTACAGGAGGAACAGCGACAAGAGGAGAGAGGTTTTCCGACCTTGATAGGACACATTTATTTCACGACGTAACGTACACATGTATAATTTAATGCAATAAAGCCAAGTAAAGGGCAAATAAAGGGCTAAAATTATTTTTTTTTTAAAGATTTTATTTATTTATTTGTCAGAGAGAGAGAGGGAGAGAGAGCAAGCACAGGCAGACAGAATGGCAGGCAGAGGCAGAGGGAGAAGCAGGCTCCCTGATGAGCAAGGCGCCCGATGTGGGACTCGATCCCAGGAGGCCGGGATCATGACCTGAGCCAAAGGCAGCCACTTAACCAACTGAGCCACCCAGGTGTCCCAGGGCTAAAATTATTTTAAGGCTGTCTTTTCACCCAAGACTATCCACACATGTGGGTTTTTTTTTTTAAATAGATAAGTGATACATTTCCCCCGATTCCACAATGGTCTGTATATTTAAAAAATGGATACTATAGCTGCACCTGGGTGGCTCAGTCGTTAAGTGTCTGCCTTTGGCTCAGGTTATGAGTCCCAAAGTCTCGGCTCAGGTTATGATTCCCAGGGTCCTGGGATCGAGCCCCGCATCGGGCTCTCTGCTCAGTGGGAAGCCTGCTTCCCCCTCTCCCATTCCCCCTGCTTGTGTTCCCTCTCTCACTGTGTCTCTCTCTGTCGAATAAATAAAATCTTTAAAAAAAAAAATGGAGACTATATAGGGAGGAGAGTTATTTGACTCCTTTTTAGGAAGATTCCCTACACTCAACATTTATTTTCTGCCTTTAAGTATACCCGTATGGACATATACCACATAGATGCATACAGAAGAAACCATATCTTGAATGTTCCTGTCACCAGTCTGAAAACAAGGCTTCCGATGGCTGTGTAAGATGCACTATGAGTTCAGCACTGTTCTTCTGTTTCCAGCAATTTGGTGTTATGAATTTTTGCTGTTATAAATATTAGAGTGATAATCTTTATATGTGTATCTGTTCATTTTTAAAAGATTTTATTGATTTATTTGCCAGAGAGAGAGAGCATATCAGGGGAGAGGGAAAAGCAGACTCCCCACTGAGCAGGGAGCCTGATGTAGGACTTGATTCCAGGACCCTGGGTTCATGACCTGAGCCAAAGGCAGGTGCTTAAACAACTGAGGCCTCCAGGTGCCCCCATTTAGTGTGTTCATTTAAAAACTTATTTTCTTTGCCTTAATTCCTGAGACTTTACATACTTCAGATCCATGACACACAGCATGAAACCATGACTCCCACCTTTGGCTTCACGCCTTCCTGACCGACATCAGCCAGGGGCTGCCTGTTTGATCACTGAGAGTCGCTCTGCTTTGCCTTTCTTTGACCACCCATCTAACTGAACAGTTCAAAATCCCTTTCTATCCCTCCCTGTTTGAGTTCCATTTGTGTCCTTTTCCGTTTGGCGAGTTTTATAAGAAACTTCAGTTTATCGCAACAGCTAAGAGCAATAATAAAATGTTTAAAGAACAGTCAATGCTCCATTGCATTTTACTTTAAAGGCAGTAGAAGGTTCTGGGGTGACTAAATGTCTTCGAGAGAGAGAGAACTACCGAAATACTTACACCAATGCACTTGACAACCTTAGCCATGACATTACCCTGGGGTTGAAACTTCTTGTACATTCCACTGCCAAGGACAAACACAACTGGGAAGGAAAAGAAGACATGTTAACAAGGCATTGGACAGAACTACCTGGGACCTAGAAGATGTGCTTTTATTTGAGTTATAACCTTGTTTTGGATATACTGAGATTACTCACAGAACGGGCTTGCCTGCCTATCTCCCCGATTAGAAAGTGCTTTGGGTCCTAACATTCGCTGGAGTTTCCGAGCGATGTTGTATTTGTGTTCTCATACACAGACACTGAAGCTTATTACTACTAGAACATACTCTTTGATGTTAGAATGACTCAGACGGATTAAATCAAAATTTACCTAATGCCAACTGAATACAGTGTTTGGCCTAGAACAGTAGTTTTTGAAATCCTGTCTATCTCCTTACTCAGCATCAGAGAGGAGAAGGTATATATGAGCCTTTTAGGGGAGGGGGGCACTGTTTGGAATTATGGAAGAAAATAGGCACAGGAAAGGGGGAAATATTGAGCTCTGGCACAGGTGCATGGATAAAGAGAGATGGCTACAACCTGGGCAAACAGGGTTAAAGTGGGCACACTCAGCGCTCTTCAAAACTAAAAAATATCAGAGGGGCTCCTGGGTGGCTCAGTGGGTTAAAGCCTCTGCCTTCGGCTCAGGTCATGATTCCAGGATCCTGGGATCGAGCCCCATGTTGGGCTCTCTGCTCGGCAGGGAGCCTGCTTCCTCCTCTCTCTCTGCCTGCCTCTCTGCCTACTTGTGATCTCTGTCTGTCAAATAAATAAATAAATAAAATCTTTAAAAAAAAAATATCAGAGAAAAGTACAACCCAATCGACTGAGCCACTCAGGCGTCCCCTCTGGTGGAAACACTTTGAGACGATATTTTATGGAAATCTAGACACTCGCTGGAAGTATTTAAGCAGGAATTGGACCAGGTTGCCTGGTCTCGGGCAAGCTGGAGATGAGCACACGTGGATGAGAACAAATGCTTTCGGCCCCCGGGGTCGTCGAGTCTAACGGAGCCCATCACTTCTACCTTAGTCTGCCTAAATAGTATCAAACCTTTCAGTGCCCAGCTCAAGAGATCCCGGTTCCTGTAGACCCTTTTCTCACCTTGTTCCCTCTGAAACAATACGCTAGCTCTACTTTGATTCTCAGAGCCCGGGAATTCTTAGTACGATTTGTCCCATGACCTTCCACAAATTGGTTGCAATAATTAACAGGAGGGTCTGACCTGATCCTAGGATTGTATTAATTCAACTAATTTCTACTTACTCAGAGACACGGCCATGAGAGCCGCAGGAACCCCAAAGGCCAGTGGGTAACATGCTTGTTTACTGTGAATTCCACACTGTTGAACTGAGGAGAAATTACAAGATTAAAATCCATGATGGCATTGGCAATGCTCATATGATTACCTTTTCAAAAATCCCTACCTGGTTATTACATATTGTTTTCACTTAATGTTCTAGACACATCCATTTGCCTCATTGATTTCATTGCCCACTGAGCCAAACAGCTTTGGAGTAAAAAGAGTAGGAGCTGAACACAGCTTCTAATCTTAGACCTGAAATAGATGCTGGTATTAGCCAAGCCAAAATCAGTGGGAACCCTTAAGTGGATTTGCTTAGTGGGGGAGATAGAAGTGACCTGGATACAGTAACTTACGATAGGGGACTCGGTAAATAAAACCAAAAGTACCCTGGGAAATCAAGATTGTGTATTCCTGAATTCATGCTAATTAGAAAGCAATTAGATGGCCCAGGGTGGGGGTCAATAAACTTTTTTGTGACGAGCCAAGTAGTAAATATTTTAGACTTTGTGGATGATTTAGTCTTTGTTTCAACTACCCAACCCTGACTTTGTAGAATGAAAGCAGCCATAGACAATAGACAAATGGATGGTCTTGTCCAGATTTCCAGATCTGGGCCCTCGGCCATAGTTTGCTAACCCCTGACTGCAGATTTATTTTAGCTCTGAGATCCTAGGGCTGGTAGGAGGAAAATACAGACTTCGGAAGGAGCAACAGAGATTATTGGGAATTCCTTCCATGGAACGAAGCCTCCAGGAATAATCTGATCCAAAAGGGGGTTTGACTCTGTCTTTGACTAGCTGTTTCACAGTTCCGGAGAGAAAGAAGTTAACTCATAGAAAATCGAGAGTCACGCAAATGTTTCTCGTTCATAGCTGTACAAATGATTCCAGCTTGTGGCAATGCAAAAGGGTTAAGAGTATCAGTCTCCGTCCAGCAAATGCTTATTTGGGTTGACCGTGGCAGTATTCCAGTTTCCTCCTTAATTAATAAGCCATATAAAATCTCAGCACTTGCTTTCACATTTGTATGAGAGCCACGACTTTACCTTTTCAATGATCCTTCCACACATTCTGCAATTCAGACGTGCATAGTACGTATTCTAGTGGAAAGTGGAGGCAGGGGAGGAGAGGGGAGAGGAGCGAACTAATGCAAGAATGCAAGCTAATAAATGTTTATACACAACAAGTTGGAATGGGGTTTAAGTGTTATCGTCAAATTACTACTCCATGCAGGAATACACAAATCCCCATAAAATGTTTTCTTTCATCGTTTAATCTGTTTTGCATGGCGTCTACCAGGAGGTTGTTTGGGTCCAGCCTCTCCCTGAATATTCCCTCCTTCCATGTGGGAAATTCACAAACTCTCGGTGGCGTGTCAGCCAGCACAAAAATGTGCGAGCTGTTGATAGCTGCTGTCTCATTCTCTTTCCTGGGCAGTTCTTTTAGAAATAGCTGAGATGAGAGGAACACAAAGAATAAAACTTTGCCCATTAAATCCTTCCTAGCTCACTGAACGTCACCAGGAGCAAAGCTTGAAAAGCAAAAATGTCAACAATGACCCATTCAGGTGAGGTTTCCAAATGCACCTCTTGTCTCATTCTTGACCGTGAACAAAGACTTTGCATTAATAATCATTTAGAAAAATTGATTGCTATCCTTGGGATGTTTTAGGTTCTTCAGTGGTCCTTGGGATCAGGGGGTCAATAAAGATCAGAAAAGACAAGAAGCTCATCTTCTGAATCTCCAAAGTGAACAGCGTGTATCCCACAGCGGAAGTGTAACAGGAGAAGAGGGGCAAAATGAACACACGGAACAAGGACTTAAGCTTTCCACCTGACTTTCTCTCCATAATTAAAAAGAGAAAAACAGAAGTCCTCTTCAGATATATATTTTTTACCTCTGAGGATGGGAGTGATGATAGTAGAAAGCAAGCTTCCAGCATTAATGGCCAAATAAAAGATGGAAAAGAATCTGTTTCTTTGTTTTTCCTGTAATAAGAAGGAAAAAAGTTACAATATGACTCTGGCTATGTATCAATGGATAAAATGTAATTGATGATCTGTCTTCACTTCTAACTTAGTTTTGGTCAGTATCCTACTTTCAAATGTCCTTGAAAAGAATCAAATGGAGAACAGACTTTGTGTCAGGGGAATGTGATTCCTGGACGTTTGTAACTCATTTATGTAGTTTCTATGAAGGCGCGTGATCTTACCTGGCCCTCTTCAAACTGATCTCCACCAAATGCAGACACACAGGGCTTTATTCCTCCCGTTCCCAGAGCTATCAGGGCCAGGCCAGTCATGGACAGTGCCCTAGAGGAAGGAGAGGGGTTATTGCAGAAATGTAAGATTCTTTTTTTTTTTTTTAAGGTAGGCTCCATACCCAGTGTGGAACCCAACGTGGGACTCGAACTCACAACCCTGAGAGCAAGACCCTGAGCTGAGATCCAGAGTCAGATGCTTAACTGACTGAGACATCCAGGTGCCCCAGAAATATGAGATTCTTTTTTTTTTAAAGATTTTATTTATTTATTACACAGAGAGAGATCACAAGTAGGCAGAGAGGCAGGCAGAGAGAGAGATAGAGGAGGAAGCAGGTTCTCCACTGAGCAGAGAGCCCGATGTGGGACTCGATCCCAGGACCCTGAGATCATGACCTGAGCCGAAGGCAGAGGCTCAACCCACTGAGCCACCCAGGCGCCCCGAAATATGAGATTCTTAAAAGCAAGAGCCTCTCTCTCCTTTAATGTCCCTCAGAAGACCAGGCACAGTGGCTTTTGGGTTCTTGGCCCCGATTTCCAATGTAGGGAGGGAGTTCCCCACACCACCAGCAAGCACTTCTCAGACACCAGCTGGGTGTCCTACAATTCAACTCCATTCTGACACTATCTACCCAGAGATGGAATCAGCCTCCGCAGGTGAAGGGCTTGGTCCTGTAAGACTGTCCTCCCCACCCTCTGGGCGCCTGGGTGGCTCAGTGGGTTGGGGCCTCTGCCTTTGGCTCAGGTCATGATCCCAGGTCCTGGGATCGGGCCCAGAGTCGGGCTCTCTGCTCGGCGGGGAGCCTGCATCCTCCTCTCTCTCTCTCTGCCTGCCTCTCTGCCTACTTGTGATCTCTGTCTGTCAAATAAATAAATAAAATCTTAAAAAAAAAAAAAAGACAGCCCCCCCCCAACAATAAGCCCCATCAGGTACCAGGTGCAAACCTAGGTGGTCACCTGGGCTTCTGACTGATGGATAAGTGTTGGAGGTTCCAAAGACCCTCTCCTTGAACTTCAGATGCCACTCACAAGTCCAGGTTGTTACTTGTACTTCTCACCTACTGGCTACAAATCGGTGATTCACACGACCTCCTCCTAGGGTCCAAGGAATTTGCTGGAGCTGCTCACAGAGCTCAGGAAATACTTTACTTCCTAGATCACTGGTTTATTATGAAAGGATAGAACTTGGGAGCACCCAACTGGAAGAGATGCACAGGGCAGGGTAGGTGGGAAGGGGGACAGGTCTGCCATGCCCCCTCCAGGGCGCTCCTGCCCTCTACCTGAACTTGCTCACCGTGAAAGCTCTCCCTACCTAGTCCTATGGTTTTTATGGAGGCTTCATTACACAGACATGATTGATTAAATCACTGGCCACTGGATATTAATTCAATGTCCAGCCCCTCTTCTCCTCCATGGAGGTTGGGGAGTGGTGTGCGTGTGAATGAAAGCTCCAATCCCCTAATCATATAATTGGTTCTTTATTTTTTCTAGAATGTAATGCTTTTATTTTATTTTATTATTTTTTAAGTGTTCCAAAATTCATTGTTTATACACCACACCCAGCACTCCATGCAATACGTGCCTTCCATAATACCCACCACCAGTTGGGTGAGCCTGGTGGTAGGTACATAATTGGTTCTTTAAAAAGAAAAAACATTTATTTATTTATTTGAGAGAGAGAGAGAGGAGGGATAGAGAGATAGAGAGTATCTCAAGCAGACTCCACACTGAGCCCAGAGCCAACACAAGGATCAATCCCAGGACCCTGAGATCATGACCTGAATGGAAACCAAGAGCCAGCCTCTTGGGGTGCTTGGGTGGCTCAGCTGGTTAAGCAGCTGCCTTTGGCTCAGGTCATGATCTCAGGGTCCTGGAATTGAGCCCGGCATCGGGCTCTCTGCTCAGCAGGGAGCCTGCTTCTCCTTCTCCCTCTGCCTGCTACTCTGCCTGCTTATGCTCTCTCTCTATCTCTCTGTCAAATAAATAAATAAAATCTTAAAAAAAAAAAAGAGCCAGCCTCTTAACTGACTGAGCAACCCAGGCACCCCTCATGTGATTGGTTCTTTGGGCAGCCAGCCCCCATCCTTAGGTGGGGACCAAAAGTTACCTCATCAACATAACAAGAGACACTTCATCCCTCTCCTCACTTAGTGAATTCCAAGGGATTTATTTATTTATTTATTTTTAAAGATTTTATTTATTGACACAAATTTATAAATTGACACAAAGAGAGAGAGAGATCGCAAGTAGGCAGAGAGGCAGGCAAAGGGAGAGGGAGGAGCAGGCTCTCCGCTGAGCAGAGAGCCCGATGCAGGGCTCGATCCCAGGACCCTGAGATCATGACCTGAGCCGAAGGCAAAGACTTATCCCACTGAGCCACCCAGGCGCCCCACCAAGGGTCTTAGGAGGTCTGTGCCCCAAGCAGGGAAGACCAAATATATACTTTTTATGATAAATCACACTCTCACAGTAGTTAAACAGAAAAGGGGCTCAACTTGTTTGAGAAGATGATTCACAGGATTGTAGTCTTGACAGGTGAATGAAAGTTGAATTCATGGGCCTTCATGTTAATGCCATTACCTACTATTTCGGAAATGCAGAGCAGTAGCTTGAATACTGAGCAAGGATTTATGTATGGGATTCTTCTGTAGCCTTATCATTCTCACTAAAAGAACGGGTAAGTGAAATATTTAAGCACTGTCTCCGGTACAGTCATAATAGACTCATAATAGTCATTCGAAGACATTGGAAAACACGACTTAATTACAAAGCAGAATATCAGGTACTATAGATGAGCTTAATCTGTTTACAGAGTACAGAAGACAGGAAAGAAGTAGAGCATAAGATTTATGACTATAATTTTTACAATAATAAAAGGGATTATTTATAGTAACAGAAGAGATTAAGGGTTAGTTACTTTTTTTTAAAGATTTTATTTACTTACTTGAGAGACAGAGTCAAGCAGGCGGAGTAGCAGAAGGAGAGTGAGAATCAGACTCCCTGCTGAGCAGGGAGCCTGACGTGGGGCTCGATCCCAGGACCCCGGGATCATGACCTGAGTCGAAGCCAGACACTTAACCAACTGAACCATTCAGGCACCCCAAGCGTTAGTTACTTTAATTTGTTATTTTCTAAGCTATCTGTAAGTATCTTACCTCCTGAATTGAAAAAGAAAAAAATCACTCATAGAATTTACCAACCCTCATTTTATCATTTTTGTTGGATTTACAGTACGTGCTACAAATTACAGGTTTTGTAAGTATTTATTCCATACCTTCCTGTTTGCAAATATGGCTTTAAAATGCTAAAAAATATTTCATGGAACAGAGAAAGTCAAGAAAGATACTACACATAGAAAGGACCCTTGAAAGTACCATGCTTGTCTACTTGAATTAATTGAAGGATTTCTTTCCTTTGCCTTTTAATAGAATTTCTGCTCTGTGCTGTCACTCCAAGCATTCTTTTTTATTTCGTGTTTTTCTTCTTTTTTGTTTTCTTCACTTCAAGCATTTTAAATGACAACCAAAAACAACCAATTGGATATGATACTCCCTGCACTCTTGTAGGCATGCCGTAATTCTAACTCCACGAAATACACCCAGTAGCTAAGCTTTCTTGAGCACTTCTCACTTGCCAGGCCACGTGTAGGCACTCACCTGGACTACAAGAGTCCCACACGAGGTAGGCAGCAGTAAAAACGAGAAGACCTGAGCACAGAGGTTAAGAAATTTGCTCAAGGTCACACAGCTAGTAAAAGGCACAGTCAGCATTTGAACCCACTTAGCCTGGCTCCAAAGTCCCTGTTGTTAATTGATATTATAGAAGAGAAAGCGGAGGCACGAGGAAGATGGGCTGCCCGGAACTTTCGGCTCCTCCGTGGGTAGCTGGGCATCAGATGTTGGAAGTCTGAGCTGCCCACCTGGGCATGAAGCCACTCCCTTCCACCAACACAGTGCACTGTGGGCACCACGGGTGTTGCCACGAGGGACCTGGTCTAAACAGTAATATGATTGACTAACGACAGACCAGAAGCGTAGGAATTACAGAGACTAATTTGAATTTCAGTGACTACTTTCTCAACCCATAAGATGGTTTAGTCATAGATCAAGGAACTGAGGCACAAGAACCAGAAGCAAAATAAATCCTTATAAGTTGTCTACTGGGCCAGACTGCAGTAATGGGAAATTAATCTCCCAGAGGAACATTTGTCAATAGCCCTTTCTATCAAGAACTCAGAACAACAGGGCTGGACCAAATACTTACAAAAGCAAATTGCTGAAAAATAAGTAGAAGTTTGGTACGAGAAGACAACCAAAGGTACAGAGTCTTGAGGAAACCTGGCACAATTAGAGATCCACGTTCATGGGAGTTATGTCCCTCTAGGGAAGATCAAGATTAACCCAAGTATTCCGTACGCTGACCATGTCTCGTGTTGAGATGGACCCGAGACAGCAAGCCATCAAGCGAGCCGTGATTCCGGACAACTTTGAGGATGGTGACATTGGAAGACCCAACTCTTAGTCAACTAAACAGCTTTCTCTCTGCTCATGAGGGAGGAAAGACCTCCTTACACTTATGGTGAAGTTCAAGGAAAAAGACCAAACATTCGAGCACCAAGGAAGCCACCAGTGGCCGGGTGGGGTAGGGCAACAAGTAACGTCAACTCACACATGCACAGAAAGGTTGTCGGGGATTCCATCGTGGTTGAAGTCCGTGAGGTCATTAATTGAGCTCACTGCGGTGACCACCTGTCCAATGGTGTAGACAATGGAGAGCGACACAATCGTCCTGTGTTGAAACGGGTTAAGAGAATCCAAGTTAGTTGTGCAAGACCCGTCCACTTCCTCTTCTCCCACAGAAAGTCCTCCTGCTTCAAAACGCAAGAGCCCAGTCATGCGTATGCTCGTTGCTCAAACCTGAGTCAGGCTGGTAACTCTCGGAAAGGCAGGCTGCTGGACAATCCGTCGCTCAGCCAGCAAGAGTCCAGCAACATTGGTTGGAGCCAGGGGAAGGGGGAAAGGTCTGTTTCATCTTTGAACTACTTGAAAAACACAATGTTTTCTTCTACCTGACTACTGAAGTGAGAACATCTATGATTAAACAGTGAGAGAGACTTACCTTGTGCCTGGTAACAATATTTGGCCTGGAGTGGACCATGGGTTATTTTTGTATTGTATTGAATTCTTTTGAGATAGTCCGTGAATTTGGCCCACAAGAGCCTCCACTGCCTCGCTCATTAAGTCCTAGAGACTTCTCGGTAACTATCTATTGGGTGCACTCTTGGAGCTGTTCCTCCAGATCTGGGTGAGTGCCCCATGTCCTCTCTGCCCAGTGAGCCATGTGAGCCTTCCAGTAGCAAGCATATATATCGGGGAACTTCCGTGTTCTCTAGACCTTAATTCCGTGCCTCACACATGATTAATGATGGATAGTATCCCTGCTACTATTTCAAGTGGAGACAAAGATGTTATCATTGTTTGGAGGAGGGAAAAAACTCACCAGCGTTACCTGCATTCTCACTGCTCAATGCCAGGCACTGTACTAGACTCTGGGGATAGGATCTGAGCCAAAACACTGCCTAGCAGGCTCTCCTAAGAGTTTGATGTGCCTTGATTCTTTGTTCCCACCATCCATCATTCCAAACCACAAAGCTTATCATTCCTTTGGGCTTATTTCTTCACAAGGAAGCTATAAACACTCACTTGAACTTTCCCAGCCAGGAGTCAGCGATCAACGCGCCCAGAATCGGCGTCAGGTAGCACAGAGCCACAAACGTGTGGTAGATGGCCGTGGACAGATTATCATCCCATCCGATGAACCGTCTGAAGTACAGAATCAGGAGGGCTTTTGGCAGAGGGCAAGGGGAGTGGGAGGGGAGACAAAGTTAGGAACTGTGGTAACTCAGGCTCTTTGCTCAAGGGGAGAAGGGTGAAAATCATTACCTCGCATTCCATAGTAGGAAAATCTTTCACAGAACTCATTGACCACGATGAAGAAGATGCTCAAGGGATAACCAAAGCAACCCTGACAAAGGAAAGGAAAAGGAAACCGTGTAAGATTGAACATGCTCCTCACTGGGCCACGGTCACAGACAAAGCTAACGGCATGAAAGTAGTTGATGCCTATTTAGTAACTTGGCACTGACTGACTAACCCGAAGTGGATCTAGAATTCAGAAATTTTTATGCCCTCACACACCACACAGATACAATAGTGAAATAAAGCATCTAGTTTTTTCGTTCGTTCGAGAAGGACTAGACATTAGCATTTCCTCAAGAGAAGAAATGTCACACAGAAACTCAGGACTGTTCTCACACTGATTCACGTGGATGATAGACATCTGGTAAGTGAAGGGAGCACAGCTGTGAACTTAAACGAGCAGAATGGACTGGAATTTGCCAAATGAAGCTATGCAGAGAAGAAAAAAAAGGGATACTCACCCGAGACTTCGACATCCCTGAAAGAAAACCAAAACACCACTATTAGGTAATTAAAATATTTTTGCTAAGGCCGCGCTCAGACTCTCTGACTTCTCCGGCAGACAGACGTGCTGTCCAGACCCTTCCAGCTCTCTCTGGCGAGTGGGGCCTGGCATCGGATTTTCTTTTAATTAGCTCTGCAGGCCATTCTCATTGTGGTCAGACTTGAAAGTCAGAGGCTTCGAGAATGGTGCCAAAGCCATTTCCTCCTTGAAACACTTCAAAGGCTGCTCATTGGCCACAGGGTGAAATCCAAACCATTTTGCATGCCTTTCATGATCTCACGCGGTCAGTGGGCTTTGGTGGGGATACAGTGAGGGAAATATGAAATGCCACAGGGGGCCTAACACAGCGAGGATTCGACCAGCTTTCCCCTTACCTGTGACGGCCTTCCTTCCAGCCCCTTCGGCACACAGACAGGCCTCCTGCCCTTGCCAGCTCTCAGTTTGCTGAGCACGTGGGGCGCCCACCCAGAGTCCTTAATGCACAAGACAGTACGTAACTCCTAGGTCAGCCCCGGCCCCTTCCTACACCTGTCATCCACCTGGCCATAGAGGACCTTCACAGAGCCCTGTCTGCCTCCCTGTGCTCCCAGAGCTCAGTGGTTTACATCTTTGGCTTCCCTCTAGGGGTGTCCATCTCCCCACCCCCGACATCGTTTCCAGTGCCGACCACAGAGCAGGGCCTTATTGTCCGAGGAGGGAATTGGAAGAGCAGGAAGGAAAAAAACATGAGCTTCCAAGTGAGCCAGTGCAAACCCAGCGTTGTTGACTTGACCTTCTAGATCCTAGGCATACCCGTCATGCCCACCGGCCCAGCCCCTGCTCTGGTCTCCCCTGAAATTTGATGACAGCTGACCCATACCTTGTTTCAAGGCATTTCCCTGCCTCAGAACAAGGTCCTGTAGCTACCCGTGCCTGTCACAGAGCCCCTCCCCGGATCCTAGAATCCTTTGTTTTGGGGAACCCTTGAACGCTCCCTGCCTCTGTTACACATCAGTGACCCCACGGAATGGTCCTCAAACTTCAGTGGGCCCCAGAATCACCAGGAGGGCCTGTGAGAGCAGGTTGCCGAAACCCACACTCTCAGCAGCTGACTTTGGGGTGGGGGGACGGTCCCTGGAGTCTGCATGTGTCACAAGTCCCACAGGTGATGTCCCCGCTGGTTCAGAGACACCCCCCACGCCGGAGAACCACCCACAGGCTGCGATGTTGCCTGACTGATCCGCAGAAGTCGGCTTTATTACCTCCCCCGCCCCAAGCCCCGCAGAGACACCCTGTCCCTGCTGCCCGGAGCAGGAAGCCAATACAGAAGCTGGCCTGTCGCCTCGCATTCTCGTTATGGGCCGCCCTGAGCCCCAGCCCACATGAAACAAAACCCTGTGCTTGGCCCAGACCCTGGCGGTGGTCCAGGCCCCCAGCCACCCCTCTTGTGGGCCGGGGCCTGGTTCCTGATTCTGGTCGTGCTGCGCTGTGGGCACCGGCACTTCCCCAGGTCTGCGTGGCCCCAGGCCTCACGCCACAAGGTCTTGCTTTTGCCATCTCGAGAGCAGTGGTGCTCCTTCAGTCCTTGTCCTAAGGCTGGGAAGAACTTGTCCTGGGCACCCGGGGCCCCAGGCCCCACTCCTGCCATCTATAAAGTTCTGGAAGGAGATTCTTCGACACGGATAGCCTGGTTGTCTCCCCAGTCAGACTTCCTTGTGGGCAGGAGCTGCTTGGAGAGGCGGCAGGTGAAGTGTGTGGGCTTGGGGAGAGGACGTGTGGCTGAATCACACTCGTGTGGCTTTCCAGCTGTGACCGGGGACGAGCCCAGCTTCCCTCCAGATAGCCCGCCTGTCAGAGGCAGACAACAACATGGCCTTCACAGGACCGGTGTAACAGTTCCAAGTGTGAAGCCCCCAGCCCAAGCCTGGTGCCTCACTCAGGAAGATGCTGCTACCTCGGAGTCCTCAGCGCCCCACAGGGTGGAAATCGAGTGTTTGTTGAATGAGTAAGTATTCCAGAGGATCATTCATACCCATCATGGCGTCCCACGTTCGGATCCTGGCCCCAGCCTCCTTCTGCCTGTGAGGCCGCCCACGTGCATGTCGTCCCTGCGACCCCCACAGGGTTTGGCCAGTGGGGAGCCCTGGTGGGTGAGCAGAGGGGTCCCTGCCTCCTCCCCAGAAATCACCTCAGACAGCTACACCCTCAAGACACAGTCGCGGCTCCTCTGAAGTAGGCCTTCCTCACACAACCCTCTTTTCAGGCTCTGGTCACAGATTTGAACCACTTCCTGGGGGTGGTCACTGAGACCACTACTCCGGGCACCTGCACGGACATCGATGGCTCCCTGTACCCCTCCCCCAGCCTTTTCCAAAATGTGTGTGTGTGTGTGTGTGTGTGTGTGTGTGTGTGTGTGTGTGTGACTAATCCCTCCTATTCCGAGTGTGCCTTCTGTGTCCGGATGGGACCATGACTGCGGCAGGCCACAAGCCAGCTTTTGTCGCCAGCCTGGGGACTGCCACTCGCCAGGGGAATAAAAGACCCGGTTAGGAGCACGCATTTCTGAACAAATGCCCACTGACGAGGCCGGCTTCACTGCGGCAGAGCCCCGTCTTCTAGAGGAAACCGCAGATGCGCTGCCTGGTTTTGCTCCCGATAACGTGCTCTCCCTACTGTCTCCCCACAGACCGGACGGAGCAAGCTGAGCACCCCTGCCCTGGGTTCAGACAGGTCTTTGCCCTAGGCCTTGACAGAAAGGCAGGAGGGAGGCCCAAAGACACAAACCCAACAGAGATAGCCTGGAGCTTCTCCGCAATTGTTCCTCCCCTGTGGTTTCTCAGGACACAGTAGCACCTATAATTTTTTTTCAAGATTTATCTATTTTAGAGAGAGTAAGAGATAGTGAGGGGAGGGGCAGAGGGAGAGAATCCTTACGCTGACTCCCCGTGGAACGTGGAGCCCAACGCGGGGCTCGATCCCACGACCCAGAGATCATGACATGAGCCAAAACCAAGTCAGACGCTTAATCAACTGAACCACCCAGGTGCCCCACACCTATCATTTTTTGGGAAAAAAATACTGTTTACCATTATTATTTGGCGAACAGTGGGCGCTAAAGATTTTGTCTACTTCAAACATAACCGGTTATGGAAAAGAGAGCTTTGCTGTTGTTCCAGCAACCATCACACTCAGAACTACGAAATGGCAGGTGAAACCCCTAAGCTCACCCCGGTGAACACCTGAGATTTCGTACCCAGCCATCGCCCAGGACGCTCGTTATTTTCTGAAAGGTGCGCATTCCAAAGAGCAACTCTGATTATTGGGGGTCAGAGGTTGCCAACCTCTCCTGTTGCGGAACTCAGGGCTCCCGGTGGATGGACAGTGTAGTCAGCATTTCTCATCTCACATCTGTGTCAACAGAGTCGCTCTCTGAGAAAGCTCAAGGGCGTGGACGGGGAGCCTTATCCGTCCGTATCCTGACAGTACATCTAATCAGCGAGTTTGAGTGGCCGGCGGTGCTGGCATCATCCGTGGGTCACTTGGGTGTGAATGCTGATCGGAGTCAATAAAGCAGCTTAGAATCAGGTGTGCCAGGAGCGTGCACAGAGTCCGCTCTGGCTCCTATTGTTATTCAAGGCTTAGCAGTGCTTTTGTCTTCCTTTTGGCTAAAGAATTTAATAAGATAAGTGTGCATTAGACGTTTCTGTGGTTACTGGCTTAGAGAGAGAGGAGGCAAAACCAAGAAAGACGCTCTACTAGTAATTTCCCACTACCTAACGAAATCTCTTCATTTCATTTCTTACTATCTAACAAAGCACATTCCGTATTTTGGACCATTTAGGGATGGAAATTCTAACTGTAATGGCTCATGTTCAGAAATTAAGAATTCTCTCAGCAACATGGTGGGCGTGAAGAGTGCATTTCTAGGACTTGGACTTGGGAGGTTGGAAGGAATGAAGAAGCTGCCCCTGTCTGAGCAGCTCTTACCTTTGGGCAGAGAGGAAACTCCTCTCCACCACCACCAAGAGCAAAATTGAGGGAGTAAGCTACGTATCGCATTTAGGAATGAAACTCCTGCATGGTGTGGCCGGCAGAAACAGTGGTCCGCAAGATGTCTGTGTCCTGACCCTGGAGCTAGTGATGTGTTACCTTCCATGGCCAGGGGACTCTGCAGATGCGACTAAGTTAAAGACTGTGAGATGGGGAGTTTATCCTGGATTATCTGGTGGCCCCAGTGTAATCCCATGGGTCCTTAAAAGAGCCAAAAGAGGAGATGTGAAGAAGGAAACAGAGGTTGGAGCGATGGTGATTTCTAGAAGGCCAACATGAGCCAAGGAATGTGGCAGCTTCTAGAAGCTGGAAAAGACAAGGAACCAGATTCTCCCCCATAGCCTCCAGAAGAAACACAGCCCTACGGACACCTAGATTTTAGCTCAGTGAGACCCATGCAGACTTCTGACCTCCAGAACTGCGAGATAAGAAATCCGTGTTTTTAAGTCACTAACTTTGTGGTAGTGTGTGACAACGGCTGATAGGAAATAAATAAGGATTTGCCGCAAGCTCTGTACACGGAGGTCTTTATCGCTCAATCTCTCACTGTTCACATAGAACTAAGACTCAAACCTCCAGCAAGTCTTATTTGCCTGCAAAGTGCTCTTTTTTCAAATAATTCTTTCCCTTAGCTACATTTTCTGTCTGGGGGTTCAGGAGTCCCATCCCATGCTTGTTCAATGGGATCTGGTAGCATCCTTCCTTGCTCTAAGATCTGCAGGTCTACTCTCCAGGAGCTGGCCGTATAGACGATGCCGCCTTCCAGGGCCACTGCAAAGAAGGAGGCGGTCTGAAAATGGTTTCATAAACCAGGAGGATAATAAGTTAAGTTGATCAAGCCTGGATTCTTTTAGGTGGAAGGACATGGGCCGTGGGGAGTGGGAGGAAAGCCTCCACTTGGGGACACCCTTCCTAATCGTGTGGCTTTACGGATTCAAAGTGGTCAACCTCTGGCCCGCCATTCCTTCACCGAGAGATGCTGACACCGTCTTTGCAAGTTGGTTGGTAAGATCAGATCTGCCGCAATGAAATGAACTTTGCTCTTCACGGCATCCTGGAAAGACAGATGTGTGGCAGGGACTGATATAAGATGAAAATATGGGCAAGACCTTGCGATGGGGGACCCCGGCAGGGCTGAGAAGGGCCCTCAAAGAAAGAGGCAGTCCTTATGACACTGTCCTGGGAAACGAGGCCATGGGGATGAGCAGGTTGTGGACAGGGGAAAGCCAGTCTTCTTAAACACAAGCCACAGGAACAACCACTGATTTTTAATTAAGCTGCTTTTTCGAACAAGCGGCACTACGGTGTGCCATGTGCGTGTGCCTGTAGGGGTTTCGGGATGCTGTTTAATTCCCCGCTGCCGTGGTTCTAAAGTGTGATCTCTGGCCCAGCAGCAGCAGCTCCTGGGAACCCATCAGGAGTGCACACTCTCAGGTCCATCCCAGACCTACCCAATTCGAAAATCCCCGGGGAAGGCCCCACCATCTGTATAGGATCAGGCCCACCGCGGTCTGGGAGCCCCTCATTGCTCCAGAGCGATGCTGGGGAGCAGGCGAGGAAGGGGTCCGGTGTGAAGGTATGTCGTGGCTCGGGGCCAGGCGATTGGCTCCTCTGATGTGATTCTGGCTGTAACGAGCAGATGCTTTGTCCCAATCTTCCCCGTCTCCCTTCCACCCCAGCGGACCTGAGCGTACTCAGACGGAGCGATTCAGGATGGCTCTCTGGTGCCTGTAAGGTCAGACCTGCCACTTGGCACAGCATAACCAGCCCTCCAGCATCCGACTTCCACCTTCCCCCACCCTGCCCGTCAGGCTGCACGACTTCCATTCTCTCTCCACACCAGGCTCCTTCAGAGCCTCTGTTGCCATTAGGGCAGTTAGCATCTCACCCCTCCCCTTGGCCTCCCAGATACTCTCTCTTCCTTTTAGATTTCTCTTTTCTTAAATAAAGAGTTTATTTATTTATCTGAGAAAGAAAGAGAGAGTGGAAGCACAAGTAAGAGGGAGGGGAAGAGGGAGAAGGAGAAGCAGAGCAGGGAGCCTGATGCGGGGCTCGATCCCGGGACCTGAGTCAAAGCCAGATGCTTAACCTACTGAGCCACCCAGGTACCCCCTTTTAGATTTCTTTAGTCTTTTTACAACTGCCCTGACAGAGCGCCATTGTTCTGACTTCTGAACCAACAGAAGTCATAGAGCCTTACATACCAGAGATCCCTCCCCACCTTTCCGGTGTGGAAATCAAGTGTGCACCACTTCAAAAAGATCCCAGCAGGGTGTAGGCTCAGGGTCACTGCGGTGGACCTGAGTTGAGGTGACAGGAGGCATGGGGGCTGGGGGCAGGCAGGAAGGGGCTGAGTGCCTTGTGTGACACACTTGGTTTTTTTCCAAAAATCGATCACCTTTGATTAAGAAGCAGCACTCTTCTTTTCTGAAATGGGCTAGTCCCGGACCGTGGTCAGGTTAGCTTTAGGACAAGTGTTGTGCCTGTCGTCCAGGCCCTGGTTTCTGGAGTGATCCATCCTGAGGTTGTTTCTTGCCCGACTTGATCATTATTTTTCTTACTTGGCTCCGTCGCCTCATTTCCCGCCCTAAGGGCCCCTGCTGCTCCATCTGGCATTTGTGTGCCTGTGAGAGGACCGTGATTATTTAAGCCGGAGACTGCCCCGGGGAGGCAAGGCTGGGCAGGAGGACTGTGGCTTGGGTCCAACAAGAAAAGGTGTCCCTGGGTGGAGCACGGGCCGCATTCCAGCCCCACGGGCCCTCACACAGGGTACTGCCTGCACGTCGATGGCCAGGTCCTGCCCATCTTCTATTCTGTTCTTGTTGTTGTTTTTAGTAGAAATACTCTTTTCCACAAATACGGTCTTCCCCACTAAAGGACAATCTATCTTTCCTCTGCTCCGTCAGCAAACGACTACACCACCAGGACACACAGATGTCGGTTTCCAGAATGCCAGTTCAGTTATTGCTCCTTTGAGAACTAGGAATGTCAACTAAACCCGAATTACATGAAGCTAAACACGGGGAAACCAGGCTGATGGGAGCATATAGGTCTCATTAAGTGACGCTGGCACGGTGCCACTGAGGGGACCAGCTCAGTCTGGGGGCGCTGGTGTCGCTGTTTCCATACAGGCCACACGGGCCAGAGGCATGATGAGCCCAGCCGGTGAGAAGATAGGAGCAGAGTCGAGAACTGCTCAGCTGTATGTGGTTCACAAGTGTGTCGCCCCCTTGTTGCGGGAGCGGGACTGCTGGGACCGGGCTTCCCTGGCGGGTCGGCCTCGGATCTCTGATGATGAGCAGCCAAGCCTCACCCTTGAGTCGTCCTGGGCGTGGCTGACCGCCGCGCCTCCACCACCTCGTCCCTCAGCCTGGGGGTCCCGCGGTCGGGTCAGAGGGAGGCAGCCCTGGGTCTGCACATTAGCTTGCCGGGGCTGCCATGACAATGAGCTACAAACAGAGTGGCTTCACACGATGGAGACGTGTCCTCCCACAGTCAGGAGGCGGGGGTCTGAGACCAACGTGTCAGCCGGTTGGCTCCTTCTGAGGTTGTGAGGGGAATCTGTCCCGGCCTCTCCCCAGCTTCTAGGGGTTACAGACCCTCTTAGATGTTCTCTGGCTCATGATAGCTCTACCCAGACCTCTGTTTCCATCCTCACACCGTCTTCTCCCTGTGTGTGTGCCTGTGTCCGAATGTCCCCTTGGTAGGACACCGGTTGTATTGGATTGGGGGCCCCCTGGTATTCCAGGATGATCTCGTCTGAACTAATTACATCTGTGAAGGCCCCATCTCCAAATAGGTCACACCCATTGCTGTAGGTTACAGGCACCCTTTTACCTTTCAAAAAAGATTTCCACACAGGACTGACTGTCTAAAATCATAGGCTTCAGAGGCCACAGTGGCCGCCTCTGGTGGTTTTATACATAACCCGTGACTTTTAGCATCTAGTTTCCAGAATTACAGACATGCATCCCTGAGGGCTGTTCCCATTCTCCTTCAGAAAGAAATGACCCCTCTGGGCCCCAGGAGCCTCCTGACTTTTGACGGGTTCAAAGATTGTTTACTTCCCAATTGAAGGAAAAGTTCCCCCAGGCCGGAGAGTGCCACAGGTTAATGTGTAGTAAGCTGTTATGCGAAACAGAAAGCGCCCAGGGCCAGGCCCAAGTTCTGCCTCAGGCGTGGGCAGGGGAGGTCACTCAGTTCCAGCTGGCTCTAGGCGGAAGCAAGAGTGGGAAGCACAGGAAACAGCAGCAAACTGCCCAACAGGTAACTAAAACAAGTCCGCAGCATCAGCCCTGAAATACCGTGTGTCGTCACAGGTGAGAACAACGCCAAAGGCATGCAAGTGTCACCAAATCAGAAGGAACCAACCTCCTGGTCTTTTGGGGGGTATGTTTTGGAGGCCATTCAGTTAGGGGCCCTAAATTGCATTACTTATTTATTTGAGATCCTAAATCTTAGACACAAAGTGGGTTTTTTTGTTGTTGTTTGTTTTTGTTTTTTTTCTCTTAGATGTTAGTTCATGACTGGAAAAAATGCTTATGATCACAGGAAGTGTGAAGTTAGGCTACAAAGTGATCTACAGCACCTCCACTCCCCCCATCCCCGGTGATATTTAGGCTGTACATGGCTTCATCCCTATCATGAGAATATCTCTAAGAAATTTCTGGAATGGTAAAATATGTGCATTTTAAAGATTTATTCATTTATTAGAAAGAGAGATGAATGAGGGGAGAGGCAGAGGGAGAGAGAGAGAAGCAGACTCCCCACTGGGTGTGGAGCCCAATGATCTCACAGCCCTGAGATTATGGCCTGAGCTGAAATCAAGAGTCAGAAGCTTAAATGACTAAGCCACCCACATGCCCCAATAAATGGCTGTTTAGAACTGACCAGCGCTATACCCCCAAATCCACCTGTCTTGCTAGGAAAGATACTAGTCATTACATGTAGCACCTTAGCTGAAGATGGAGACCACAGTGGCGTCCTCTTTACACATGAAGGATACTTCCTGTCTAAAGTCATATATAAGTGACATACATCTTTCAGAACAATATTTTATTACCGCATGCACAGGGTTGAATAGTGTCCCCCAAAACTCATGTCCTTTCTCGAATCTCAGATTGTGACCTTCTTTGAAAACAGGAACTTTCTAGATATAATGAGTTGGGATGAGGTCATGTTGGAAAAAGGTGGGTCCCTAACCCCACATGTTTGGTGTTCTTAAGAGAAGACAGGCTTGTGAAGACAGCTTCACAGAGGGGAGGTGACGTGAAGACACGTGGGGGGAAAATGGCCACGTAATGATGAAGACAGACTGGAGTGACCCATCTCTAAGCCAAAGAACACCAAGAACTGTGGACAACACCAAAGCTACGTGAAAGGTATGGAGTAGATTTTTTTTTTAAATTTTTTTTTAATTTTATTTTTTATAAACATATATTTTTATCCCCAGGGGTACAGGTCTGTGAATCGCCAGGTTTACACACTTCACAGCACTCACCATAGCACATACCCTCCCCAATGTCCATAATCCCACACCCCCCAACCCCCCTCCCCCCATTAACTCTCAGTTTGTTTTGTGAGATTAAGAGTCACTTATGGTTTGTCTCCCTCCCAATCCCATCTTGTTTCATTTACTCTTCTCCTACCCCCTTAACCCCCCATGTTGCATCTCCTCTCCCTCATATCAGGGAGATCATATGATAGTTGTCTTTCTCCGATTGACTTATTTCGCTAAGCATGATACCCTCTAATTCCATCCACGTCGTCACAAATGGCAAGATTTCATTTCTTTTGATGGCTGCATAGTATTCCATTGTGTATATATACCACATCTTCTTTATCCATTCGTCTGTTGATGGACATCTAGGTTCTTTCCATAGTTTGGCTGTTGTAGACATTGCTGCTATAAACATTCGGGTGCACGTGCCCCTTCGGATCACTACATTTGTATCTTTAGGGTAAATACCCAGCAGTGCAATTGCTGGGTCGTAGGGTAGTTCTATTTTCAACATTTTGAGGAACCTCCATGCTGTTTTCCAGAGTGGTTGCACCAGCTTGCATTCCCACCAACAGTGTAGGAGGGTTCCCCTTTCTCCGCATCCTCGCCAGCATCTGTCATTTCCTGACTTGTTAATTTTAGCCATTCTGACTGGTGTGAGGTGGTATCTCATTGTGGTTTTGATTTGTATTTCCCTGATGCTGAGTGATGTGGAGCACTTTTTCATGTGTCTCTTGGCCATCTGGATGTCTTCTTTGCAGAAATGTCTGTTCATGTCCTCTGCCCATTTCTTGATTGGATTATTTGTTCTTTGGGTGTTGAGTTTGCTAAGTTCTTTATAGATTTTGGACACTAGCCCTTTATCCGATATGTCATTTGCAAATATCTTCTCCCATTCTGTCAGTTGTCTTTTGGTTTTGTTAACTGTTTCCTTTGCTGTGCAAAAGCTTTTGATCTTGATAAAATCCCAATAGTTCATTTTTGCCCTTGCTTCCCTTGCCTTTGGCGATGTTCCTAGGAAGATGTTGCTGCGGCTGAGGTCGAAGAGGTTGCTGCCTGTGGTCTCCTCAAGGATTTTGATGGATTCCTTTCTCACATTGAGATCCTTCATCCATTTTGAGTCTATTTTCATGTGTGGTGTAAGGAAATGATCCAATTTCATTTTTCTGCATGTGGCTGTCCAATTTTCCCAACACCATTTGTTGAAGAGGCTGTCTTTTTTCCATTGGATATTCTTTCCTGCTTTGTCGAAGATGAGTTGACCATAGAGTTGAGGGTCTATTTCTGGGCTCTCTATTCTGTTCCATTGATCTATGTGTCTGTTTTTGTGCCAGTACCATGCTGTCTTGATGATGATAGCTTTGTAATAGAGCTTGAAGTCCGGAATTGTGATGCCACCAACTTTGGCTTTCTTTTTCAATGTTGCTTTGGCTATTCGAGGTCTTTTCTGGTTCCATATAAATTTTAGGATTATTTGTTCCATTTCTTTGAAAAAAATAGATGGTACTTTGATAGGAATTGCATTAAATGTGTAGATTGTTTTAGGTAGCATAGACATTTTCACAATATTTATTCTTCCAATCCAGGAGCATGGAACATTTTTCCATTTCTTTGTGTCTTCCTCAATTTCTTTCATGAGTACTTTATAGTTTTCTGTGTATAGATTCTTAGTCTCTTTGGTTAGGTTTATTCCTAGGTATCTTATAGTTTTGGGTGCAATTGTAAATGGGATTGACTCCTTAATTTCTCTTTCTTCTGTCTTGTTGTTGGTGTAGAGAAATGCAACTGATTTCTGGGCATTGATTTTATATCCTGACACTTTCCTGAATTCCTGTACAAGTTCTAGCAGTTTTGGAGTGGAGTCTTTTGGGTTTTCCACATATAGTATCATATCATCTGCAAAGAGTGATAGTTTGACTTCTTCTTTGCCGATTTGGATGCCTTTAATTTCCTTTTGTTGTCTGATTGCTGAGGCTAGGACTTCTAGTACTGTGTTGAATAGCAGTAGTGATAATGGACATCCCTGCTGTGTTCCTGACCTTAGCGGAAAAGCTTTCAGTTTTTCTCCATTGAGAATGGTATTTGTGGTGGGTTTTTCATAGATGGCTTTGATAATATTGAGGTATGTGCCCTCTATCCCTACACTTTGAAGAGTTTTGATCAGGAAGGGATGCTGTACTTTGTCAAATGCTTTTTCAGCATCTATGGAGAGTATCATATGGTTCTTGTTCTTTCTTTTATTAATGTGTTGTATCACATTGATTGATTTGCGGATGTTGAACCAACCTTGCAGCCCTGGAATAAATCCCACTTGGTCGTGGTGAATAATCCTTTTAATGTACTGTTGAATCCTATTGGCTAGTATTTTGGCGAGAATTTTTGCATCTGTGTTCATCAAGGATATTGGTCTGTAGTTCTCTTTTTTGATGGGATCCTTGTCTGGTTTTGGGATCAAGGTGATGCTGGCCTCATAAAATGAGCTTGGAAGTTTTCCTTCCATTTCTATTTTTTGGAACAGTTTCAGGAGAATAGGAATTAGTTCTTCTTTAAATGTTTGGTAGAATTCCCCCGGGAAGCCATCTGGCCCTGGGCTTTTGTTTGTTTGGAGATTTTTGATGACTGTTTCAATCTCCTTACTGGTTATGGGTCTGTTCAGGCTTTCTATTTCTTCCTGGTTCAGTTGTGGTAGTTTATGTCTCTAGGAATGCATCCATTTCTTCCAGATTGTCAAATTTGTTGGTGTAGAGTTGCTCATAGTATGTTCTTATAATTGTCTGTATTTCTTTGGTGTTAGTTGTGATCTCTCCTCTTTCATTCATGATTTTATTTATTTGGGTCCTTTCTCTTTTCTTTTTGATAAGTCTGGCCAGGGGTTTATCGATCTTATTAATTCTTTCAAAGAACCAGCTCCTAGTTTCGTTGATTTGTTCTATTGTTTTTTTGGTTTCTATTTCATTGATTTCTGCTCTGATCTTTATGATTTCTCTTCTCCTGCTGGGTTTAGGGTTTCTGTCTTGTTCTTTCTCTAGCTCTTTTAGGTGTAGGGTTAGGTTGTGTACCTGAGACCTTGTTTCTTGAGAAAGGCTTGTACCGCTATATATTTTCCTCTCAGGACTGCCTTTGTTGTGTCCCACAGATTTTGAACCGTTGTGTTTTCATTATCATTTGTTTCCATGAATTTTCTCAACTCTTCTTTAATTTCCTGGTTGACCCATTCATTCTTTAGAAGGATGCTGTTTAGTCTCCATGTATTTGGGTTCTTTCCAAATTTCCTCTTGTGATTGAGTTCTAGCTTCAGAGCATTGTGGTCTGAAAATATGCAGGGAATGATTCCAATCTTTTGATAACGGTTGAGACCTGATTTAGGACCGAGAATATGATCTATTCTGGAGAATGTTCCATGTGCACTAGAGAAGAATGTGTATTCTGTTGCTTTGGGATGAAATGTTCTGAATATATCTGTGATGTCCATCTGGCCCAGTGTGTCACTTAAGGCCTTGATTTCCTTGTTGATCTTTTGCTTGGATGATCTGTCCATTTCAGTGAGGGGAGTGTTAAAGTCCCCTACTATTATTGTATTATTGTCGATGTGTTTCTTTGATTTTGTTATTAATTGGTTTATATAGTTGGCTGCTCCCATGTTAGGGGCATAGATATTTAAAATTGTTAGATCTTCTTGTTGGACAGTTCCTTTGAGTATGATATAGTGTCCTTCCTCATCTCTTATTATAGTCTTTGGCTTAAAATCTAATTGATCTGATATAAGGATTGCCACTCCTGCTTTTTTCTGTTGTCCATTAGCATGGTAAATTCTTTTCCACCCCCTCACTTTAAATCTGGAGGTGTCTTCAGGTTTAAGATGAGTTTCTTGTAGGCAACATATAGATGGGTTTTGTTTTTTTATCCATTCTGATACCCTGTGTCTTTTGATTGGGGCATTTAGCCCATTAACATTCAGGGTAAGTATTGAGAGATATGAATTTAGTGCCATTGTATTGCCTGTAAGGTGACTGTTATTGTATATTGTCTCTGTTTCTTTCTGATCTACTACTTTTAGGGTCTCTCTTTGCTTAGAGGACCCCTTTCAATATTTCCTGTAGAGCTGGTTTGGTATTTGCAAATTCTTTCAGTTTTTGTTTGTCCTGGAAGCTTTTAAGCTCTCCTTCTATTTTCAATGATAGCCTAGCTGGATATAGTATTCTTGGCTGCATGTTTTTCTCGTTTAGTACTCTGAATATATCATGCCAGCTCTTTCTGGCCTGCCAGGTCTCTGTGGATAAGTCTGTTGCCAATCTAATATTTTTACCATTGTACGTTACAGACTTCTTTTCCCGGGCTGCTTTCAGGATCTTCTCTTTGTCACTAAGACTTGTAAATTTTACTATTAGGTGACGGGGTGTGGACCTATTCTTATTGATTTTGAGGGGGGTTCTCTGACCCTCCTGGATTTTGATGCTTGTTCCCTTTGCCATATTGGGGAAATTCTCTCCAATAATTCTCTCCAATATACCTTCTGCTCCCCTCTCTGTTTCCTCTTCTTCTGGAATCCCAATTATTCTAATGTTGTTTCGTCTTATGGTGTCACTTATCTCTCGAATTCTCCCCTCATGATCCAGTAGCTGTTTGTCCCTCTTTTGCTCAGCTTCTTTATTCTCTGTCATTTGGTCTTCTATATCGCTAATTCTTTCTTCTGCTCATTTATCCTAGCAGTGAGAGCCTCCATTTTTGATTGCACCTCATTAATAGCTTTTTTAATTTCAACTTGGTTAGATTTTAGTTCTTTTATTTCTCCAGAAAGGGCTTTTATATCTCCCGAGAGGGTTTCTCTAATATCTTCCATGCCTTTTTCGAGCCCGGCTAGAACCTTGAGAATCGTCATTCTGAACTCTAGATCTGACATATTACCAATGTCTGTATTGATTAGGTCCCTAGCCTTTGGTACTGCCTCTTGTTCTTTTTTTTGTGGTGAATTTTTCCGCCTTGTCATTTTGTCCAGATAAGAGTAGATGAAGGAGCAAGTAAAATACTAAAAGGGTGGCAACAACCCCAGGAAAATATGCTTTCAGAAAGTGGTTGATTTTCTGTTTCTAGAGTTGCTGTTCTTCTTCTCTTCGATATCCCATTGGATTTGTAGGTGTTTGCAATATTTAGATAAGCTATCTAGCTGATCTCCCGCTACCTGAAGTAGTCTCAGCCTGCTACTTCTCCACCATCTTGACTCCTCCCCTGGAGTAGATTTTTTTATAGCCTTCAGAGAGCACATAGCCTTGCAGACACTTTGAATTTGGATTTCCAGCCTCCAGAACTGTGAGACTACATTTCTGCTATTATTATTTTTAAAGATTTTATTTATTTATTTGACAGAGAGATAGAGAGTGCGCAAGTAGGCAGAGTGGCAGGCAGAAGGAGAGGGAGAAGCAGGCTTTCTGCCAAGCAGGGAGCCCGACACAAGGCTCGATCCCAGGACCCTGGGATCATGACCTGAGCCGAAGGCAGCTGCTTAACTGACTGAGCCACCCAGGCGCCCCACTTCTGCTGTTTCAAACAATCCAGTTTGTGATACTTTTGTTACAGCAGCCACAGGAAACTCGTACACTGTGTGAGCGGACATGTTTTGATGAACTGAGGAAAAAGGTTTGCTCTTCCAAGAACATCTCAAATGGACTTTCTGATATGTCCTGCTAGAGCTTACAATAAAATCTTGCCCCTTGAAGCAGAATGTAGAAGTTTCAAGAGCCTGGTCTGTGAGCTTTCAATGGGTCTTCTTATGTGAGTACATTCTACAAATTTTCTAGTCTTAAGACTAATTCTTGAACCAAGCTTTCCTTGGGGTATGTGCTCAGTTTCACATGTCCCCACACAACAACTGGATGGCTCTACACCCTCTCCAATGACAGGCTCCTTTCAGGAGCCGCATGGGAGGCCCTGGCTGGTGTCCAGGCTCAGAGGAACTAGGTCTTCCTCCTTCTCCAGAAAGTTTGTGGAAGATGCTATCTCTTCCCCTTGGGGCCACTTTCTAGCTGCTGAGACTGTCCTTTAACTCTGCACCACCTACAGATGGTAGCCGCACTTGTTCTGAGGCTTGGCGGCGAGCAGAGGCATGGGGGTGAGCAGAGGCACAGCATGGCCCATCTGACCTGGCCCCCTTCGCAGCAACCCCATGAGATGACCCATCATCCAGGTGATACATTCCTGGGCTCTGAAACCAAGAGACGACGTTACAAAACAGAGGTTCCCGGGTTCTTTATGTTGCAACCCAGGATTCTGAGTCAGTGGTTCTCACTCGTTTGCAGATAATACTGCTCTTATTCTTTCACTATCATCACACAAGAATGTGGAATGTTCCTCAGAGTCCACCCTTGTTTTTATATCCTTCATCAGCTCACCTGGGACACCCACCCACATTCTCTGCTGCCAGGGATAGGATCGAGATGCCGTTGGGTCAGAGAGCAGCCACAGCACAGAGAGGTGTTAGCGGTGTGAGGGTGACCAGCTGAGTGACCCATGCCCCACCCCCACCCTGGCCCCACCCTGGTTCCTGCCGTGCACAACCCTACCCTGGAGAACAGATGGCGGTCCCTCTTGCTAGTGAACTAGCTAGCTAAGGAATCCCTCACGGGCTCCTGGTTCTCCAGTAACTCAAAGGGCAGCAGGAAAAGTATTAATCAAAAAATCCAAATAAATCAAACGTGGAATAATTCTACCCTGGGCATTCTGTAGAGGTGTAAAGGACTGGGCAAAAATTCAGCACGAAGACAGCGCACCCTCCAGCTTTGACGAGACACCATTAGCTGCTGCTTTCACTGACTAGTAAAGCCCCACAGTGTGGAAAAATTTGTTTCTGGGCTTGTGTTCCTGCCCCCGAGGCTATGAGTTTCTTTAAGAAACTCATCAGGCGTCATCGGGGATGCAAGCTCACCACCGGCCCCCTCCCCCAGCAGCCACTGGATTCATCTCTCCTGCTCTTTCCTACCCTACAGTCTTAGCCTGCACAAGCTAATCTTCAAATTCTAGCTACTAACTTACTGCACGAGATCTTATTGCCATGATCTCAGCTGCGGGGCACAGCAACGATGTCTGGGCATGTGTGCGGCCTGAGAAAAACAGAGCCCGTCAATGAGAGTCGTTCTGAGCAGTGGTTCTCCTTGTGGGATCTTGGGACCAGCAGCAGCAGGACGTGGGAACTTGTAGAGATGCTGACCCTTGAGCGCCTCCCCAGAAGCAGAGACTCAAGGGCTGGGGCCCGGCATCATGCTGGAATTAGCCCTCACTCTGGTGATTGTGATGTAGACTAAAGACTGAAGACCACTGACCTACAGACATGTCAGCCTGAAAGAACCCCGGGTCAGAAATTCTCTCTTCCTGCTGTCTGAGGGGCCCATGATTCCCCCAAGGGTCCGATGCCCAGGGCCCCCTTTGGGAACAACTCCAGCTTCTAGCTGGACACTTACAGCCCACAGCAGGTTGCCAGCCTCCCTGAGACTTCAGCACCGTTCTTTGGTTTACCCAAGACCTTCTAGAAAGAAGCAAGAATGTGGAAGAACTTTTAAGTGACCAGGTTTGCGGCACCTTCAAAACCAGTCCACTGGGGTGCCTTGGTGGCTCAGTGGGTTAAGCCTCTGCCTTCGGCTCAGGTCATGATCTCGGGGTCCTGGGATTGAGCCCCGCATCGGGCTCTCTGCTCAGCGGGGAGTCTGCTTCGCCCTCTCTCTCTGCCTTCCTCTCTGCCTACTTGTGATCTCTATCAAATAAATAAATAAAATCTTAAAAACAAACAAACAAACAAACCAGTCCACCATTTGATGCCCAGGCAGGAAGCTGACCGGAAAAGCTCATCAGAATCCCACAAGGCCAGCAGGAGGCTGAGGGGTGGGGGACGGGACTATAACCAACCATTCTTCATTAAGTGAATGAATTCCTCAAAACGGCCTGGAGGATCTGGCAGGAGCTTCCTTCATAGAACCTGAAGCCTCTTCATACTTCATTTTCTCAAAGTCAAATACGGGAAGTGGTTAGTTAAGAGCGGCAACCTCAGTGCAGACTCCTGCTCAGCTCTGGGGAAGGGAAGGATATGGGAAATCTTCAGCAGAAGCATCCCTAGCCCCACAACGCCTCATCTGAGAGGTTCTCCGCCAGCCAGAAGCCTAACTTCACGAGACGGCTCTCGGAGGGCGGCCTCCTCTCCATCCCTGGCTCTGAGAAGTACACCCAGACTTTAGAGCATGAGTAGGCGAACAATGGTTCATGGGCCAAATGCAGCTCGCCACCTGCTTCTCTACGGCTCCCGAGCTAAGAATGGCTTCTATGTTTTTAAATGACTGAAGAACAATTTTTAAAAACTATCTCGTGACACACAAAGATTATAGAAAATTCCAATGTTCGTGCCCGTGAGTAAAGTTTTATTGGAACACGGCTCTGCCCGTGTGTTTATATATATCTCGCACTTCATGGGCAGAATTGAGTGTCGCCACAGAGACTGGCTACCTCCTAAAGCTGAAAACATTTACTATCTGGCCCTTCGCAGGAAAAGCTTGCCAACCCCTCTTTAAAGCAAAGGATCTGCAGTCCGTGATTCTAACTGGAGACTGGAGACCGCAGCCAGCCTTAGCTCTGCATCGAGATGCCCAAACCGACTCTTCACCCACTTTATTCTTGTGGATTCTTGCCACTGGGTTACTGAGTCTAACAAATGGTATAATTCTGACTCTCACTGCACCCCTCACTTTCCTACTTCATCCCAACTTCTGCTCCCCATTCCCGGGGTCAGCCAAAGAGCCTGGTGTGAAAACTAGTTCCAGTTTCACATGGGACAGAATCAGCTGGAAGCAAAAGTGTGTCTAAGCCCCATTGCCTGGCTTCCCCCACTCCATCCCCGGCCGCCTGACGGGTTCACCAAGCGTCCCAGGTGTTCCCTCTTCAGTCAGGAGGGGCCCTGAAGCAACTTTGGCACAATCCAAGTGCCAAAGATCTATTCTCAAGAGGAGAGGTTACTGCTACCTTTTATTTAAAAATCCTTTAAAAAAATCCTTTGTTCTACTTATTACCTAAACTTAGATATTGAAACTGTAGGACTTGAGTAAACATAAAACTGGTGAGTGGGTATAACGCTACTCACACGCTACGCCAATCTCAGTTGGAATAACAACAACAAAAAAGCCACCACTGAAGGACCGATTTGCAAACTGGAAAGAATTCATTTAGGACGACACTTCAGAAGCTAACAGTGTGCATTCACCGGTAACCAGGCTGCCCACAGCTAGCCTGATCAGAAGTATTTTAGGAAAGTCCAAACTTAGCACAGATGCTTCTCAGGTATTTGTATCTAAAAATCGAATAACTACTCAGAGCACCTCCTGGAGAAGTCACATGGAGTGACAAGCAAATGACGGGGGACGTAAGGATCCAGAACTCCAGCCCAGGAGTTTATCAGCTGGTGAAGCACACACCACTGACAGCCTCTCCCTCCCCAAGGGCGGCTGTAGCATCTTTCTGGAAAAGGCACAGGTGGCCACCACTAGAAGCCCCGAGTGTGAACTGGGACGCATCTCGGTACAGTGAGACATTTGAGCTTGTCACAGTGGTGCACCCCCTGGTTCCACACTCGTACACAGCCTGATACAACCACGGAGGTTGCTACCAATACTTCTAGTGGCTGAGGAAGTCGAAGCCCAAAGAGTTTAATTTACTGACACCAAATCATAGACGTTAGCACATGGTAGACGGGAACAGAATTGCGAGCTGGTCAAAGCCGGACCTGGTTCTCTCAGCCATGCGGCCACATTGGACCTGCCTGGGCTCATCCCGGGCATGACTTTGGGGGAGTCCCTTGATCTGCTTTCTCCATCTTTAAGGGAGAAGAGGGCTGGGACGATGGGCTCTGCTCTCTGCTTCTGCATCCTGTCCCCGGGGTCTGCTCTGAAGCAGGCGGGATTAAGATCTTTCCTCCAGGTGCTGCGGACACTCCACGCCCGCGGGGACTAGCTACTCTCCTTGAGGGCCTTCTGCTGAAGCCTCAGGACCGTGGCAAGATGGTTAAGAAGGGCCAGCGAGGGCCCCCAGTTCCCCTGGGGCCAGGCAGGGAGCTGCGGGGTCGCCTGGCCAGCCACGGGCAAGGGAGGTGCCAAGGCAGCCACTAAGCGCCCGCCCGCTGGTTAGAGGGTCTGGGGTCCTGCCATCACGTGCGCGACCCCGTCCAGTTTCAAGCCCAATCCCAGCCACAGGCTGAGAACACGGGGACCGGGATTCCCAGCAGGAGGCCAGGTCAAGGTGACGGTATCGATTCCTCCCCCACCTCCGAGTCTGGGCGCCTCCGGCTCTCCCGGTTTGGCGCAGAGACCGAGATCGGGGCCGGCGACTTCCCCGCAGCCCGAGGGACGTGGTTCTCCCGACCCCTGGTCGCTTCCCACCCCCGCGGCGTGCACCCGTCCGCGGCTCCAGGCCTCCCGGCTCCGCGCGCACATCTGCCGGCCGCCGGCGACAGCGGGGACCAGCGTTGCAGCCGAGCCGAGCCCCGCGGCGCCCCCTGTGCAGCGACCCCAGCGGGCAGCCCCCGCACTCCCCCCCCCCCCCCCCCCCCCCCCCCCCGCCCCGCTCCCCGGAGACCCCGCGCCTGGCCGCGCCACCTACCCATGGTGGCGGCTCCGAGGGCTCCGGGGACGACTGGCGAGCGGGCAGTCCAGGAGAGAGGACTTTTCTCTTTTTTTAAGGTGTTGCTCTTATAACTTTGTTTCCAGGCCCTGCCCATCCACCTGTGCAGCTGGAGGTGTGCAGGCGGGGCGGCCAGGCTCCACCCTCGGAGGCGGGGGCCCACAGGGAGCAGAGGTGAGCGCCCCTTGAGCCCCAGCGAGGGGACAGCCTGCAGGGTTCAGCCCCGGGACTCCCCCGTCCCGCCCCAGGCCCTTGGGGGCGTGCACAGCGCCGGTGACAGGAGCAACGGCCAGAAACCCGGGCTAGAAACGCCCCAACGTGGGCGTCCAGCGGGTCCCCGCCAGGAGGGCTTGTGACGATGCAGGTTCCCCGGCCTCCCCGCCGATTGGCTGGCTCGGTAGGGCAAGGTGCGGCCTGAGAATCTGCATTTCTAACCAGTTCTAAGGGGATGCCCCTGCTGCTCCAGGGACCCCACGCTGGAAACCACTAGGCTGGGGAAACACCACTTCTGTGTGAGGAAGCAAAACTGGGTGCAACCCTGGTCCGTGGTCCGTGTGCACGCGCGCGTGTGGGGCTTTACCTGGGGTGTGAACCCGGCAAAGAGTGTCTGGAAGACTCTACCTCACCTTCCTTTAAGAATAACGAGAACAAAAATGATAATGATAATAGGGCTATGATCTCCTGATCATTTCTGTTTCCTGGTCTGACTCGAGGGAAAGCGGGGTTGTGCTTTGCAAATACTGAGAGGGAACATGACAAGGGAAAATGAAGGGAGTTTCTATTTTTTCAAATCATGGCAAAGTACACGGAAAACGTACATTGTCACTGCCAAGTGTACAGTGAGTGGCACCGGGTGCCTTCCCGTCGCCGTGCAGCCGCCACCACCGCTCGTCCCCGGGGCTTTATCCTCGCTCCAGACGCAAACTCTGCCCACGGAACTCTTCCTCTCGGTCCTCCCTCCCGGGCCCCGGCCACCAGCATTCTGCTCTCCCTCCCCACGAATCTGAGCGCTCCAAGCGCCTCCGATAGGTGCAATCACGCGGCGCTCCTTTCCCTTGTTCTAACGTCTGCGGGATCCATCCACGTCGCGCAGATGTGGGGCCGTCCTCCCCCTCGCAAGCGGATCCCCACCGGGCCGTGTGCGCACCGCATCTTGTTCGCCCATTCGTGTCTCTGGGGTCCTCGTCTCAGCAGTGTCCCCTCCGCACGCCGGCTGGAAGACTGGTGCGCGCGGAGAAGCCCTGCAGCGCTTCCCCAGCAGCGGCTGGACCCCACGCTTCTCGGGCTTTCTTCCCGGAGCTGCGGGGAGGAGAAGTGTCTGCAGGTGAAGGCTTAATGGCTACACGCGGGACAGCCGGTGGTGTTACCTGGAGGCCTGGGGGCTGCAGGTAAAGCGACTGCATCAAGGAGAGCAAGGCCGCCTGCACTGAGGGGAGGACGCTGGCTCGGTGGAGTCAGAAGTCTATTCCTAGTTGTTAGCCTGTCACCAGAGAAGCCACAGGTCAGGTGAAGTTGTGACAGCTGGTTTTGACCACAGTTTTCTCTGTGGGGTGGTACTTCCGTTGAGCTCGTAAAGCCTGAAATCCTGAGCCATGGGAAAGCGACGGTTGGTCCAGGCTAGTGGTTCTCAAAGTGGGGTTCCCGGACCAGCAGACTCCGCATCAGCTGGGACTTGCAACAAATGCAAATTCTTGGGCCCCAACCCTGATCTACTGAATCAGGAACTCTGGGCATGGGGTGCAGGTGACTTTGTAGAAGCTGTGAGGCAAATGCTATTTCTTCCACCTGTGAACTGAATCCTTCATTTGGCCGCTGTTCATCACCACTAGGTACAATCTGCTGCGGTAGCCACTGGCACTGGGCGAATGGCCCCGCGCCCACAGAGCTCGAGTGCTTTCCCTTCTCGAAGGGTGTGAAGGGGCAAGTTACTCAAGACGGAGGAGCATGAATGAAGGACAAACACGGAGGAGGTACCAGAGACAAGCTCTACCGATCCTGAGTAGATCAGCAAATCCCAGTATCCACTAGAATTTCTGGGATGGGCTGGACTTGGAGGCCACACGTTTCTCACCTGACAGTCGTTGGCATTTGTGTATTTAAGGGAGTCCCTGCCTTGGAAGCCTCGTGGACAAGCCCCTCTGTACCTCTCCCTTCCCCTCAGTACCCTGGGGGCTGCTTTCCCAAGGTTGCCATAACACATTAGCACACATCTGATATATAACAGAGTTATCCTCTCCCAATTCTGGAGGCAAAGGGGTCTGAAATCAAGGTGTGGACAGTGTGCTCGCTCCGAAGGCTCTCAGGGAGGATCTGTCCTCACTTCTTGCAGCTTCTCTTGGTTCCAGACGTTCCTTGGGTCGTGGAGGTATCGCTCCTGTCTCTGCCTCTGGCTTCACATGGCCTGCTCCTGAGTCTCCTCTTTTCTTATTAGGGTACCTGTCCCTGGATTTAGGCCCACCCTAAAGTGAGATGATCTCATCTCAAGAGGTTTTATTCCATCTGCAAAGTTCTGTTTTCCAAGTAGGGTCCATTCATAGGTTCCAGGTGGATGAACGTTTGGGGGGAAGGGGACACCATTGAACCCACGACATTCTCCAACGGGCTCCACGTCTAAGAATATGCAGAATTGGCAAGCTGGTCCTAGAGAAACAGAACTGTGGTTTGGCCTCAGAGGACAGGCCTTATGAGAAACTTCTGGGGAGAAGTGAATGTTAGTGGTAATGATGAGATCAGCACAAGATGGCAGCAGGGACAGTCATCCACACCTAGACCCTTCCTTATTTTCTACTTACCGAAGCACTTAAATGGTACGAAGTTCTGTAGTACTCTATTCTAGTAAGAATGCTGCCTTCAAAAGGCAGCTTGTGAACTTTATGGAGTAATAAAGTATCATTTTCTCCAGCTCTATCCCTCAGATTGCTTGGCTGTAAAGACTTTTTAATTAATTCTGCCTCAGAGGAAAATTGAGTAGAAGTTTCCTTACCTATCAAGCATCTAGAGATGCTGATGGTTAAGGGGCAGACTCTAAGAAAAAACAAAAAACAAACAAACAAACAAAAAACCCCAGCAAAAACAACAACAACAACAAAAACCCAAAAATGGGTCCCACGGCCATCCATCTATCTGAGAAGAGAGATTCTGAGAAATGGGAAGAGGCAGGGGAAGGAGGAATCTGAAATATGAACAGGTACGGAAAGCTATTCAGACCAAAAGTGCCTGGAGAAGACAACGAGCAACTGGGCCAAATTCATTCCAAGGTGCTTGTCTGGAGATCCCGCCTGCGTCACCGTCTGCTGGAAAGGAGCGCCCTACACCCGGCTCTGAGCACCTGTTGGGCAACATGGGGATACATACAAATCTAGGATATTTCCTCTCCTTTAACATGCCCTCTTTCAAATGCTCCAGAACAGCTTTAGCTGGACGTATTTAGATCTGGTCAAACTCTTTCCTAAAGTGAGGGAATGATGGACTCCCGATTCAGGTTGTGGGCGCCTTGGATGTGAGCGCACAGCCTGGAGAGCCGGCGGAGAGGGCAATGCAACTCCAAGTTTTTGATGACGTCCTAGTGTGAGGTTGGGAGGTGGACTCATGTTGTAGTTAGAAAGGCTTAGACGACAACATAGAATGTTCTCTGAGCATCTTCCCTGGGTCAGGGAGTGGTTCACTCCCAGGGTTTTAAGAGCCTCACAACTGATTTGAGAAAGTTGTTGGTTCAATGGCGCCACCCACGTGACCTTGAGTGAGTTGCCTTCCCTTGATGGGTTTTATTTTCCTCTCTTGTCACCCAGAGAGACTTCTCTAAAACTGGGTTCATTTTCTTCACGAAGGTTCTTCCAAAGTAGAGGCTGATTGTGGTATTGGGTTTATTGTGGGAAAGAGAGATTATTGTCACTGTTGGAAAGTAATTATTTATGATCTGAATCATTGTCAGAAATACTCATGCTGCCTTCTTGTCATCTGTGTCCCCCACTACAGGCGCTTAGTAAATTCTCAACAAATATCTGCTATGTGACCGACAGACTCATTCTTACAATGTTGTGGATCAACCTCTTTCCACATTAAAAAAAATATACGTGGATATTAAATATACAAGCGTGTAAAACAGAGCTACCCTATGACCCAAAAATAGCACTACTGGGTATTTACACCAAAGATACAAATGTAGTGACCCAAAGAGGCACCTGCACCCCAATGTTTAGAGCAGCAATGTTCACAATAGCCAAACTATGGAAAGAGCCCAGAAGTCCATCAACAGATGGATAAAGAAGATGTGGTACATATATACAATGGAATATTATGCAGCCATCAAAAATGAAATCTTGCCATTTGCAACGACATGGATGGAACAAGAGGGTAATATACCAGGAGAAATAAGTCAATCAGAGAGAATTATCATATGACCTCACTGATACACAGAGTTTAAGAAACAAGGCAGAGGATCATAGGGAAAGAGAGGAAAAAATGAAACAAGACAAAACCAGAGAGGGAAACAAACCATAAAAGACTCTTTTTTTTTTTTTAAGATTTTATTTATCCACCTGACAGAGAGAGAGAGATCACAAGTAGGCAGAGAGGCAGGCAGAGAGAGAGGGAGGAGCAGACTCCCCACCGAGCAGAGACCCCGATGTGGGGCTCAATCCCAGGACCCTGAGATCATGACCTGAGCCGAAGGCAGAGGCTTAACCCACTGAGCCACCCAGGCATCCCCCATAAAAGACTCTTAATCTTAGGAAACAAACTGAGGGTTGCTGAAGGGGAGTGGGGTGGGAGAATGGGGAGGCTGGGTAATGGACACTAGGGAGGGTATGTGTTGTGAGTGCTGTGTGTTGTTTAAGACTGATGAATCACAGACCTGTACCCCTGAAACAAATAATACATTATATGTTAATAAAAAAGGGGGATATATATGTATATTAAAAAAATATGTGGGTATATATGTATATATATAGTTTATAAGATGTATCAGCTGTAAATACAAACTTTTCTCTTTAATAAAAACCTTACAAGATGATCTTCAGCAACAGCCCTAACACCAGCGGTCCATGACGTTTGCACCTAAGGGTGGGGGTGGTCACAGGCCCCTGGGCAAGATGCCACCTGGATTTATGGGATTCCCTAGAATCTTGGGGTACCATGGGGGAGAAGGCGAGAGTGAGGGCCCAGCATCTCTGGGTTGACTGAGTTCCTGAGGGAATTAAAATGGTTTGCAAATTCCTCAACATGGTACATGGAAAGATTCTAGCCTCTGTGGTCATGTTACTCTCTCTCTCTCTCTTTCCTTTTTTGTAACAGTACCATTGAGATTTAAATCACATACCATACAGTTCACACACTTCAAGTGTTTAATTCAACAGCTTTTAGTATATTCACAAAGCTGGGCAGCCATCACCACACTACATTTTAGAATATTTTCATCATCCCTGAAAAGAATCCCAGTATGCCATGAACAGTCACCCTCCTCCCCGGTCCTAGACAACCGTTACTCTGCTTTCTCTTTTGACGGATTTGCCTGCTTTGGACATTTCATATAAATGGAATTATACAACATGTGGTCCTTTGTGTTTTGCTTCTTTCACTCCACATCTTGTCCTCAAGATTTGTCCACGTTGTAGCGTGTGCTGAATGTATGCCATAGTGTGGATAGACCACATTTTGTTTAACCCATCAAGGGATGCCTTGATGGGCATTTGGGTTCTTTTTTCTCTTTTTCTTTCCTTTCTTCCTCCATGCTTCCTTGTTTGCTTGCTTGCTTCCTTCCTTTCTTATTTTACATTTGGGTTCTTCCCACTTTTTTGCAATTATGAATTTTTTGCTACTATGAAAATATGTGTATGAATTTTTGTGTGGACATGTATTCTTATTTCTTTTTGGTACATACCTCAGAGTGGAATTGCTGGGTCATATGGGAGCTCTATATTCAATCATGTAAGGAACTGCCAGACTGTTTTCCAAAACAGCTGCACCATTTTATGACCCACCACCAGTATATTAGGGTTTGAATCTCTCCACATCCTCACCAACACCGGTGATCATCTGTCTTTTGGATTATAGCCATCCTAACGGGTATTGAAAGGATGTTACTTATTTTTAATAGTTTAAAATATCTTTACATATATTTTCATGTATTTACATAACAGTTTAAACATATTTAATATATTTTAATGTTAATGAAAGCATTTGAAAGATTTCTTCAACCTGTTTTCTTTAGAGCCAGGTGGGCTCCTCCATTTCCCCAAATTGTAATGCAAGTGTAGACATCTGTGTTAGCAGTTACTGGGTTATGTCCTTTCCTTGGGGGTAGCACGGGGGTTGGGGAATGTGAAGAAGAGGGAGAAAGTGGTCATGGGGGTAGAGAAGGCATCATTCATATTTACAGATGATGAAGGATAAAGAATGAACAGATCATTCTATTTGAACAAAAGGTCCATTTTTGGATAATCTATGAAATGTTGATTCTCTAAGAACAGCCTGCTCTTTTTGTTTTCCTCCCACAAATGCCTCCTGTTCCTCAGCTGTTGGAGTCTTCATATTCTCCCTCTCCCTCAAAATCTACTCTCAGGAAGGGACCTGGAAACCTACCCACGCTACGAAATAAATGCCTGATAAGCCTTAGTGTTAATTTTTCTCGGAATATCTGCATTTGAACAGAGTGGGGGGAAAGCCACCTATTTAAACAAAAAAAGGAAACCCTAACTGCGAAATCCAGAGAAGGGAAGAAGTCTTTAGAAGCTAGAGTTCCTTCCCTGCATGTAGGAGGTGATAGCACAACAGCCACCTCATATGCACAAGATTTGCAGGCCCCATGACATTGGGTGGAGTGGCCAAGGTGTGGCTCAAGTCCTAGTTTCTCCTTGACTTCCTCTTTCATCTTCACTACACAGCCTGCTCTACCAGCTGCTGAGAGGAAAGTTAGAGCACCTAGGGACACCAGCATAGCCTGAGAAGTGAGGATGTACAATCCCAAACTGGTACACTCAGCCCAACAAAGAGAGAAAACGTTGGTACTTACCTAGGAATGCTGAACAGTCTTATCTTTGTCACAACCCAAGGAGTACACAACTGTCTTCCTTCAAATAAGAAGGAAATCAACAACAACAAAAAAAAGATCAAATTATTTTTGATATAAAAACATATCACTTTTTGGGGAGGTGGAATAAAGGCCATCAAATGATTCTTCACCTCCATATGTGATGAGACCAAATGACATAATTAAATAATACATTTGTCATTCTCAAATAGTTTATCTTCCTTAGGCAGTTAGAAAAGAATGGAAAAGCATTCCTTGTACCCGCAGTAGATGCTGGAAGCTTTTTATTATCTGGAATGTCTCTATTTCAGAAAGTGTTCAAAAGATGTATTCTGGAAAAATTTCTTCCAATGAATATAAAATCCCTGGGACATATCAAAATAAAAAGGGAAGCAGAAATACTTTCAATTCTTCATGTACTCTCTTCATTTTTTTTAAAAAAGAAACTCATTAGTAGTTGCTTTCAGAAATTATCCCAAACTGCCAAGCCATAAGACTTGTACTGTCTTAAGCATTATTGGTTTATGTGCCAATAATATGACAACTTATTTATCGTCTGGTATCAGAAATATGGACACAACTACCCCATTTATCTACTTCAGGCTTAATTATACAAAACCAGAATTTGTCAAAGTGCCCCCTTTAGTGATCTGCTTTATTCAATTACTACACATTTGAAATACTATATATATAGATGGTGGAGTCTGGAAATTCCTTGTGAGTAAATACACACTCTTGACATGTGATTTACTCATATATAATTATTCAAACTTCTTTTCTAGAATTCATAAAAACATATCATCCCTCCAAATGCCACGGATGGCACAGATTTTTAAAATTCAGGTATTTCTATAACACATCACTGAATTTATCTTTCAAACCTTATATCACTCAAAACTATATCACTAGCCAAAAAAGAGAGGACAGATCATTTTTTTCTGCGACAGTGTATTAGTTTCTTATTGCTGCAGTGACAAATCACCACAACTTAGTGACTTAAAACAACACAAATTTAGGAGAGACTGGGTGGCTCAGTCGGTTAAGTGACTGACTCTTGATTTCAGCTCAGGTCATGATCTCAGGATTGTGAGATCCAGCCCCGTGTCAGGCTCTGTGCTCGGCAGGGAGTCTGCTTGAGATTCTCTCCCTCTCCTTCTGCACCCCCCCCCTCTCAAATAAATAAATCTTCTAAAAAACCCCACAAATTTACTATAGTTCCAGAGGTCAGAAATCCAAAAAGGGTCATCATATGGGGCTAAATGCCAGGTGCTGGCAAAACTCAGCTCTTTCTGAGGCTCTAGAGTAGAATGTTTCCTTGCTCTTTCCCCGCTTCTAGGGGTTAACTGCATTCCTTGTTTTGGGGCCCCTCCTCTATCCTCAAAGCCGGCAGCATGGTACCTTCAACTCTTTTTCTCCTTCCCCTCTGCTTCTCTCATCATATGTCCTTCTCTGATTCTGAACCTCCTGCCTTCGTTTTATAAAGACCCTTGTGTTTACATTGGACCAACCTGGATAATCCAGGATAATCCCCCCATCTCAAGATCCTTAACTTAATCATGCCTGTAAAGTCCTTTCTGACATTCACTATAACATATTCCCTGAGATTCTGGGGATTTGGACATGGACATCTTTGTGCTGGTGGAGGGCATTTTGCTGTCCACCATGAGTAGTAAGAAGGCTAGAATATCGCCTTATACCATGGTGATTGAGAAGCCTGGATCATTTCTTAATACTAGTTAAATGGGGTAACACATTTAACTGAATCCTGCTAGCATGAGCTAATATTTTCTTAGAAGGAATCAGGATGGCAAACAAGATAAACATATTTGGATAGCATCAAATCCATTCTTCACGTTCATAATTAATGCATGAAACAAACAAATGGAAAGAGCAACGGAATATATAAAAAATCCTGAGCATTGACTGTCCTGTATTAGTTTCTTATTGCTGCTGTGACAAATCAGAAATATGGACACAAGTCCTAAGTGTATATAAGCCTTCAGATGGGGAGAATCATAGCACTTCATTAACTTTCTTTGTGTGGTTAGAAAGAGTATGAAATCTCACTAGGAAAGAAGTAAGGGGGAACCTGGAGAATATTTAACTACTATGATACAGATATTTATATATTATATCCTTTTTTATTTAGAGTCAATACCTACCCACCCAACAAACTACTTGGGATGTTAAGAAATTAACAGCCCATAGGGATGAGCAATCAAAGGAAATTGCATCTAACCTTGAAACGTCTCCCCAAGATATTTATTACAAAGGGAAAAATAGTAGCTTCATAGTGGAGAAACCCAACAGATACCACCTTGATCAAGAGATCAAGGTCAAGATCACTAAGAATAAGACACATCAACATCATGTACCCCGGATACAATGCACTGAGAAGGGCACAACATCACTTCTGTAGGTTTCTTGCCGAATATACATAACTTTATCACGAGAAAACATCAGACAAACCCAAACCGAGCAAAACACTACACAATAACTGATCTGAATGCTTGAAAAATGTGAAATTTGTGGAAAAACAAGGAAAATGGAGGGACTGTCACACATTGGAGGAGACTGAAGACATATGACAACTAAAGGCAATGTGGGATTCTGAAAAAGAAAAAAAAGGATATTAGTGGAAAAAAAATCAGTGAAAATCAAATTAGATCAACCAAAGGTCTGTAAATAATTCTCTCTTATATAAAGAATAATTTTATAATGGATATATAAGTATACAAGCTTATACGGAATAATTTGTGTGCCATCAACATAAAATTTAACTTGGCATTTGTAAATGACTTCAACAGATGAAATGTATATCCAGATGGTTCATCTGTGTGACTGAAATTTATATTACAAATGTATAGAAAATATAACAGCAAATAATTGGTGAGACTATGATCTCACTGCTTGCTTTGCCATGTAGGATAGATAACCCCCAAGATATGTGAGCTTGTTAGCAATGTACTTCAAGATATGAAACCAGCACCCATAGTTGCTACAGACTCAAGAACAATAATTAAAATATTACAGGAGGTACTTGACAAAATCTATGTCCAACCTCTTTTGGTAATATTATTTGTTAGTTTTAATGAAAAATTAAGTTTTTAAAAAAGATTCTATTTATTTATTTGACAGAGAGAGCCAGTGAGAGAGGGAACACAAGCAGGGGGAGTGGTAGAGGGAGAAGCAGGCTCCCTGCAGAGGAGGGAACACCAATGCGGGGCTCAAACCCAGGACCCCGGGAGCATGACCTGAGCCAAATGCAGATGCTTAATGACTGAGCTGCCCAGGCACCCCCAAAAATTAAGTTTTAGAGATTCTAAAAAGCAAAACCCACCCAACAGTACAGAACAGGTTACAATGAGAAGACCAAGTCTGCTGCTTTAATTCCTGTCTAGTCCCCAGACTTTACTCCATTGTGTTACAAAAATACATAACAAAAAAATTTACTATCTTAATAAATTTTAAGCGTACAGTACAATAGTGTTAACTACATGCCCCTTGCATCACAGATCTTCAGAACTTTTTCATCTCGTAAAACTGAAATGCTCCACTCATTGAACGGCTCTCCTTTTCCCCCTCCCCAGCCCCTGGTAACCCTCATTCTATTCTGTTACTGTTTCTATGGGTCTGATTATGCTAAGCGCTTCAAATAAGTAGATTCATACATCAGTTGTTTGTTTGTGACTTGCTTATTCCATTTAACATCATATCCTCAAGTTTCATCCATGTTTTAGCCTATGTCAGGACTCGATTCTTCTTAAGGCTGAACAATCCTCTATTGCATGGATACACCACGTTTTCTTTCCTATTCGTCTGCCAGTGGACATTCAGATTGCTTCCACCTCTCAGCTATCGCGAATCATGCTGGAATGAACACAGGTGTGCAAATACATGGTTTTCGATTCCTCTGGAACTATACCCAGAAGTGGGAATACTGGATAATATGGCAATTCTATTTTTAACTTTTTGAAGACCCTCCATACTGTTTTCCATGTATCCCAGACTTTTGTTTAATAACAGTTTTACTGAGATGTAATTTACATGTCGTATAATTCTAAAGTGCGCATTTTGTTGGTTTTTAGCATATTCAGAGTTATGTGACTATCACCATAATCAGTCTTAAAACATTTTCATCAGCCCCAAAAGAAATCCTGCACATGCGAGCAGTCATTCTTTGAGTCTCCTATCCTCCCCTCAGTCCTGGGCGACTCCCAGACTGTTTTCTGTCGCTATGAATTTGCTTATTCTGGACATTGCGTCTAAATAGAATCATACAAGGTGTGGGCCTTTGTAACTGGCTCCTTTCACTGTCGTCATTTGTAGCCATTTATGTTTTCGTGGTTTTTTGGGAAATTAACCTCCATAATTCTAAAGAAAATGATTATATGTCTGTTTCATGACGTATTAACTCTAAATTATAGACTCCCAACATGAAAAATGAGAATTTAGCTCACTTATAATACCCCTCTTATCATAGCTCCCTCCTCCTCCTCTCCTCAACTTCAGAATAGCTTTAAAAACTTTATTTTAGTTCTTTAATTGGTTACCTTAACATCTTTAAGTAAATCTGTAATTAGTTATTTGTCTTAGATAGTATTTCCTTACTTATAGGATAGGATATTAGACCTTTGTACTCCTTTCTCTCTTTTTTTAAAAAAAAGATTTTATTTATTTATTTGAGAGAGAGAGCGAGCTTGACCCGAGGGGCAGGGTGTGAGGGAGGACAAGAAGGGGAGGGAGAAGCAGACTCCCCTCTAAGCATGGAGCCCCGCACAGGCCTCCATCCCAGGACCCTGAGATCATGACCTGAGCCCAAACCAAGAGACAATTGGATGCTTTACTGACTGAGCCACCCGGGAGCACTTCTTTTCTTTTTTTAAAATTAATTGATTAATTAATTTTATTATGTTCACTTAGCCACTGTATAGCACATCATTTGTTTTTGATGTGGTGTTCAATGATTCATTAGTTATGTATAACACCCAGTACTCTAATAGCCATTTGCATATCTTCTTTGGGGAAATGTCTATTCCAATCTGCCCATTTTTAAATTGGATGTTGGTCTTGTTGTTGAGTTGTAAAGATTCCTTATATATTCTGAATACAAGTCCTTTATTAGAAATATGATTTGCCGGCGGGGGGGCTTGGGTGAGCCTGGTGGTGGGTATTATGGAGGGCACATATTGCATGGAGCACTGGGTTTGGTGCATAAACAATGAATGCTGGAACACTGAAAATAAATAAAATAAAATAAAATGAAAAAAAAGAAATATGATTTACAAATATCCCTCCCCAGTATGTTGTTTGTCTTTTAATTCTCTTAATGGTGAAAAGTGAAAGTTTTAAGTTTTGATAAAATTAATTTATCAATTTTTTATGGATCATACTTTTGTTGTCATAGCTATTCGTAGTTATTCTTATCCTTTCCCAAGATCACAAAATTTGTTTTCTTCTAAAAGTTTTATGTAGCTCTTATATTTAAGCCCATGATCCACATTTTGCTTAATTTAGTGTATGGTGTGAGGTAAAGGTCAAAGTTTATTTTTTGCATGTGGATATTCAGTTGTCCCATCCACATATGTTGAAAAGAGTATTCTTTCCTCCACTGAACTGCCTTGGAGCCTTTGTCAAAAAGTGATTTCTCATAAGTATAAGGGATTATTTCTGAACTTTCTCTTCAGTCCCCCTGACCTATATATTCTTTTTTTAAAAATATTTTATTTATTTATTTTTGAGAAAGAGAGAACGAGAGCACAAGTGGTAGGGAAGGGGCAGAGGGAGAAGCAGACTCCCCACTGAGCAGGGAGCCTGATGTGGGGCTCCATCCCAAGACTCTGGGATCATGACCTGAGCTGAAGGCAGACGCTTAAAGACTGAGCCACTCAGGGTCCCCTATATTTCTATTCTTAATGCTAATGCCACACTCTCTTGATTACTGTAGCTTTACAATAAATTTTGAAATCTGGTAGTGCAAGTCCTCCAACTTTGTTCTTCATTTCTAAGATTGTTTGGGCTATCCTAGGCCTTCCGTATTTACATATAAATTTTAGGGTCAGCCAAAACAGAGAGGGGAGAAGGGTTAGGGAAGGGAACTAACTGGCAAGCATATCATTATAAATACTAGACACAAATTTTTTACATATCAGATTATCTTAAGACCGTATGGTTTTCTGTATTCTTTTCTGTTTTCTGTTTTAAGTGATATAACATTGATTATCCATATTAAGTTCTATAACTGGTTTCTGGTCCAAGATGGCAACATAGGAAGCTCCTGAACTCACCCTTCCACTGATGTATCATCCCTGAAGAAGAACCGAGGGCTCACACATTCAATTCTACACATATCTGTAAAAACCTACTATACTCGGTATTGTGCTCTAATACCTGCTCAGACTATACTGTATAAATTTATTTCTTGAAAAAGGAAAACACAGGCTGAATGCTATGAACCTAACAAGCCTACGAAGCAGTCACAATTGCAGGATGAACTGCTTCCCTAAGGTGTCTCTGTACCAGGCAGGGAGAAATCAGCATATGCTTGGAAGGAAACAGATTGAGCAGAAGTAAGGTTGTAAATGAGTAATGTGATAGGAAGTGTTATTTTGTTACAAGGTTCATGATACACGTTTCTTTCTACTGAGTATATAAGCCACAGAATTAAATGTGTGATTACATAATCACAAAATTATATATGAAACACATTTATGGAACTGTTTCAGTTCTCATGTTCTGCTACATGTGGTGCATGGGCTTTGTGGACAGGAAGGGAGGAGACAAAGCCATTGTGAACTGGATTTTTCAGTCTCCTTCAGGCCTTTTAATTTCCTTTAACTTTTCTATATGTGAGAAACTGCTGGGAGAGTATGAATTTTCTACCTTTAAGAGCAAGGTTTTGTTTTCTTTGTTTTTCTCTGTTTTTGTTTTGAAGGAGTAAGTTAATGACTGCAAACTTGGTGACTCAAAACAATAAAAATGTAACCTCTAGCAGATCTGGAGACCAGGAGTCTGAGGTCAAAGTGTCAGCAGATTCCTCCCTCCTGGAGGCTCAAGGCAGGATCCTCCCTTTTCTCTTCTAGCCCTGGCAGCTGCCAGGGCTCCTTGGCTTGTGAGCACAGCACTCCAACCCCTGCCTCTGTCTTCACAGAGCCTTCTCTTTTTCTACAGGTCCTAACTCTCCTTCTGCCTCCCTTTTACAAGGATACGTGTGATTGCACTGAGGACTTATCCTAGTAAACCAGGTCCATCTTAACTCAATCATGTCTCCCAGGACCTTGTTTCCATACAATCAGCGTTTATAAACTTTAGGGATTAGGACCTACCTTTGGAGAAGCTATTACTCTACCTACCACACCTACACTACATATCCTTTTTTTTTTTTTTTAACTCTTACTGGTCAACCCCTAATTCCCACACTTTCTTGGGGGCAAAGTCATTGGTGGAACATACAGCAACTGAGCTGTCACCCCAGTGAAGGTGACAGGGGTTGCCACATTTGTCATGGTAGAGGTGGTCTCAGACTCCATCAGTGGCAAGGAAACGTCATGCTAGGTGCATGATTGTGTGACCGTGGACTTGAGCTGAGCTGATGAGGACTGGGGGGCTGGTGTTTCTCTGAAGTTGGAGAAGAGACTGAAATTTCCAGACCTCAAAACATTTATACGGCAAATGCATGAGAGAGCCGTTCCTCAGAAAACGTATCTACATGTCTGTGCGTGTGTATGGGTGTGTGTCTGTTATACTCAGGCTGACCACATAGTCTGCAGGGCTTGGTGCAAAATAAAAAGACACTGTCCCTTGTTCAAAAAGCAGGACTGAAGCACTATGGAAGGTCCTGAGCCATACTGCCTTTTCCTTCTTCCACAGGGTCTCTCTCTCTCTCTTTTTAAAAGATTTTATTTATTTATTTATTTGACAGAGAGAGAGAGAGAGATCACAAGTAGGCAGAGAGGCAGGCAGAGGGGGCGGGGGAGGGGGAAACAGGTTCCCCGCTGAGCAGAGAGCCCAATGTGGGACTCGATCTCAGGATCCCAAGATCACGACCTGAGTCGAAGGCAGAGGCCCAACCCACTGAGCCACCCAGGCGCCCCCCAGAGTCTCTCTTGACTCCTCATACTGTTCATTTGCTATTTAATGTGATTACGAGTAAAGAAAAAAAGAGTAATTATTAGCCTGAATTTTATTGTTCACCTTTATATTATGTGATGTCAGCAAATGCAAGCACATTTAACTCACAGGCCGAGTCATGAAAATCACATAATTTGTATTTCATAGCTGATGTTTATCTGTTTTATTCTCACCAGAGCAGTGGAAACACTAGGCGACATTAACGCAACTGTTTTCACTTCAATTCCTGACATGCTCATTCTGCCAACGCTCTCAGCTTTGGCTTTCGGGTGAGGAAGGAGGTCTGGAAGGATGAGGAACTGTGAGGAGCTCTATCAGCCGTGTAAGCCACTGGCTAACACAGGGAAGGAGCACGTGTCTAAGGAAGGATGCGGTAGGTTCTTAGAACACCATTGCCTTCTTTCTGCATTGGAAGTACCTTCTGCTTGGGTGGGAAGTGTGGCTTCTTGGGGCTCTCAGCAGCCCTGCTTACCTAGTTCATGGCCTTAACTCCTTACCTTGTGCTCACTGTGGGTCTCACTGGACTCCCACACATCACAGGTCGGCTGCAATTCTGTGCTCTTGGGGCCTCGTGAACGCTCTGAGCCAAAAAGCAGCAAGGAATGGTGGCAGATGGTGGCAGACGGTGGGTATGGGTGTATCTCCACGCTCGTGCGCGTGCTCCAGCGTCCCGGTGAACTTCACTTAGAAAACACAAGTGCAAAGATAAAATTATTCAGAATCTCAAGATGGTGACAGCAGAGCATTCAATGAAACACAGGGCTCTTCTGAGCTCAGGGCCCTGGGTGACCGCACAGGTTGTGTGACCGTTAAGCCAGCTCTGGTTTTATTGGCTGTCCTGAAGCCAATGTTTAGGGCCAATGGTTCAGTTTAAGTTCTTTGACGTTCTTTTATGCTCTCCCTGTCCCAGCTCCACTAACACCACTGTGAGTAACACACTGAAAATCCTTCAAGCTCTGGAGTCAGACACACCTGATTTGGCATCTCACTTTTGTTGTTGTTGTTGTTGTTGTTTTTAAGATTTATTTATAAATTGAGAGAAATGAGAGAGAGCATGGGGGGGGGGGTGGAAGAGCCGGCAGAGGGAGAGAGAATCCTGAAGCAGATTCCCTCCCCACTGTGGAGCCCAACCTGAGGCTCGATCCCATGACCCTGAGATCATGACCTGAGCCGAAATCAAGAGTCAGACGCTTAACCCCTTGAGCCCTCCAAGTGCCCCAGCATCTGTTTTGGTGCTTAGTGTGTGTGTTGGTGGGCAGCCCAAGTGAGAAGATGCAGATAATGACATTTAGGTTACAATGATGTTGTGGGCATGAAAGCATAATATAGAAAATGTCTAGTCCTCCAGGAGTCCTGCTGAACAAGGAAGTGTTCAAAAAATGGGAGCGATTTCTATTACGAAGAGAGAGAATAGTTTGCATAAGCGTGTTGATGACCTACTCCCACAGTGTTTAAGAGATGGGACAAGCAGGCCCAGAAACCGAGGTCTGGATCCAGCTTCCTTGAGCAACAGCTGCGTGAACTTGGTGAGTCAAGTATGATTCCTTATCTGTACAACTGCAATATTACCTAGCTCATCAAGTCACAGAGAAGTTTCGTTGAGATATTATATATGGAAGCATCAAGGTCATCGAATGTCAGTTGCTACTCAGTAAACTGTTCCATTTGCCAAGTGGCCGCAGGTGGGAATCATTAAAAAGAAGCTTCCTTACTCCCCACAACCTTGCCCTTGGTCCCTGATGAGTATTATCCGTTGTGTCCTTCTAGCTTCTCAAGGTTCAAAACGCATACATTCTGACCTGTCACTTTTTTCTCACATGGATGGTAGACTTGATTTTGTCTTCCAATATATCCCGTGCTCACCACTGGTTCCTCTGCCATATTGGCCCAGGTGTCTTTTGGTGAATACACGCCATTCATTTACAGTTCTCGAAAGGTTCATGGGAACAATGTTCCCCTCACCCCCAAATATTCTTCTGGAAAGAGAATTGTGTCACTTCAGTGGGGACAATATAAAACCATACAACATACTTTCCCTTCCATTCAAGAGTCTGTGACTAGACAAGAAAAACAGCTTCTGTTAACTTAATGTGTTCCTGATCTCTGAAAACAAGATTTTCCAGAACAAACATTAGAGTAGTCTATTTACGTTAGGGATTCTACTCTCTGAATATCCTACGCATAAGCCACCAGACCAACACAGTGGGCCAGAAACTCAAAGAATACATTTTACTCTTGGCTTTATTGAACTGGTATGTCCAAAGGAAAACAGCAGTTCTCTGTACGGAAGTTTTCTTATCTGTAAAACAGACCAAATAATTTCTCATCGTCTGGGAGACTCTGTCCTAAGATCGCAGTGTGTTCCTGTCAGTGAGAACGGAGTGGGTCAGCCGAGATTAGATATGCATTAACTCTCCCTGCATCAGCCTATTAGCGAGGCATGTTTGCTCTCCACATTTAAGTGCACTGGGAAATTCTCTTTTGAATCACAGCAACTGTTTCTCTAAACCTAGTAACCGAGAAAAGCTAACATCCTTCCTGGAGATAAGAAAGTCACTTCCACATTATCACCAAAATCAAGTGGGCAATTGTTTTTGATAGCTTTTTTTTTCCTGAATGTAAAAGTAATAAATTTGCACTATGAATTTTTTTTGGGGAAAATTCTCAAAAGTATATAGAAAAAAAAACCCCTAGAGATAGCTAGTGTTAATATTTTGTGGCACTTCTTCTCAGACTTTTCCTTTACACGTAAGTTAATAAACTTACAAACACTGAACAATATCATACATATTTTATAACCTATTTTCACTCAGCCTTATGGCCATTTTTCCATGTCACTAAGTCATCTTAAAGTGATTTTAACGTCTGCAAGTATTTCGCTGTGAATAGCTACCATAGTGAAGTTATTCCCTTCGGGGGTACGGGTTTTAGGTTGGTTTCTTGTCTGGGGCTATTTTAACAGCATGACAATAAACATTCTAGTACAGAAATATTTGTGTGTCTCTCCAGGGATTTCTCTAGTATAGAACTTGGACTTTCTTGGTCAAAGGGTATGAAGGCAATTTTAGGCTCTTTATACACATTGTCAAGTTGCCTTCTGGAAACATTTTTCTCTCCCCAGCAGTGTAAGAAAGTAACTAGCTACATGTATTGAATAAGAAAAAAGAAATCTCATAAACATAAGGAGAATACTCAATGTCATTACTATCTTAGAGGATCTGTTCCCAAGAATGCTATGAGCCCCTACTGACAAAAATGGCCCACGAAGTGTTTTATAGGCCGCTGGCCACTGTGCGCAGGTGCACATCCACTCCCCTGAGGAGGAACCGCTCTGGAGCCAGGTGGGGCTCATGCTGCCATCTGCCCGCTTCCTTCTAATCCAGATCCCATCCTCTGATATCTGATCTTGCGCCAATCTACTGCTCTCCCCTTGCACTGAAGACGCAGCCCATATAGTATTTTATAAATGATTTGTGCAAAGCACGTGCCCTCAGATCCGGCTCTCGGGCTGGCAGCGGGATGGTTGGTGAACTAGTCATTGGACATTGTTTGCTGTAATGATCCGTGAGTCAGATTGAGGAAGGGAAGCCATGGAGGCGAGGGCCTCAGGAGGAATTCATGCGGACCCTTCAGGCCCCTGAGCATGTTTTTATATAAGAGAGGAGCGGATGGACCACGCACTAGGCTGGAAGGGAAGCAAGGAAGCCAGGCCTGGTTACTTCGTATCTCTAACCCTCAGTGTTTTCTGTCCATACACAGAGAAAATTATCTTTCCGAGTTATTGTACAGAGGAGAGGTAGTCTCTGTTCAGTGTGTGGCATACAGGGAGGGCTGTGTAGCTACTTTTCTCTCTGATTTATATTCATAACTATATCTATACATATTTCCAGAGTATAGTTTTATAACTGGACATCTGTATACACTACAAAGCAATCACCACCACAAGTCTAGTGACCACCCGTCACCATACCGTTGACCCTCTTCCTCCATTTTGCCCACCCTTCATCCCCTTCCCCTCTGGTAACCATCACTCTGTTCTCTGTATCTCTGAACTTGTTTTGTTTTATTTTGTTTGTTCACTTGTTCTGGATTTTTTTTAGATTCCACATAGGAGTGAGATCATACAATATTTGTCTTCATCTGTCTGACATATTTTTCTTCACATAATACCCTCAAGGTCAATCCATGTTGTCACAAATGGTGAAGAGTTCATTATTTTTTGATGGCTGAATAATATTCCATTGTATATATACCACATCTTCTTTATCTCTTCATCTTTCAATGGACTCTTAGGTTGTTTCCATATCTTGGTTACAGTAGGTGATGTTGCAATGAACATCAGGGTGCATACATCTTTTGGAATGTGTTTTCATTTTCTTTGGGTGAATACCCAGAAGTGGAATAGTTGGGTCAAATGGTAATTTTATTCTGAATTTTTTGAGGATTTTCCATACTGTTTTCCATGGTGGATACACCAATTTATATTCCCACCAACAATGCACGAGGGTTTCCTTTTCTTCACATCCTCTCCAAAATTTGTTTTTTCTTGTCTTTTTGATATTAGCCAATCTGAGAGTTGTGAGATAATATCTCATTGTGGTTTTGATTTGTATTTCTCTAATAATTAGTGATGCTGGCCTGTTCATGGGCCTATTGGCCATGTATATGGAATATTTGGACCATAGCTACTGTATTATTTATTTATTTATGTTTTATTTTAATCACCATGTGCTTATCACAAGTGTACCCCTTAAGCCCTTCACCTATTTCACCCATCCCCCACACCTCCTCTCTGGGTTTGTTCCCTATGGTTAAGAGACTGTTTCTTGGTTTGTCTCTCTCTCTCTTTTCCCTTTGTTGTTTGTTTTGTGTCTTAAATTCCACATGTAAGTGAAATCATGATATTTGTCTTCGACTGACTTATTTTGTTTAGCATTATACCTTCTAGCTCCATCCAGGTTGTTGCAAATGGCAAGATTTCATTTGTTTTGATAGCTGGATAATATTCCATTGTATATACACCACATCATTCATCTGTGGATGGACACTTGGGCTGCCTCCATATCTTGTCTATTGTAAATAATGCTGCTATGAACATAGGGGTGCATGTATCCCTTTGAATTCATGTTTTTGTATTCTTTGGGTAAATACCCAGTAATGTGAGTGCTGGATCATAAGATAGTTCTATTTTTAACTTTTTGAGGAAACTCCATACTCTTTTCCATAGTGACTGCACCATTTGGCATTCCCCACAGCAGTGCAAGAGGGCTCCTTCTTCTCTACATCCTTCCCAACACCTGTTGTTTCTTGCGTTTTTTATTTTAGCCATTCTGACAGTTTTGATTTGCATTTCTCTGCTGATAAGTGATGATAAGCATCTTTTCATTTATCTGTTGGTCATCCAGATGTCTTCTTTGGAGAAATGTCTGTTCACGTCTTATGTCCAGTTTTTAACTGGATTATGTGGGGGGGGGTTGGCGTTGAGCTATACAAGTTCTTTATATATTTTGGATACTAACCCTCTATCAGATATGTCACTTGCAAATATTGTCTCCCATTCAGTAGGTTGTTTTTAGTTTTGCCGTGCAGAAGTGTTTTATTTTGATGTGGTCCCAACAGTTTATTTTCTGCTTTTGTTTCCCTTGCCTTGGGAGACATACCTAGAAAAAAGTTGCTACAACTGATATCAAAGAAATTAGTGCTTGTGTTCTCTTCTAGGATTTTTATGGTTTCAGGTCTCATATTTAGATCTGTAATCCATCTTGAATTTATTTTTGTCTATGATGTAAGAAAGTGGTCCAGTTTTATTCTTTTGTATGTTTGCTGTCCAGTTTTCCCAGCTTCATTTGTTGAAGAGACTGTCTTTTTCCATTGGACATTCTTTCCTGCTTTGTCAAAGATTAATGACCATATAATTGTGGGTATATTTCTGGATTTTCTATTCTTTTCTATTGAACTATATGTCCATTTTTTTTTGTGCCAGTACCATATTGCTTTGATTACTACAGCTTTGTAATATAACTTGAAGTCTGGTATTGTTAAGCCTCCTGCTTTGCTTTGCTTTTTCAAGATAGCTTTGGCTATTAGGAGTCTTTTGTGGTTCCACACAAATTTTAGGGTTGTTTGTTCTAGTTCTGTAAAAAATGCTTTTGGTATTTTGATAGAGACTGCATTAAATGTGTAGACTGCTTTGGGTAGTATTGACATTTTAACAATATTTGTTCTTCCAATCCGTGAGCATGGAATTTCTTTGTATCATCTTCTTTCTTTCATCAGTGATTTTCATACAGGTCTCAACCTCTTTGGTTAGGTTTATTCCTAGGTATCTTATTATTTTCGGTGCAATTGTAAATGAAATTATTTTCTTAATTTCTTTTCCTGCTGCTTCATTATTGGAGTATAGAAATGCAACAAATTCCTGTAGATTGCTATTGTATCCTGTGACTTTGCTGAATTCTTCTATCAGTTCTAACAGTTGTCTGGTGGAATCTTTCAGGTTTTCTATAACAGTATCATGTTATTGCAAATAGTTAAAGTTTTACTTCTTCCTTACTGATTTGGATGTCTTTTATTTCTTTCTGTTGTCTGATTGCTGTGGCTAGGACCTCCCATGCAATGTTGAATAAAAGTGGTGAGAGTGGACATCCTTGTTTTGTTCCTGACCCTATGGAAAGGGTTCTCAGTTTTCACCCATTGAGGATGATGTTAGCTGTGGGTGTTTCATATATGACCTTTATTATGTTGAGGTGTATTCCCTCTACACCTACTTTGTTGATGGTTTTTATTATGAATGGATTATTTACTTCAGCAAATGTTCTTTCTGCATCTATTGAAATGATCATATGGTTCTTATCATTTATCTTATTGCTGTGATGTATCATATTGATTGATTTGCAAATATTGAACCATTCTTCCATCCCAGGAATAAATCCCACTTGATCATGGTGAATGATTTTTTAAAATGTATTGTTGGATTCAGTTTGCTAACATTTTGTTGAGGGCTTTTGCATCTATGTTCATCAGAGATATTGTCCTGCAGTTTTCTTTTTTCAAGGGGTCTTTATCTGGTTTTGGTATCAGGGTGATACTGGCTCCATAGAATGAATTTGGAAGTTATCCTTCCTTTTTAAATTTTTTTTAAAGATTTTTTTTTAAAATTATTTGTCAGGGACAGAGGGAGAGAGAGCGAGCGAGCACAGGCAGACAGAGAGGCAGGCAGAGGCAGAGGGAGAAGCAGGCTCCCTGCCGAGCAAGGAGCCCAATGTGGGACTCGATCCCAGGACCCTGGGATCATGACCTGAGCCGAAGGCAGCCGCTGAACCAACTGAGCCACCCAGGCATCCCCCTTTTTTAATTTTTGGAATAGTTTGAGAATAGGTATTAACTCTTCTTCAAATGTTTGCTGGAATTCACCTGTGAAGCCATCTCATCCTGGACTTCTTTTGCTGGGAATTTTTTGATAACTGATTAAATTTCTTTGCTGGTAATCCATCTGTTCAAATTTTCTATTTTTTAAATTGTCATTTTATTACTTGTTTTATGGTAGTTTCTGAAGATTTTCTCTGATCCTTTCTTATTTTTCTCTCTTTCATGGTTTGCTAACTTTCTTTAATGATATATTTAGATTTCTTTGTCTTTATTCTTTGCAAATCTCTTAGTGGTTCTTGATATATGATTACCGTTAGCTTTGTATATAACCTCTCCTGCATATAGCAGTCTATATTAAGTTGATGGTCTTTTAAATTTGAACTTATTCTTTACTCCTCTATTCCCACATTTTAGGTAAATGTCATATTTTAAATCTTTTTATCTTGTGAGTTCCTTGACTTATTTTTTACAGAAATATTATTTTTACTGCTTTTGTGTTTTCTACCTTTATATTGTCACTTTTGGTCTCTATTCCATTCAAAGAGTTCCCCTTAATATTTCTTGCAGGGCTGGTTTAGTGGTGAAGAAATCCTTTAGTTTTTGTTTTCTGGGAAACTCCTTATCTCCCTTTCTATTATGAATGATAGCCTTGCTGGAAAGAGTATTCTTGGCTGCAGATTTTTGCCATTCAGTGCTTTGAAAATATCATGCCACTCCTCTCTGGCTTGGAAAGTTTCTGCTGAAAAATGCCCTGCCACCCTTATGGGTTTTCCTTTATATGTTATTGTCTTCTTTTTGTCTTGCTGCTTTTGATATTTTTTTCTTTATCACTATATTCTGCACATTTATTTATTTAGAGAGAGAGATAGTGTGAGCAGGGGGAGGGGCAATGGGGAAGAGAGAGAGAGAGAGGGAGAGAATCCCAAGCAGGCTACATGTTCAGCATGGAGCTTGAAACATGGGGCTTGATCCCAGGACTCTGAGATCATGATCTGAGCCAAAATCAAGAGTCAGACACTCAACTGACTGAGACATATAGTTTGCCAATTTAATTACAATATGTCTTGGTGTGGATCTGCTTTTGTTGATTTTGATGGGGGTTCTCTGTGTCTCCTAGATCTGGATATGTTTCCTTCTCCAGATTCAGGAAGTTTTCAGCTATTATTTCTTCAAATAAATTTTTGCCCCCTTTTCTTTCTTCCTGCCTTCCTCCATCCTTTTCTCCCTCCCTCCCTCTCTTTCTTCTTCTTCTGGGACTCCTATAATGTGAATATTATTATGTTTAATGGAGTCACTGACTTCTTTAAGTTTATTGTTACTTTGCATAATTATTCTTTGTTTTTTTTTGTTCAGCTTGATTACCTTCCATCACTCTGTCTTCTAGATCATTAATTCATTCCTCTGTTTCTTCCAGCCTGCTGTTCTCTCTGTCAAGTATGTTTCTCGTTTCATTTACTGAGCCCTTTTTCTCTTCTATGTTATTCCTTATCTCTTTGTTAGTGGTCTCACTCATGTCCTCCACCCTTTTCTCAGATCCAATGAGTATCCTTATGATCACTGCTTTAAATTTTCTATCAGGCATGTTATTTAGATCTCTTTCACTTGGATCTCTGGCTATAGTCTTGTCTTGTTTTTTCATTTGGGACAAATTCCTCTATCTTCTTATTTTCCCTAAGTCTCTGTGCCCGTTTCTCCATCTTAGGAAAGTCAGCAACATCTCCTGGTCTTGAGGGCAATGGCTTTATGAAGACAAGGTCCTGCAATGCCCTGCAGTGTAGTCTCCCATTCCCCAGGGCACATGGTTTTCAGAAGTATCTCCAGTTGTGCTGTTCGTGCTCTGCTGTTGTGTCTTGGCCGCTTTACGCTTCATGACAGTCATCTGAGGAGCTTTCTTTGCCTGTTGTGGGCAGTGTTTGGTCCTTGGCCTGAAGTGGTGTGTTTTAACTAAATGTGCTCTGGTCTGCTATGAAATGAGACCATTGCTGCCACCACCAGAACCAAGGCCTCTCAAAACTCCCGGGACAGGAAATGCAGTGGTGTCAGGGATTTGGGATGGTCCTCTGGGGGAGGGGCTCAATCCACTGGAACTGAAACAACTGTAACTGGGAAGGGCAGTTCTTTTGGAGCTCAGTGGAGGATGGAGATTGGTGTTAGCAAGTCAATAATGAGTGTTGATGATGTGCTGGTTCCCACAGGTGGCTCCGTGTTTATGCTGAAGGGCAGGGGAGGGAAATGGTACTGTCCATTTCTTTTGTTCCTGGAGGGGGTCTCTCCATGAACACTACATCTCCAAGGTATGTTCCAAGATGAGCAACTAACCTCCCAACTGCGTGTCCTAGGCACTTTTCAGATTGCTGTTTCTCTGCTCTGTGTCTACAGGCCGTTTACCTTGCATTTTCTCCAAGAGAAGCTACAATGTCTTCTGAGCTCTGCCTGAGCCAAGCACACTGACCTTTAAAACTCCAGGCTGTAAGCCCCACTGGTTGAAAGAACTCTTGAAGTTCAGACCCTCTCCCTTTCCAAACCAACTGCTATGAGGATTCCTCTTTCCTGAAAATATCATGATATTGAAAATATCATGATATCCCCTGTGTGTTAGCTTCTTTTTGCCTGTGTCTGTGACCACTGCTCCCTCCCCATGGCAGTGGTAATGATCCTTTTCTCTCCCAAGCTGCGTCTCTGTACCTCCAACCTTCTTCCACGTGGCCTTTTTTCTAACTTTAGTTATGGAGTTTGTTCTACCAGTCTTCAGATCAATTTCTGGGGTATTTGGGATGAAAAGGTAGTTGTCTAGTTGTATTCACGGGATGAAGTGAGCCTAGGGTCTTCCTACTCCACTGCTATATTCCCCTCCTCAATTATAGCTACTGGGTGGTGGTTGTTGATATTGTTGTCATTGTACTTATTTAAGTAATCTCTACACCCCACATGGGGCTTGATCTCACAACCCTGAGGTCAAGAGTTGCATGCTCTTCTGTCTGAACCAGCCAGATGCCCTTATAGCTACTGTTTTTAATCATTATTATTAGTCAAGTGACTCTGGAATGTCCAGAAATCCAGTGTAGAATCTAGAATCTATATTGAATTCAGCAACAGCTCTCAGAGGAATTGAACTTCTTCCTGCCCTTTTGCCAACTGCATTTCATCAAATATTAGATACCAACTACTGCAGGAGATAGGCATGGATCAGACAAAGAAATAAACTATAGTTAAACTAAGACCTAAGGCTTTCTAATCATTGGCTATATGAGGCAGATATGTGAGCAGATGGAAATCCAACCACATCAATAGTCATATTAATGGGATTTGACTAATTAGACCAGAGATTATCAAGGTGAATAAAAAAAGCAAGATCCTGCTATATGTTGTTTAGAAGAGACATATTTTTGGGGTGCGTGGGTGGTTTAGTTGGTTAACTGACTCTTGGTCTTAGCTCAGGTCTTAATCTCAGGGTCATGAGTTCAAGCCCTACATTGGCCTCCATGCTGGACATGGAGCTCACTTAAAAAAAAAAAAAAAAAAGGTGGGTGGGGGGGAAGACACATTTCAGATTAAAATCACAAATAGGTTCAAAGGAAAAGAATGGAAAAATATATGACATGGAAAATGAAAAAATATATAAGAAAGCTGGAGTGGCTATATAAATATCAGACAAAATAAAATACTAGTAGAGATAAAAAGGGATATTTTGTTGCATAGAAGAATCAATAAATTAGAAACATATAATAAGTATAAATGTATATACACGTAATAACAGAGTTCTAAATTGTATGAAGGAAAAATAATAAAACAGAATCAGATAGGTAATTCAACAAGTATTGCTGAAAACCTCAATGTCCCACAGTCAATCATCTGTAGAAGAAAGTTAGTAAAGATGTAGAAGACTGGAAAAACACTATCAACCAGCTGACCTAGTTGATATCTAAATAACACTCCACCCAACAAAATCAAAATACTCAAGAGCCCATGGAAACAATGTACTGAACTCCATGGAATGCAGCTAAACCACTTCTTTGAGAAAAATGGATAGCTGTGAATTTCTGTATTAAAAAAGTGAAAATATTTCAAATCAGTAACTTAAACTTCTCCCTTAAGAAACTAGAAATAGAAGAGCAAACTGAATCCAAAGCAAGGAAAAGGAAGGAATTAATAAAGACTAGAGTGGAGGAGGGCACCTGGGTGGCTCAGTAGGTTAAGCAACTATCTTTGGCTCAGTCATGATCCTGGAGTCCCAGGATGGAGGCCCGCATTTGGCTCCCTGCTCAGCAGGGAGTCTGTTTCTCCCTCTGACTGCCCCCCCAACTCATGTTCTTTCTCTCTCATTCTCTCTCTCTCTCAAAAAAAAAAAAAAAAAGAAAAGAAAAGAAAAAGAGACTAGAGTGGGAGAAAAATGAAAGAGAATAGAAAAACAATAGAGAAAATCAATGAAACCAAAAGTTGGTTCTTTGAAAAGAGCAATAAAATGAATGAATCTTTAGCTGATGGAGGGAGAGAGGGAAAGAGGAAGAAAAAGAAATTCAAAGCACTAACATCAAGAATAAAGGAGAGAGCCACCACTACTGACCTTGCAGAAATTAACAGGATTACAAGGAAATCATATGAGAATCCAAATTAGTAATAGATAACCTAAATGAAAAGGACAAATTCCTGGAAAACACAAACTACTGAAACTGATTCAGGAAGAAATATAAAGTCTGAATAGACCTATAACAAATAAATAGATTGAACTAGTAAGCAAAAACTTCCTCTGAAGGAAAGCCTATGCCCAGGGGATTTCATGGGTGAATCTGCCAAACGTTTAAAAAAAGAGGGAAAAGATCCCAAACCTTTACAAACTCTTGGGAAAACAAACAAACAAACAAACAAAAAACAGAAGAGGAGGAAGCACTTCCCAACTCATTCTATGAGGCCAGCATTTCCCAAACACCAAAACTAGATAGACATCACAGGAAAAGGCCAATATCCCTTATGGAAATAGAAATGGAAGCAATTTCTTCACAAAGTACTAACAAATGGAATCTTACAACATATGAAAAAGATTATACATCACGACTAAGTGGAATTTATCCCAAAAATGCAAGATTTAACATACCAAAAATCAATGAAATACCTCATATTCATAAAGGACAAAACCACAGTATCATTTCAAGAGACACAGAAAAAGCATTCAACAAAACCCAACACTTTCTCATGCTAAAAACACTAAACAAACCAGGAACAGAAGGGAACTTCTTCAACTTGATCAAGGCAGCTTGTCCCTAAGATCAGAAACAATGGCCACTCTTGCTACTTCTATTCAACATTGTATCCAACAATTCCACTACTAGATAAACCACAAGAGAACTGAAAACACAAAAATCTGTATACGAATATTTATAACAGCATTATTGATAATAGCCAACAAGTGAAACAACTCCAGTGTCCATCACCTGATAAATGGAGGAACAAAATGTGGTCTATCCATGCGACAGAATATTATTATTCAGAATATTAACATTCTGAATAATATTATCCATGTGATAGAATATTATTCTGAATATTACTTAGCCACAGAAAGGAACGAAGTACTGATCCATGCTACAACATGGATGAGACTTAAAAGCATTATGCTAAGTGAATGAAGTCAGACACAGAAGATCATGTATGTATGAATCCATTCATAGAAACGTCCAGAAGAGTCAAATCCACAGAGATAGAAAACAGATGAATGGCTGCCAGGAGCAGGGAATGGAGGAGTGGGGAGTTACCATTAAGCGCTACAGGGTTTCTTCTTGAAGTCACAGAAATGTTCTGAAATTATGCAGTGGCGATATTGTACAATGAAGAATTCCCATGGGGGCCATGTCTCTGTCCTGTTCTTGGCCTAGCAGATGGAGACCAGGACAGAAAATGTCATACCCCAAACAGACATGGTAAAGGCAGAGCAAGGTTTCTAAACGTGCACTGGTCTAAACAGTCTTTGAAAATTTCTTAGGGAGGAAATGTGTCTTCCCAACCTCTCTGTGTGCGGTTGTCAGTTTCTGAGAGTCCACCATGGGGACGGGTGCTGCGGCAAGTGGTTTCATAGACAACCTCCCTGTCCCCAACAAGCTGCCCGGGGGGTAGGAGTCAGCATCTCCACCCGCCAAGGGCACACAGAGGACAAAAACTGTTAGAACAGCCAGTCAAGACCCCTCTAAAGACCACACTGTCCTCTCCCACTCCACATTTATTGAGGCAAAATTTATACCCATGTGTATATGTGTGTACACACATCTGTGTATATACGTATGTGATTATGAGCACATACGACAGGCTAGCTTTTAGGGAACTCTGGCCTAGGCTTCCAGAATAACCATGCCGAAGAAACATGCACTGTATGAACATCTGTTTTAGTCATTCCTTAGCACAGAGGAGTTGAGCACTTAACTTCTTGAACAAACAGCTGATCTTGGGAGCATGAATGCAATGCTTGAAGCCTGAAGTTTTCTTGAGGTGCTCTTTATTCAGAGAGTTGAATGAGAGTCCTCTTGCTTTTAAGACAGACTCCCCTGGTCTAGGAGCCCAGTGAATACTCTGCAATATGTAGCCTTCAATTCCGTTTTGCTGACTTCCGAAACTTCTGTCCTACTACTTACAGATTTGTTCCATTTGCTGTAGCATTTTTGCTGGCTCGGTTCAAGACCTTCTAATATTTGAGCGACATAAAATATTTCAAATGGAAAGAGGCTTTAGATTTCAATTTATTTTTCTTAAAGACTTTAAGCAATCTCTACAACCAAGGTGGGGCTAGAACCCTCAAGCCTGAGATCAAGAGTCACGCATTCCACCAACGAAGCCAGCCAGGCACCCCTACATGTCACTTTCAAGCACAAAGCAGGAGTATTTCTTCACTGGATATTGAGTTGACTGGGTGAGTGATCTCTAGAAACCTAAAAGGACCACAGAGGGATCAGTGAGTGTGAAACTAACACATACTCTGGAATAGAAAGTGTTTTACTTTTTGAATGACCACAGTATCTTTTGGCTATTTATTAAAACAACTAAGCCATTCCGTGAAATGACTCAGGAAAGATGATTTAAATATCACGATGAATCCAGCTTCTTCTCTAAGGTCCCACCTCTGCTTGGCAGCTTGGAGCTGGTCACGTCTCCTTCTTCCCCATGCACCACCCTAACAAAACCTTCTGGGGCTTCTCCATGGCCACAGGATAAATTCCAAACTCCAGTGTGGCCTGTAAGATCCTTCACTCTCCAGGGCCAGCTTTATGTCCTGCACTGGTCCTTGTCACCTCAGATTCCACACACAACCATGTTTTCTAGATCCTTATAACGGCATGGGCTGCTCCCTCTGCCTGAAATACCCTCCCCTACTTGGAAATGTCTGTCTCTGTTAAGTTGGCCTGACCATCCCTGGTGCTGCGGACACAGCTCTGGTTTAGACACTGACAACATGGTATTGCCACAAGAGGGTCCCCAAAACACAGCACAGGGTGTGGCACACGGCAGGTGGCCAGTATGCATTAGGCTAACAAGCAAGAGGACTCGGGTTAATTTCTGATGTAACTGTGTGGTCAACCTGTGACTGATCCCCTGTGGGTGGTTTCATCTCAGGATGACTCTGGTTGTTTGCTTCTACTAGTTTCCTTGTTTCCTTTGTGAGAGGCTGATAAGAAGGAAGACATGCCAGAAGAGACTAGATTGGCTTCAGGAGTGCTTCCTCTGGCCTTGATCAGAGTATCATGCTTCCCCAAATTACCCAAAACGGCGTAAACTTGTCCCGTTAGTTACCACGCACTAGCCCTAGGGCGCGCATCTCATAGTGGCCCCAGCCACGGTGTCACCGGAATAGAATGACTAAAGGTAAAAAGAGCTCATATCCAGTCACAGATTCGATGTCTCTGATGCCCATCTCCCGCCGAAGTTTGCACTGGCCTCCCAGTAAGGAGGGTGCGGGAGCCCCTGGGTAGATGTGCAGTTACGGAAGAGCTGTCCTCAGGAGTTGGGAGACTCAGACTCTTGGCCCTTAGGCCAGGAGCTGGGTTCTGGGAGGTAGGTGGCGGCTGGATCTGGGGGTGGATTCGGTGACTGAGGTGTCCCCCCCCCCCCGAGGAAGCAGCCCTGCAGGGACTGGGGCCCGACCACGGGCCGATGCTTCGGACACCAGCTCTACCCATGCGCTTTCACCTGCCGCCCCTGACCCTGACGCACATGGTCCCCAGGAAGCTTGTGGCTGAGACGCCATGGTTCAGAGGCCATAAGGAGACGCTCTCGTCCTTCTGTGGTTTCAGGACCATTTGCGTTCTCCTTCAGCAGCTGTTTGACTCAACGATTGAAAATCGAGTTTCTTTTCCACGAGCAACTAACAAGCAAAGGTGAGCAAACATCCCAGTCTTTGGTTACAGATGCTTTTGTCTGAGCCCCTCTCTTGCCCCTAGTTTATGTTCTCCCCCATCTTCCACTTTCGACCTTACGATCTCCTGAAATTATTTGCGGGACCATGTGAAACAAAAAGCAGTTGGTTAAACACACTGGAGGCTTAATCTGAAGACGAGAAGTCCTGTCTCTTCCTGCCTTATCTCTCAGGACACCCACGAACCAGTTTGCTGCCCGGCCCAGCTCGGTGAACACTGGAGAGGACTTGGAGTTTGGTCCTGATCTGCCAGTAAATCACTGCACCCTTTGAGCCTCCCTGCCTGTCCTGCCGCTCACAGGGAGGTGAGGAAGGACAACAAGATAAGCACAAGCCCCGAGCACCCGGGCTCGGCTTAGTCAGGCAACTATTGGCTTGCCGCAAGGCCAGCCCTGCATGTTCTGCTCGCCCAAAAGGCCGGATGCAGTGGCATTTGCACCCTCAAAGGGATGCTGGTGGGTGACATGACTGCAGTGGGGGTGACAGGGAGGGGACGCTGGTGCTCCACGACAAGGATGAGCGTGAGCCATCAGGGTGGGACAAGCACCAGAGCCTTCCCCGAGAGGCAAAAGGGTTAAAATTCATCTAAATCAGCAGAATGCATCCCTTTCTTTACAAGGGGACTTTGCTCCCTTTATCTGTGGGTCCTGGGAGTGTGTGAGGGCTTTTAAACGGGATTGGATGAGCCGCAGATGAGTCAGTGCACATCGGGACAATGGCAGAAGTCCAATGCTAACCCAAGGCACTGGCGTTTGAGCCCCTGCCCAGGACGGGGAACCAGTGAGATGGAAAGCCACCGACAGAACAAGCAAAGAGGGCCATCTGCGAAAGGCCACTGCACAATGGGATGCCCATGGATTTGAACATGCACTATTAGCTTTTACTGCTCTGGAAGAAGAACGAGAGCAGTTGGACAAACGACTACTGTCACAAGCGACAGAAACTCTTGGGTTTGAAAGTCACATATATAACCACTATGGGGAAACCTCCAGAGAGAGGGCTGACAGAGGGTAGCTCGATGCCATTATCTAAGGAAGTGGAAGAGAGGGAAGCGGGTGCGCACGCGCACATGTGTGTGTGTGAGAGAGATACTGAGAAAACAGAAGGATAGTCCAAAACACTTAAAATTGATTTTTTTTTTTTTAAGAAATAGGAAAGAGGAGTGCCAGGGTGGCTCAGTCAGGTAAGCATCTGCCTTTGGCTCAGGTCATGACCCCAGGGTCTTGGGATCGAGACCCTCATCAGGCTTCCTGCTGAATAGGGAGCCTGTTTCTCCCTCGCCCCTCCACCTGCTTGTGCTCTCTCTAGCTCTCTCTTTCTCAAATAAATAAATAAAATCTTAAAAAACAAAAAAGAAATAGGAAAGAGTAGAAGGTCCAAGCATAGAAGCTAAACTTCTTTAAAAGCACCTTTTTTCTTAAATATTTGATTCTGGAAACATCTGAACTGAAGAACTAAAAATAGAGTGGTTTTAGGCTCACAGCAAAATGGAGGGGAAAGTACAGAGAGTTCGCACCGCACAGACTTCCTCCCCACCCCCACGCAGGGCAGCCTCCTGACTGTGGGCACCCTGTCCTGGAGCATGACATTTGTCATACTCTATGAACCAACAATGACATGTCATTATCACCCAAAGTCCAGAGGTGACATTGGGTTCGGTCTTGGTGATGTATGTTCTTTGGGCTCTGACCAGGTATAATGATGTGTACCCACCATGACAGCATCATCCAGAACGTCTCACCAACCCCAAAATCCTCTGTGCTCCCCCTCTTCATCCCTCTACCTCTCAGCCCCACAGCAACCACTGATCTCTTTATTTTCTGCACAGACTTGCCTTTTCCAGAAGGTCATGGAGTTGGAATGATACTGTACACTGACTTTTCAGGCTGGCTTCTTTGCTTCTCACTACGCATTTGAATTCCTTCCATGCCTTTTTGTGCTACGTGAACCTTTTACCAAGTGGTAAACAAAATTAAATTTGAAACGAATGATCTCTACAAACTGAAAACAAAACGATACAAGAATTATTCAGTCCTTTTTTTTTTTTTTCAATAGTGCGGGTATTGTTATTCAGAGGTTGTCAGATATATAATAATGTGGAATAAAGCAAATAGGTAATTAGTGACATTCTAATTCTACCATTTTTTAAAAAGTAAACTGTACCCCAACATGGGGCTTGAGCTCATGACCCTGAGATCAAGAGTCCCAGGCTCTACTGACTGAGCCAGCCAGGTGTCCCTGATTCTACCATTCTTGATGTTCTGAAAACCAGGACTGTCAGTGTGGAAGAAAGGGGATAGAACTGGAACAGAAGAGGGTACATGAGTACCTACAGTTCCCAATATGAGTTGAAAGCAGCATTAGGAGCTCCTGGGCTAGGAAGTATTTCATAGATGTGTACGTCCTAGCTCTTCCACTGTAAAGGACTAAAACCAATGACCAACCCAGAACAAGGATCATCTCTAGTGTCCAGACTGTGCTTTGTAGATTTCTTTTCTTTTATTGGTTGGTAAATTTCTAACCAAAACAAACAAACAAACAAAACAAAACAAAACAAACAAACAAAAAAACCTGAGGGCTTCCTGGAGAATGGGCTGATCCTAGGATATCCCAGATTCATCTGGGATGAATGTCAAACATTCATCTTTGACATCTTTGATGAGGTCAAACAGCAAGGAAGATATTAAAGACTTGGGAGTCACGATAACAGGGCTCAGGAGCAGCCTGGAGAACCCCCCACTGGCCAAGATGGGCCCATCTGAATAGCAAAAAGAATAATTATTGCAATGTGAAACACCAAATATATTTAACACTGGGCATTCATAACGACCCTGAAAAGAAAAATACACTAGCCATTGTAGGAGGTTGCAAGTGAACAAAATCATTATTTTGAAAGCCGGTAATCACAGGAAGACGGTTCAGTGTCCTGCCCTCTTTTCCTACACGAACTGTACTGAGTGCCGCCCAAATGGCAGATGAGGGGAAGTTTTTCTTAGAAGAACCCCAGTTTGGGGCGCCTGGGTGGCTCAGTGGGTTGGGCCGCTGCCTTCGGCTCGGGTCGTGATCCCAGGTCCTGGGTTCGAGCCCCACATCGGGCTTTCTGCTCAGCAGGGAGCCTGCTTCCTCCTCTCTCTCTGTCTGCCTCTCTGCTTACTTGTGATTTCTCTCTGTCAAATAAATAAATAAAATCTTTAAAAAAAAAAAAAGAAGAAGAAGAACCCCAGTTAGTCAATGAAAACAGAACGTCACTGTTTTGCAACCTCGAACCAATGAATGGAATTGAGTATCATAACAGCCCCACCAGATGTTAATTACCTGCCTCTGGATAGAGCAATACACAACCCCGCATGAAACAGTCCAGCAAAAAAATAAAAAATAAAAAAATTCCAGATGTAAGTGTGATCCAAGCCTCTAGATGTCATGACCCATAGACAGGCAGTACAGAGGACAGAAGAACATGTTAAGGGAGACTTTCAGGCTATATTCTGCAAAATCCAGCAGCAAACTCCATAGGACGAATGGCCCACTTTTCACCAGCAACTAGACTTTTGGGAACTAAAAGATAGTGTGGAAACTTATTGTTGAAAAAGGCTCAAAAAAAAAAAAAAAGAAAGAAAGAAAGAAAAAGGCTCAAAAGGAGCATCTGCTTCTCAAAATGATGAAGGAAACCAGTTTCTGTAAGGATGACATGAATGAGACAATTGGAAATAACACTGACGGATATGACTTAGTATCGTATTTGATGATATTAAGGGACACTTCTTAATGCTAAGGTATACTAAGGGCATCTTTATCTTTCGGAGATACGTCCTGCCGTGTCCGGAGATGCGGTGAGTCAGCGTCTGGGATGTGCTTCTAAATGACACAGAGGTGACGGGCCCCTGGCCGGCTCAGTCGGTAGAGCACACGACTGTCGATCTCGGGGTCCTGAGTTCAGGCCCCACGCTGGGTGTAGGGCCTACTTAATTAAAAACTAAATGACCCAGGCGGGGAAGTGGATGAGAAGGGAAGACCAGCCGTGAGCTGACCATTGCTGACGCTGGGGGGCCGGGTTCGTGGTAGGGGCGGGGCATTGTACTATTTCGTCTCCTTTGTTTATGCTTGAAATTCTCCATAATAGAAAAGTAACAAATAAACAGATGCAAGTCAAGTGTAGGAAAACCAGAGGCCCCAAAGGAGAAGGTGCCTTTGCCTTTCTGCCGAAGTCCTCTCAGGCTCCCTCCCTGTAGCAGCCTCCTGACCAGCAGCGTGGGCCTGGGGCCTGGAGCACGGCTCGGGGAGGCTCTGCTTTGGCTGCACAGCAGGATGGGGATGAGCGTGGACTCCGGGGCCAAGTGCAGAGCTTCAGACAGTGGCCCTGCCCTGGCCTAGCGATGTGCCCCTGCACTGCCCAGGCCTCCCCTCCTGCTCTCCGTCCCTCATCCGTGAAGAGGGGCTGGCAAGAGCCCCAGAGCGGCGGCCACATAAGCACTAGAGACCCGTTAGCTTCCCCCCTTTATGTGTCCTCTGACGGCTTCGTTGGTTCCAGCCCGGTGCTAGACCGGTTGAATGGACGGCTGCCAACCGAGGAGCCCGGACCGCCATGTGGTGCTGCCTCTGCTTTGCAGGGCGTGGGCCACACCGGCTAACAGCACCCTCACTACGGAAGGCTGGCCCGCAGAGGGGGCTGTGGCAGAGCCAGGGCCATCCAAGGCCGATGTCACTTCAAAGGCAAAAGTGCAGAGCCCTGCGAGGTCACCTGAGAGCTCACTGGGCACAGTGGCGACAGAGAAGAACTCCATAGGTTTCCAGCATGTGTCAGGGCAGTGCAGGGACAGGATGGAAAGGGACTTTTCCCAAGGGCCTACTATGGGTTCAAGCATCACTGGATCCTTGCAACAGCTCCTGAGGTTGGCAGGGCAGAGAGCGGGGGTCGGTCACCTGCCCAAAGTTACGCCGTTAGGAATGGAAGAGCTGGTCTTTGAACCCACAGACCTGCATGTCTCCAAAGCCGTCTAGAGAGCTGATTAGCTTTTAAGAGACTCTCCCCAGCCCTGGGAAAGCGAAAATAGAGCAATGTGTATAAAACCCCATTTTCAGACTCACACCTCGCTTTTCTATGACGGTGACATCCACTGGGTCGAGGGACACTTCTGGCCAGGAGCACTCTGACTTGGCACGCGTTGAGTTTCAGATTCAAATCCATTTCTGGGTGGAGCTGTCAAGCAGACGGTGAACGGAGAGCCTGGGGATGGGAGACATAAGCACGGAAGTCATCATGTCAGCGACGGAAGTCATCACGTAGCGAGCACCGAGGACACCGGTCAAGATTGCCAAGGGGACAAGCGAAGGCAAACTGAAGAAGTGATATGCTCTGAGCAGGAGCTGGGGAGCGGCAAAGGCACCGAGGAGGAGGGAGCGTGAGGCAACAGAGGGATGTATCCTGGAAGCCCAGCGAAGGTGGTGAGTCAAGGAGTGGCCGTTGTATCCAAAGCAGTCAGGCCAAGGTGAGGACTGAGCTTGGCCATGGGATTAGGCAACATGAAAGGAACAGGAGGACTCAACTAGAGCGGCTTTGGTGGGGCTCTAGTAACCTGTGCCTTGAGCCCAAAGCACCCCTCAGTGGCAGCTCTGACCTTGGCAGAAGGACAGAGCGGTTAGGAGCATCTCCAGGGAGCTTTGCAAAAGGGTTCATTTCTGCTTGAGAAGAATAGACCCAAGGTCCCAGAAGCATGGTCAGAAGTGGGGTACCTCCCCGAGAGGGCCCTCACGACAAGACAGGCCCAGATTCTTGGTGCTATCGCTAGGTCTAAGGGCCTGTTCCCACCACACCCATCGCTCCTTTCCTAGATGGGTACAGCCTCGGTGGTGCTGCGGAAAGTGAAGGGACCTGCATCATGGCCATCCCCACCCTCCACCAGCCAGAGGGAGAGGCCTCCTGTTGGCACCATGGTCTCGAGAGGCCCAGGCAGTGACCCCAGGGGAGTGCATGGGGCCCAGGACAGGCAACTGCATGAGAACAACTTGGGAAGAACAAGTGCCCAGTTCCTCTCTTTCCAGCAGAATCTAAAGGAAGGGGCTCTCAACAGAGACTGGGGAGGGAGGTGGACTCCTAGGCTCCATGACACCTGGCACCGCCTCCCCATACCATGTCCCAGAGACCAAGCCCTTGCAGCGGGCTAGGCAGCCGTACACAAGTGTCTCCTGGACTCAGTTCTCAAATGACTTCTCTCGCTCCCTGCCCTCAGTCCTCCTCCCTTTGGTGAGAATCACCTGTGGGGAGCAAAATCACAGGTCACCCTGTTTCTCAGAGACTGGCTGATCAGATTGTCTTGGCGTGGGGTTTTCAAATGATGCGTGTTAGTTTGTATGCATTTGGAATTTCAACCAGTAACATAAGGGGCAAATGGGGACAGATGGTAACCTGCCTTCCTGTGGTGACCCTTTCACGATATATACAGATATCGAATCATTGTATTGTGCACCTGACACAGATACAATGTTCTATGCCAATTATACCTCAGTAATATAAATCGGAAGGGGCAAGAAAGTTCAGAATGGTGCAGTGGGGTTTTTTGGTTTGTTTTTTGTTTGTTTGTTTGTTTGTTTTAAATGGAGCTGGATAGTGATGAGAAGCCCTTTCTCAAAGTCCACTCTGCCTTTGGGGAGATTTCACCAAGGAAAAAGGAATATTGGGCAAGTAAATGTGTAGTGGCTTAGAACCAGGTTTCCTATAAGACTGGGGTTGCTGACAATTTGCAGGACAGAACGACTCTGGAGTGGGAATTGGTCACACCATGTGCTCACGATGCGATGTCCACACTTCAGCCCTGTGGTGGCAGCTGCTGCCTTGAGGCTCCCCAGGTGGGAAGAAGCAGAGCCAGTACCAGGACTAAGCTGCTCACTTTTCCTTTAAAGGAAACAAGCTCTAAGACCGGGAGAGGTTGATAAGCTGGTAATTCCAGAGGCTCCTACACGGTGTTTATCTGGTGCGAAAATTTCTATGGTAAAGGCAAGCCAAAGTTCGAGGGTCAAGAAATAATGAGAGGGTCAAAGACACAGAGAAAATACTGGAATGAAGTCCGTTGAAATGTTGGTGACAGTTATCTGGAAGGGACGGAACAGGGAGGACAATAGAGATTTTAATTCTCATTTATGTTTTTCACTATTGTATACATTTCTACTGGAGCTATTGGATTCATCTAGAAGATGAGATTAGGAAGACGCCACAGGGATAAAGTAATCTGCTCTAAGCTCAATGAATCTAGAAGTTGTAAAATGTTTAGAATCGCAGGGAATTCTGAGTTTAGAACCTGGGTGGTTTCTGTTCATGTTTGGAACCTGCACACTGAAACTGAACAATCATTTTAAATATTGTATAATGTTTACTTTAAAAGAGTACAATAAGTGAAATAGTAGCATCTTACACAGTTTTCTTCTTCCTATTTTTGTAAGTGTTCCACTTTTTCTCTTGGCTGCCAGGATCCTCAGAGCCAAATTCTGGGCTTAGTCCAGATGACATATTAACCATTTCTTAGTTTCAAATACATAACCATTTCCTCCCTCCATTTCTTAGTTTCAATTACTTTACACTTGCTTAAATGATTCTGTTTTATCTGTCTTTATATCAAGCCCACTCCAGTCCTTTTGGGGAGTGAATGGGGGGTATAATAATAATGAATGATCTTGGGGTGCCTGGGTCGCTCAGTCATTAAGCATCTGCCTTTGGCTCAGGTCATGATCCCGGGATCCTGGGATTGAGTCTTGCATGGGTTGGGGGTGGGTGCTGTGCTGGCTCAGCGGGGAGCCTGCTTCTCCCTCTGCCCCTCCCCCATGCTTGTGAATTCATGCTGTCTCTGTCTGAAATAAATAAAATCTTTTAAAAAAATAATGAATGTTCTTATTTGAGAGAAAGCCTCTGTGACATCACGAAGAACAGGAGTTTTTCTCATTTACAGACGATGGGGCTGATTCTCAGAGACGGTGTAATTCCATGCTTGAGCCCCTTGAACTAGAACCTAACTTTTCAGACTCCATATGCAGTGCTTCCTCCACTGCCAAGTTAAGTAGTAGGGCTTGAGGATGACTCTTCATGACCACTCGTCAGGGAAGGTGACAGGAAAAGCCTATTGCCTCCCACACTGGCTCATTCCCCATCTGGAAGGGGTGGAAGGTGGGTGGCCAGGGCTCATGGCCACGTCAATGTTGATCCGCTCCTAGGAAGCCTGTTGTTAAGAACCAGTCCCACAAGACTGCCAAAGAAAATGGGGACAATTAATATTTCTCAATCTTGGTTTCAAAGCAAGGGCTAGTTCCTCCAAAGATGGGCTGTCCTCATTTGCCCTGGTTTGGTGACATTTTTATTCAAACTGTTGTTTTCCCATACCTCTCCACATGGCTGGGGAGGGCCTCTGCTCTCCTTCCTCATTGTTGCGCAGCTTGCTGGGTTAGTCTCCTTGGACTTGCAGAGGCTGAAGCAACAGAAACTTATTTCCTGGAGGTGGGAAGCCTGAGATCAAGAGGTCTGCGGGGGTAGATTCTTCTGAGGCCTCCCTCCTTGGCTCATAGATGGCCGTCTTCTTCCCCTACCGTCTTCCCTCCATCATGTCTGTGTTCTAACCTCTTCTTGTAAGGATGTCCCTAATATTGGATCAGGGCTCACCCTAATGACCTTGTTTTGACTTCATTACCTCTGTCTATCTCCAAATAAGGTCCTATTCTGAAGTACTGGAGGTGAGAACTTTAACATATGAATTTGGGGGGTGGGCACCACTTAGCCCCTGTGCTTACCCTCCCATCTCCTGGTTTGGGCGACGGCCTCTGCGGAGGGTGGTCCCGGGCATCCCCACTCTTCCTGCGCCAGCAGCTGCCCCTGCTCCCAGGTCAGACCCATCTCAGCTAGGATCCCAGCGCCACCACTTGCCACGTGACTTTGACAGTTTTCCTCCATCTCTCCAAGGTTGGGATTCATCCTATGAAACCACCTCCTACCTAACTGGGTTGTTATGAAGAATAACAATGTCTGGAGAGTCTGCCCTGTGGGAGGGGCTGAATGAATGGAGGCTGTGACTGACGACTGAGCGAATTGCCAGCTTACACAACGAGACCCAGGCCTGTCCCACCCCTGAGCTGATGGGTCGGTCTCCCCAAGAACCAAGTCTGCCCGTGACCATCTCTGGGCCTCCTCACCCAGTAATAAATCCTCCCCCACTGGGTGTCTTTCACAGCTCAGCTCCGTGTCTAAGGTCCAAAGAAAGAAAGTTTTTTCTCGACCTCTCTGTCGCCTGGTGACTTTGACGTCCTAATGGTGGGTTTAGGTCTTGATTTGGGGTGATGTGGCTCTAATTTTTAAGGTTTAACAATTGAGCCTCTATCTCCATTTTTTTGTCATGGTTCCCTTTACAAATCACAGGTGTGATGGATGATTTTATGTATTGACTGGGCCATGTGATGCCCAGATATTTGGCTAGACATTATCCTGGGTGTGTCTGTGAGGGTGTTTTTGAAAGATTAACACTAAAATCAGGGCACCTAGGTGGCTCAGTTGGTTAAGGGTCTGACTCTTGGTTTCAACTCTGGTCATGATCTCAGGGTCGTAAGATCGAGCCCTGTGTCGGGCTCCTTGTTCAGTGGGGAGTCTGCTTGGGATTCTCTCTCCCTCTCCCTCTGCCCTTCCCCCCATTTAATGCTTTGTCTCTCTCTTAAATAACTAATAAAATCTTTTTTAAAAAAACATTTATTTTTTTATTTCATCTATATTTTCTTTTTCAATTTGAATTAATATCCTCCCAAATTCACAAAAATGAGTGAGTTTTTAAAATATAAGAAAAAAGTATTCCCCATTCGTTCATTTCTGTAATGATATGTAACTTTTTTCATGTATTCAGACCACATAAGTTTATTTAAATTCAATTAGCCAACATATAGTACATCATTAGATTCAGATGTACTGTTCAATACTTCAACAGTAGCACATAACACCCAGTGCTCATCACATCATGTGCCCTCCTTGATGCCCATCACCCAGTTACCCCATCCCCCAATACCTCCCCTTACTAAAGCATTTAAATCAATAGACTCAGTAAAGCAGGATGTTTTCCCTCATGTGGGTGGGGCTCATCTAATCAGTTGAAGGCCAACTAGTACAAAATACTGACCCTCCCCTGAATAAGAGAGAATTCTTCCTGCCTGATAGCCTTTTGAACTGGGACATCAGCCTTTTTCCTGCCTTTGGACTCAAAATGAAACATTTGCCCTTCCTGGGTCTCAAGCCTACTGACCTTTAGAGCAGGACTACACCATCAGCTCTCCCGGATCTCTTGCTTGCCAGCTCACTTTGCTGATCCTGGGACTTGCCAGCTTCCATAATTGTGCGAGCCAGTTCCTTAAAATAAATCTATATATGTATTTATATTTCTAGACCTGTATCTGTATGTATGTATATCTTTATGTACATAATACACACACACACACACACACACACTCTCTCTCTCTCTCTCTTACTTCTGTTTCTCCAGAGAACCCTAACACACTAGGTAAATTCCCAGTGATTACCACTAGCATTCCTGTAGGTGTCGCCAGCCCATCCCAACCAGTGGGTCCACATTCCAGCAAATTCTAATTGACACTGACTTCAAGGAACTATTGTAACCATTGCTCTTACTGCCTCCAAACACGAGGGAGGTGCTTCTTTTCAGCATGGATGGTCTCCCACAATGTGCATATCACTTTCACCTGGGGCAGGGGTGAGGTGGCTTCACCTCTGTACTGTGTCCCTACAGAAGGAGGTAGAGAGAGTAAAAAATGAATTTGCTCAAGTCACATGCAGACAAGGACAAGCCGGCTCCAGACTTTGGAGCCAAGCCTCTTGCTCAATGTCTGTGCCACATGACAAGCCTCAGACCCTTGCTGGACACCAGACCCATCTGTGGCAAGTTTCCTCATCCATCAAGAGCATGGGCTTGGCTGATCTGGGAGGGGCTCCCCTCTCCAGTCACTGTGTGTCCTGCTCTCCACATCTGGCCAAGGGCAGCAGCTGATGGCTGCCGGGTGAAGGAGGTGACCCCAAGCCTATCAGAGCCGCTCCTCTACATGGACCAGAGAGAAAGCAGGACAGAGGACAGGTCTCGTGTGGTCTAAAGGATCAGTTCCTAGAGTGCGTTCTGTGGGACATTGGTCCTGGGAGTGCCTCAATTCATTTGGGGAAATTCTCCTCAGTCAAGACCTGTCTTGGAAGCAAAGTCCATAAAAGAGGCCCCGAGAAGCACTGTAATAAGAATCTGCTTAACTCTAAGAGAGGCATTTCCTGAGAGCTTTGGAGGAGCCAGGGGTGGTGAGTGGCAAACTGATGGATCCTCAGGGCCGCCCAGAGTGTTGGGAACTATTATGCCCCCATTTTAAGGATGAGGAAAATTGAGGCAAACAAAAGTTAAGCCACTTTCTCAAGGCCAAAGAGCTGAATTTAGACACAATTCACCTCTAGTGGCTTTATTTCCTTGCCTTTTCCTATTTGCTCGAGTTCAAAAAAACCAAAACCAAAACCAAACCAAACAAAAAAACCCATCAAGCTATACCAGACTGTAAATCCAACGTGATTATAATTGGAGCATTTGCCAGAAAACTTTCAAATGCCACCACTCATTCGAGAAAGAGGCTAGGTTGTAAGGGACACAAAATGAGATGGCCCTTCCCTGGCACTGTTTTTTGCACAGCGATCTGATGGTGCCTGAATTTAAGGTGCGTGTTGCCTTTGCCCCAGCGACTTTCCTCAGATCTCATCCTGCAGAGATAGATACACATGTGCAAAAATGAAATCACGAACGTGTCTTCTCTCTCTAAAACCTTGAGGCCTTTCCCTCCTCTCTCTTAGGGGATGGCCCTGAGGAAACAGAAGCAGCCACAAAAGGACACCGAGGCTCACCTCCACCCCACCAGCCAGGGCCTCCGTCCAGTCCTGCCTCTGCCGCCAGCCCTGCCTCCATGCCTGGGACCCCTCCCTCCTCTTTCTGAGGGCGTCCCTCTTTATCGACATCCCTCCTCTCTACTGGACTATTTTCATGGCACATAAACACATTGTTCTTGTGCCGTGAAAGCCCCCCAAGCCCTCGTGGGCCCTACATCTGGTGTTCTAGCTATTACCCAATTTCTCTGCTTCCTTTCATGCAAAACATGCAGTAAGTGCTCATATTTACTCTCTCATTTCTCTCCTCTACCTTTCTCGAATCTACTCCAATCAGCTGGTCTGTACCCCTCCCTCAAGGCGCAATCACCTCCACTCTGCCGAATCCCATGGCCAGTTCTCGGGCCTCACTTGATGCTCGCGGGACCCTGCCTATCGCACCCTCCTTCCTGGAAGGGGTTGGGACCCCACTCTCTCGGTCCTCCTAGGACCCTGGCGGCCCCGTCACGGTCTGTGCCGTCAGCTCATCCTCAGTTCCGGGACTCTTCACGCTGGAGGGCCCCAAGGCTCAGTCCTTGGGCTTCTCTGTCTACACCCACCTGACTGGATGGTCTTATCCAGCCTTCATGGTGTTAACTATTGTCTAGACAGTGATGTCTCCTCCGCCAGGACTCCCCCCACCCCGAATTCAAATGCCATGGCCCACTACGTCCCTGCAAACCTCACTTATAAAAACCTCTCACACGTAGCATGTCCTCAGCAGAACCCCTCAGTCTTCCCACTTGGCTCCTCCAGTCACCCCACAGTTGAGGCCTAACACTCTGGAGTCCCCCTTGGTCCCCCTCCTTCTCTCTTGACCCTCATTCAGTCTGTCAGCAAGCGCCGTCAGCTCTCCTCCCCTGCACCCTCAGAATCCACTTGCCTCTCATCTCCTGTCCTGCTCCCACCCAGTCATGCCCCCATGAGGCCTCCCTAGGTCGAGGCTCCAGCCTTCTAAGGGTCTGCCTGTTTTCAACCACCTCTTCTTCACAGAGCAGCCGTAGGGATCTGCAGAAAATGTCTAAGTTTGGTCATCATCGAGTCTCTATCCAAAGTTTCCCAGCGGCTTCCTATTTTAGCGTAAAATGCAGTCTTCCTGAGGCCAACTGGGCCCTGTAGCACCCAGCTCTTGTCCCCTCCTCTCCTCCTTCCCCTTGGCTCACCCTGCCACAGCCCCAGGGCCTCTATGCTGCTCCATGAATAGGCCGCACACACTCCTGTCCCTCCTGTCCCCAATGCCCGGTGACCCTCTGTCCCCTCAATGCTGGCCTCTCGCTCAGGTCTCTCAACTAGGCCTTGGTCAGAGAGGCCTCTGCTGGCCGCCATAGGCTGAAGAGTCACCCCCGGCCCCGCACTCCCTTCTCCATGTCCCCTGCTTCATTTCACACTCACGGCTCCAACAAGCCCAGTGAGTGCCTGGTCGTTGTTTGTCTCCCTTCTCTAGAACACAGGCTCTGAGGTGGAACTTTGTTTCCATCATGGCTGAATCCTTAGAGCCTAAAACAGTGCCTGGCGAAGCAGGAGCCCCCCTCCCTTGCGCCCCACCCCCACACAAGCTGAGTAAATGAAGGATTTGTTCCTTCAATATTGCTTATAAACCCAGAAGTTTCAGAGGAGTGGACTGATCAAGAAAATTGTTGTAGGACCTGCTCATTGGAACATTATTTAGGTGTTTTTGTTTTTGTTTTCCTTAAGATTTAGAATTAGTTTAATTGCTTTGGAGGCTTATTTAAGACGTGGGAGATGAAAACAGGTTAGCAACGACATGAATGAGCAGGTCTCACTAACACAGAATTACAATACGGCGATCCACACGGCCATGCGTAGAGAAAGACACAGAGAGAAGGCTTCTTTCATTGGACGAACGGCTGCAGGTTTGTCTTGGTACATTTCTGTGCCGTTTGAGTTTTCTACTGGGCGCAGCTGTTCTCCTTGTACTTGGGAATAAAAAGTGTCCTGGGGTCCAGCTGGAGGATAGAGGGGAGGTCTGCACAGGGGAAGGGCAAATGGTCCCCACCACAATGAGGTGGTTATGTTTGAACCATGGGGGGCTGCATGGATTCTGCTGTTCAGGCCTGTGCTGGAGTTTCCTAGAACAGATGTTGTCTGTCTATTGGGGTGACATCCCTGGGCAGAGGAGATGGGGTCATTCCCAAGGACTGAAATGGCAGTCTATGCAGATACCAGCAAGGCCTCCCAGAGCAAACTGGGGACCCCAGGAAGAGAAAACGGCTTTCCAGAACATCACTCTCTGGAGGTGGGACTCATGTAATTCGCTGGTTAGTTTTGCGTGAGCACTAGTTAGAACATTACCAGGTGGACTAGTGTCCCATTGCTGCTGTAACAAGTCACTGCAAACTTAGAGACTTAGAACAACACAGATTTATTATCTCATACTTCTGGAGTTCAGACGTCCGAATCTGTTCATCGGGCTAATGTCAAGGCGTTGGCAGGTTCCTTCCAGAGTCTCCTTGTCTTTTGCAGTTTCTAGAGGCTGTCCACATTCCTTGGCCCGGGTATCTTCCTCCATCTCTCAAGGCCATTAACCCCATGTCTGCAGCTGTCACCTAACACCTTCTCCCCTCTCACTCCCACTGCGCGCCTCTTGTAAGACCCGCTGACTACGTTGGCCACCGGACAAGCCAGGACAGCATCCCCGTGGGGCTATTACTCCAGCCTCCCACACCAAGTAACGGAGAGGCTGTGGATTCCCATGAACAGTGAGCAGCACACAGTTTTAAAGTACTAACGATCTAGCCTCTGACCCCATTGGTTGCTAAGGTGGAATGGGAAGTGACAGGCACTGTGGCTGGGGGGATTGTGTGGACGACAGGGCGGGTTCTCAGGCTCTGTCCCCAGGCCGGCAATACCCAGGAACTTGCTAGGGCAGATGGCACCGACACGGCTGCAAACTGCACGAGTGCCAAGGGAATGACAAACGTGACCTCCAAATTCTGTGCCTCCAGACTTGGCGCACGGGTTACGACAGACATGCGAATCGGGACATGCATGTGGTCCCTGTGCACATAGGAAGACGACCAAAGACTGAGTCGGGAGAAGCTAACGTCATTGTTTTCCTACCACTGTGAGGCCCACTTGCTTTGCGCGGGATCAAGCTTCACTGCAACATGTGATGGGCGTTTGAGACCACAACTCTAAGCAGAGTCTGGTCCTGGAGCTCGAGTGCCACACACACACTCTGCTGATAGCCAGCTGTGCTCTTGGCTCAGACAATCCACTACAGGCAAGACGGGCTATCCTGGCAGAGGGAGCGCTTGGCCGGGTGGAGACAGGACGGCGCTTCGGGGACTCCCCACACTGCCCTTTAATTCCTGGCAACCATGAACCTGCTTGTTCTCCATTTCTCTAATTTTGTCAATTCTAGAATATCACATAAATGGAATCCTATGGCATGTAACCTTCAGAATTGGCTCTTTTCACTCGGCTTAATTCCCGAGATTCACAGGTTATCCGTCATGGGTGTCCGGGTCTCGTTCTGTGTTCCTGCTGGGGAGCCCTCCCTGCCCGGACGCACCACCACCCAGTCCCCTGCCTGCTGAGGGCATCCGGTTGTTCCCAGTGTTGGGCTCTCATATAAAGCAGCTATAAACATTTGTGCACGGGTTTTTGTGTAAATGTAAGGTTTCATTTCTCAGGGACAAATGCCCAAGAGCACTTTAGAGCTGAAACTAAAGAGCAATTTATGAGGGATCCAGTTTCTCCATATGCACAGCAGCACCTGGTGGTGTCACTGTGCCCGAGTTTAGTCATTCTGACAGGTGCGCCGTAATTTCTCATCGCGACTCTGATCAGTTACCCTAATAGCTAATTCTGCTGATCATCTTTTCATGGGCTTATTTGCCCCCTGCATGTCCTCTCCAGGGAAATATTCAAGTCTCTTCCCCATGTTTTCACTGGATTTTTTTTTTTTTTACTTTTGAGTTTTGAGCATTCTTTGTATGTTCTAGGTGCTGTCCTTCGTCAGATACATTTTAGTTTGCAAGTATTTTCTCCCAGTCTGTATTTTCATCCTCTTAACAGAATTCTCTCAGAGCAAAAGTTTTTACTTTTGATGAGCTTCAATTTATCAGTTTGTCCTTTTATGGATCATGGCTTTGCTATCAAGTCTAGGCTGCCCACTGGTGCCCCCGGCACTCCAGGGGTGGGACTGTCCCTAGGCCAGCCCAGAAGGCAGTTCTGGCTCCTTTCAGGCCTTTGCTGACACAAACCCAGCGAAGGTGTTGAGCCTCGCTCCCTATTCTGCCATCGCTGGTGGAGTGTGGGTGGGGCTGCAGTCTTTTCTATGGTGTTGGCTGGTGTAGGGCTGCCATTGCTTAAAAAATTTGTCTTGGTAGGAGCTTGGCTCAGTCAGTTAAGCGTCCAACTCTTGATTTTGGCTCCAGTCATGATCTCAGGGTCCTCAGATCAAGCCCTGTGTCAGGCTCCATGCTCAGTGCAGAGTCAGTTTCAAATTCTCTCCCTCTTCCTCTGCCCCTCCCCCCACTCCTGTGCGCACACACTCTAAATAAAATCTTCAAAACAACTTGTCTTGGTAGGCTGCCCTTTCCTTCTTCCTTTGGCTAGACAGAGCAGACTTCTATTGTTCTTTTTTTCCTTTTTAAATTGTGGTTAATTATGCATAGTATGTAAGTTACCGTTTTAACCGTTTTATATCCTACGGTTCTGTGGCCACCCTCCGTCTCCGCAACATCTTCATCTTACCTGACGGAAACACAGTACCAGCAACACTTCTCCCCCTCCTCCTTCCAGCCCATGGCAACTCCCAGTCTACTTTCTGTCTCCACAGATTTGACCATTCTAGACACCTCACGTAAGTGGGATCCTCCAGTATCTGTCCTTTTATGTCTGGCTTATTTCACTGAACACAATGTCCTCAAGCCTCGTCCCTGTTCTTGCATGTGTCATTATTTCCTTCTTTTTTAAGGCTGAATAATGTTGTTGTACATCACTTATTGTTTATTCATCTGTCCATCTGTGGGTAGTTGAGTTACTTCCACCTGTTGTGAAGATTGCTGCTCTGGCCACGGATGGACCAACATCTGTTCAAGTCCCTACTTTCGATTCTTTTGGGCATATCTCAAAAAGTGGGATTGCGGGATATATGTGGTAATTCTATGTTTAATTTTTGAGGAACCACCATACTGCTTTCCATAACAGCTGCACAATCTCACATTCCCACCAGCAATGCAAACGGGTTCCAATTTCTTCACATCTTCAACAATTTTTTTTTTTTTTTTTGGTCTCTGCCTGTAGGTGTTTCCACATTGCTGTTTTCTTTGGCTCCAAGTATGAGATGTAGGAGGCAAAACAGAACTAGAGAACTTAACACTGTATTATTCTTTGAGTCCCAAGGTCCCGAGCTGGTCTGCTGCTTTCCTCACTGTAACTTTCAGAGTCTTACGGTCTTCCTTCTTTTTTTTTTTTTTTAAAGATTTTATTTATTTGACAGAGAAAGATCACAAGTAGTGAGAGAGGCAGACAGAGAGAGAGAGGGGTAAGCAGGCTCCAGGCTGAGTAGAGAGCCCAATGCGGGGCTTGATCCCAGGACCCCAAGACCACAACCTGAGCCGAAGGCAGAGGCTTAACCCACTGAGCCACCCAGGTGCCTCTGTGGTCTTCTTTTAAATGTATTTAACAACTAAGATTTTTAGTTGTATTTAGAGGAAGGAATAGGAAAAGTCTATGTACTTCATATAGTAGATATATCATATCAAGAGAACCCGGAATCTTTAAATACACAGGTCTTCTCTCCATCTCTTTTTTTCTTAAAATTTACTGAAGAAACCAGGTTATTTGTCCTAAAAGCTTTCCACAGAATTGGATTTTACTGCATTTCCTTTGTTATCACTTAACATGTTCCTCTGTGCCCGGTATGTCCTGGGGATACTGATGGTTAGACTAGAGACTTTATCAGATCCAGGGAGAGTTTCTGGCAAGACTCCATCATGGGGGGTGTGCACGTGATACCTTTTTGTCTTTTTTTGGTGACATTACTCCTTCAGTAGTTACCAGTTTTCCTTTTTAATTTTTTTCTAGTATCGTGATAAGCTCATGAATTTGATTATATATTTCCAATCCACTGCTATTAGTATTCTTGTTGATGTCCACCACAGGTCTAGCTACTAGCTTGAGGGAGCTTCTGTATATTCTTTTGACGGGGGCCCAGGTGTTTTTGTCAGTCCTTTGGATGTTTGGTATGAAAAGATGCTCCAGACTCATCTTGGGCTATTTTTGCCCTAAATCTGGAACCAGTCGTCCTTGGGGGAGCTCTGCCTCCTTCTTGTAGGAAAGGTGTTTAGAGGCCACAATTTGGGCTCTGAGGGGCGCTTACCAGGTACTGGCTTGTTCATTGTTTTTAGACCTTTTCTGTAAACCAAGCTAGGAAATAAGTGTATTATAAGTGTGCATTTAAGATATATATACAAACATATATGTATATATATGTGTGTGTGTATATGTATGTATATATATATACATGTATCATGAATTCAAGTTGGCATTTTCACATCAAACGCAGAATGAAAGAGTTTTAATTTAACCTCTTTGGTCTTAAAGATGCAACTTGTTTCCTCTTATGCCAAAAGCTTGGTTCCCCAGGATATCAGCAAAATTACTCACTTACTTTCACCAGTAATAAACATACAAGAGTCTCAGAATAACAGTACAATCTCACAAAAACAATACACCACTTCCACAAACACAATAATTACTGAAAATGATTTTTAGTCATTCATTTATTTGTTGCCACTTTTTTTTTTTACTGGTTTATTTATTTTTTTTACTATTTCTTATTATTATGTTTCATTAGCCAACATTTAGTATTATCATTAGTTTTTGATGTAGTTGCCACTATTTTTAGCCTTTGGGTATTTGCTACCAGGAATGTGTAGTGAAATTCCTGTATCGTAAAGTCATTTGAAATAATTCCTTTGTGTTTATGCCACCAATTTGATATACAGTATGGTCATTCATTTCATTTTGCTTTTAATTTTTAAGGAATTAAAAATTATTTTAATAATTATGTAAATATTCACATGGTTCTAGAGTCCAATCCATAAAGCAAATTATACTTGGATAGGTCTATCTTCTAACCCTATCCCCTATATATCACTCTCTCTCTTCTACAGGTAATAATTGCAAGCTTTTTTTTTTTTGGTTTGTCTTTCCATCTAAAAAAACAGAAACAAAATCTACCTATGTATATATCCTTCACTTCTTAAATAATGGGGAGCATATAATTCACTTTTCCCTGTGTTGTGGTTTTTACTTATTTTGAAAATCATTCCATAGTAGTGTATGGAGATATTCTTAATTCCTTTTTATAGCTACATAGTACTCTATTGTGTGAATGTATCATAATTTATGCAAGTGATGCCCAGTTGATGGAAATTAAATGCTTTTATCAGTGGAGTTTCTATACTGAGTAACTCTGTCACATTGTTAAGCAAGTCCTTTGCTTATTTGCATAACTTGAAAGGAGGGACCGTTCAAGTTACGTCCCCATTCTCCGCAGCCTTCTCCGTGCAAGGGCCTGGCTCTATGGATGTATAGTTCCTATACATATGGATCTATACATATGGATGTATAGAGCTGTTAGGTCCCAGGAAGCAAATATTCCTGATAAGATACTAACTAGAGATTTTGTGTGTGTGTGTGTGTGTGTGTGTGTGTGTGTGTGTGTTTTTCAAGATTTAACTTATTCGTTTGGTGGGGGCGAGGACAGAGAGAGATAAAGTGTACACAAGACAGGGGTGAGGCAGAGGAGGAGGGAGAAGTAGACTCCCCGTTGAGCAGGAGCCCCATGACAGCAGGGCTCCATCCTCGGACCCTGAGGTCATGACCTGAACAGACCGAGCCCCCCAGAAGTCACCGAGCTACAGTTTTAATTCCGAAGTTACTTCAAAAAATTTTCCTGAGGGAGAAGAAGGAGTTATTGTTTACCAGGGACAGAGTTTCTATTTGGGATGAGGGAGAAGTTCTATGGACGGATGGTGGTGATGACGACACACATTGTACATAATGGTACCGTACGTAATGCCACTGAACTGTGCACTTAAAAATAATTAAAATGTTAAATTTTATGTGTATATTTCACCTCAATGAAAAAAGATCTATGGGAAACAGTAAAAAAGTCACTAAAAATAGCAATAAAAATTTTGGATGTCAAAAAAATGTTCCCAGTACTTTACTGTGTAACTTTATACTGAAATAAAACTTTCATACATAAAGTAAATGAGATTTTTAATTGGTACAAATGTGCTTTTTTGCAGGGTCAGTTGTAGATGTCTGCAGTAGGGAGATGGCTCCTTTCTCCACTGCTGTAAGACATGAGGGCCGGTCACCTTCCAAGCTGAGTCGTATCTGACATGGCATCTGTACAAATTGCTCTCCGACTTCAATGAAGAGATAGCAAGTTAGCACTTTCCAGACTTATATTTACCTTGCCACACAGTGATTTGGGAATTTTACGGTTTCTAAATGAGGCATTTATGACCAGGAAATCCAGCTCAGTGACAAAGGAGACAAACTGTTATATCCAATTCCTGCTGATGTTAGAGTCGAGGTTTATTACAGTGCGCTGGGGAGGTCAGAGACTTGGGGCAAACCTACATAGGTAATTTTCTTAAGCCCTAAATCTGGATCCACTAATTGATGGGCTGTCGACTCTGGTGAGTTACCAACACGCCTCACCCTGTCTTCTTCATGACCTTGTATCCACCTTTAAAACATGGCCTTTCCACTGACCGAGAATGCTCAAGATGGGCATCACCTTTTTTCCCCTCGACTGGTTATGTAAAAAGCAGCCTTTAAAACCCTTCAAGTAGGAAAAGCAGCTATTTTATTTCTTGTGTAAAGACTCCTCCTCCTTCCACCGCCACAAGTATATGGGGCTGGTGACCATGAACTCACCTGCCAGTCGCTGGGTACCCCAGAGGCAGGCCCAGCCCCTGCAGCGAGAGCTGCCACTTGACTTGGTTTTCTTTGGGACAACGTGGGTCACGGAGAGTGTGTGGACACTCGGCTGCCAATGCGTTGCTGGGATTGAAGACCACCTTGTTTCCAAGTTACTCATCTCAAAATAAGCGAGGAAGCTGATGGAACTCTTGATAGAGCTGAAGAGGAAAAGCCAGAGGCAAGGGGGTGTCTACGCATATTTAGCAACGACTAGAAGAATTCAGAGCCAGACTGTGGCACAACAGTGCATTTAGGCAAATCCTCTGGCAGATCTGATGCCTAGACCTGCCTCTTGAAATCTGCATCGTGGAAAAACACACAGGGGCAGACAAATTGGTCTAACGATTCCCCAGGTACCCAACGTCAGCTTCGACAATTACCAACACTTGTCAATCTTGTTTCATCCACCCACACTCTTTCTTTCTTCTCAAGTATTTTACAGCAAATTTCATAAACCATGTTATTTCACCCCCAAGGACTCCAATATCCTGCCCCTCCTGGGACTGTCAAATAATAAATACCCAATATTCACTACCGGAAAATGAGCAATGTTGTTTTTAATACAGGTGTGGTACAGAATGTTTAATTACAGCAGGGCAGAGATTCTAGTTAAATAAAATTAAAAACCTTTATTTTTCCAAATATAAAATTACTAAATTAATGTCTCAAAAGAAAATATAACATGGTGAAAGCTTTAAAATTACACCACTATTCACCACAGGATTTATGATTTACTGATGACACACTCCAACACTTTGGCAAAAGGATGAAATTTTTTTTAAACAGTTTATAAACCTAACATAGCAAAGACTGTGTACATCTCCATATTGCACTTCTTTATGTACAAGGATAAAACAGAAAGGTCAAGTGTGTTGCATATGCGAAGAGCGGAACAAGTCTGTCACAACTGAACTTAATGCAGAAGCTGATGTGAGGAGATTAAAAATGTAGAAATGTCATATGTGTATGTACAGAATGCGGAGACTGTATGGACAGAGTATGTACATAACTATATACTGTACTACTTTTAAATTTTTAGCATAGTTTTGTGTATTAATAGAGGCCTTTGGTTCTAAACTGCTTGACTAGTTTTAAGCTCACACAGTTTCCTAAGCTTCCATATTCTTTTAAATGCAAGTAGGTGAGTATAAAAGCACTAACCCTCCTTGGCTCACTGGTACAAAAGTTACAACGGTCCGTTCCCTTAGGTCATCAAAAACTAGTCACAAAAATAGTTCTTGTATTCAACCCGAATGTGCCACAGGAAAAAAAAATATGTTCAAGATTTTCCAGTTTTGCCTAGAGGTGGACGTTACTCCAGCCTCCATTTTAGCGCTACTGTCCCTGCTAAGTACATTCCAGAACACTTGTTTACTCCAGGCCATTTATTTTAATACTACTTTGTAAGGAAGAATAAAATTTCACTCCAGCTTAAGAGAGTCCACCAACACCTCTGTTAAGATAGAATGAAAACTTTGAATATTGCCAGCAAGATTTAAAAAAATATGTGTACCCTCCTATGACTCCTCTAGAAAATCTGCTACGAAATAACACAGTTCTTGATTTCCTTTCTCTCCCATTCCCCTTCACGTCTCCTTGCGCTCGGTCATCCCCATGTTTTGCATGAGCCCAGTGATTAGCTTTGGAGATCATCCTGAATTTGCAAATGACAAAGCAAATCCCCACAGGTGATCCATGAGGCAAAGTCACACAACTGAGGACGAGCTGGTCATCCCATGAACCATGGTGCTTGTTGGAGTCCCACTGATGGCATTGAAGATGTGAAGGGAATTCGGTAAGACGCTCGTCTTCTCCTCCAGCGGGCAAATCTTGAGGCATAGAAACACAACATTACCCAGGTGTCATGCCCCTAACGACATTTCTCAATGACAACATTTATTCATTCCCTGATGGTCACTGCTCCCCTGAATGATGGCGCTTTGTGGAGGCACTGTGTCAGCTCAACTAGCAAATGGCCTTTGTCAGATCAGGATCACACAGAGAAAGTCAAGCACGACAGGTTTTGTTTCCTTTACAAATCAGTGAATGGAGCCTTCTAGACTCACCTTCTTGACTCGGCAGATTATAAGGCAGTGAAGCCTGTCTTACACATACTTGGCAGGGACACGACCTAGTCCTGTCCCTTGGAAAAGTCTTTTTAAAAAATGAATCCTGAGCATCTGTTTCTCTACTGGTTCCTTTTCTCAGGGCTTTATGGACTTCCATCCTGGGAAGGAGTGAGCAGCTGCCCGTCTGACCCGGAACAAGTCTCTCTTCACATTCGGTAATGCAGGGGAGAATTCTAAGGGCAAGACTTGACCTACCGCCAGGCGGCAACTGAGAAGAACATAAATGTTCAGAGGCTCCCCTGGAAAATCCCAAAGCAAGTCTACTCCAGGTCATAACCCTTTTTTGCTTGAGGGTTCAAAAGAGTATACTCTTCCTAGTTGTTGAGATAATGGAAAGTTCAAGGTGCAGTTTCTTAGAGTACAGCCCTGTGTTAAATGTCCAAATAACATGGGAGTTTACGTCCACATTATCAGTCCGTATGTTTTTCCTACTTTCATCTCTTCTGGTGCCAAACGCTGACACCGACTGATCAAACTCCGTTACACAGGAACCTGCAAGCTCTGTGGAAAAGACCCCGAGCTTTCTCCAAACACTTGCTTCCACGAGACCATCCCTTTCTGCTTAATTATTCATACATTTCTTTCTTTCATCATTTCCATTTTTTTCTACTTTCCTAAAGGTCCAGAAGAGGGTGGCTCCTTTTGCACACACACTGTCCTTATGCCAACGTCTACAGTTGTTCAAACACAGTCCTAACTTTATGTAAGGCAGTCTACTGAGGTTCCGAAAAATAGAATTGAAAAATGACATTACCATCCCATCTGATTGTGTCAGCATGGAGGAGGGAAAAAAGCACACAAGTGAGAGCTTAGACATTTACATTAGTTTCCCATGACAGAAATGTCCTAACTAGACTACCACATGATATGTTAACTGACACAAGTGGGCCTGGCTTCCATTTGCAAGACTGAGAGACCATTATGAGGGAACAGACAAAAGTCGTTACATATGATGGAGGTGCTAACGTTGCTTATTAAGACTGGCACCATGACTCGGAGGTCATCGCTGTGGTTGATGGAAAATGGACCTCTGAGAAAGCAATGCTGTGGCAGTTGCTCTCTGACATTCAGTCGGCTGCCCAGCCAGCTGTCCCCTCTGACTACTGAGCCCACATAAGTAATCCTACTGGAAGGAACCCCTACAGGAAGGTGATAGCAGCAACGTAACTGGGAAGGATGCCCATCATGACAGAAGCAGCCGTGAAGAATCCACTGGGGCACCCAGGTCAGCTGTAAATAGCCAAAACCTGAACAACTCTATTTTTTGAAGTGGCAAAAGTCATTTAATGCAACAGAATATTCCTTAAACTGGGCTGGTAAATCCTGGTCTTTCAAAGGATTGGGTGAATGAAAAAATTTCTAGGAACACTACGGGTATTTCTTGCGAGAGCTTTGTTTTGTTTTAAACGAGGTTAGTGTGGGGAGGGACAGAGCTTTGAACCATGGCCAACTCTGAGCGAGACAAAAGGGAGGTGGGCGCTGTCCTCCTCTGGTCATATTGGCTGGTATCAGGTGGGTGAATTGTTAGCTGTTCCCCCAAGTAACCTGTGTTCAGAAAGTAGCAGCAGATAGCATGCTACCTTCTTCTTCAAATATCAAATTTCTAGAAGGTTTAGGCCATCACAGGGTGTATCCGAGACCCCAACTAATGTGTGCTTGCTCAAAATGAGAACCCTAGCACGGCACCTACCTGCTCATGCATGATTTCAGAAAGCTCTTTTGCCATCTCCCTGTAGTTGGCCTTCATTTCTTCCTGGTACTCTAACTGGTCTTCTTTGATCAGACGCTCATTTATTGCTAAGGCTTGACCACAAGCTTCCACAAATTGCCTAAAATGGTGTGAGAGAGGGAAATAAAGATAAGTTGAGGACACAGAGTGAGTCCAACTGGTAGTATCTTTTTCTTGAATGAGCACAGAAATGACTGATATTTGATGAGAGAAAGACATTTCCAGTGCGCTTTACCTGAAAACTTCTTTAAGCAGCTTTACTTTGTTGTCTGGGTATCTTTTTGTGTTTGTGTCATCTAAGAAAGCTCGGGCATATGCTAGTGGGCCTGCGTTGACCTAGATAAAGAACAAATATTTAAAATGATGTTATAATAAAAATGACCATTATCACTGATTTGGTTTCAGTCAGCAGGTTCTAAAAATGCCATTTGAGTTAGTCATGATCCGTGTCCTCCAGGAACGGACAGCCCAACGAGGAAACCATGGACAAAGCTTATGTTGTTCTATGTCATTTGATTTTATCAACTCAGACATCATCAGGGCACTTGAGATGATGGCTCATTTTATGAAGGAAGAAGCCAAGTTTGGAAAACAGAACCATCTGTTCAAGGTTGAACATCCAATAAATAAAAGATCAGAGCCCAAGTCTTCCAACTGGTATTTGTGCTACTCTACATTGAACTAACATCGATCTGGTGAGTTTAGTGAAAAGCCAAAGAATATAGTATATTTTTGGTTTTTAAAAACCAACCATTTGCCTCTGTGAACTGTGTAGACGGCCATGAGCAAACTGCCTTGCTACCTTCAAATGAAGTAACCATGTGAAATGGGCTGAATGCCAAAGATTAGGGGCCTCTAACAACAGGGGGAGTGAACCAGAACCCTGCATCTCTCAATCAGCCAAGAAAAGTTCTCTGAAGTTGGGCAGGTTAGGACACATGAGAATGTGGAGAGCAGGAAGGTTAATTAGACCCACTGGGTGGGAAGAAGAAAGTCCCAGGCCTCTGAGACAGTGTGAGAAACAACCTGACCATGTGATTACTGCATCATTTTTCCTGGGAGGTGTGGTGGGCTCAGAAGGTAAGTTAAGTAGGGCGGGCTGTCTATCTGCTCTGTCACTGTTGGCGAAGGAGCTGGGCTGCAGTTCTGATCCACGGTGGACAGGACTTGCACAGCAACGGCAGGAGAACCAGAGACAGGGAGACAGAGGGCCACAGTGGTGGGAAGTGGGCCCTCAGAGACAGGAGCAACTAGCTAACCCTTAAAGGCAACCGCAGGTGTCATCCGCAGGCAACTGCAGGTGTTGTGTGGGGAACTACATTAATGACCTGGGCAATGACCAATTATCCAAAATGACACAATCTACTCAATTTTAAGGATACGTAAAGAAGAAAGTTGATAAGACTTCCTAAGGTCTAACGAAGCAAGATCTTGGAGAATAGAGTCGCACAAGCCACTTGATAGCTCTGTCTTACAGAAGAGCAACCCCAGCAAGGCTCTTGGTGAAAGAATTACAGAAATACAAAAATAAAACGGTAAAGTTAATTTCCTCCAGCTGCAACTTTGTTGTTATCTTGGTGGGTACACATGTACAAAAATCTCCTCATCATGGGGTAATCATCTTTGCTTTTTAAGATGACTGGGTGTTTATATATATTTTTAAGAATTATTTGTTTGACAGAGAGCGTGCATATGCGTATGTGCGGGGGCGGGGGAGGACAGAGAAAGGAGAGAGAAATTCACACTCCTCATGGAGTGCAGAGCCTGCAGTGGGGCTTGATCTCAAGATCCTGAGATCAGACCTGAGCCGAAGCCAAGAGTCAGACGCTCAGTCAGCTGCGCCACCCAGGCACCCTGATGATTGGGTATTTATAAAGCTCTGAGGCTACTGTCAAATGGCAGGGCACATTTTGCCCTTTAGAAAGCTCAACCTGTCCACGCACACCCTTTACTGGCGCCCACACCCCTCTGCTGGTGTTCTGATAGAGGCTGGATGTTCCCGGGCTATGTTACTGAGTGAACGGTTTTGTTTTTTAACTGCAGAAAATTGTGATCTCTGACCCCATTATGTAATCACTCATATTGCTGGAATATTTATCAAATTCACCTGATAACTTATTTTGGCACTTAAGTCTTTCAGGTCATAAGGGAAGAGATTCAAACATCTGTAATTACTTCTGTGGTGAAGGGTATTTAGAAAACGTTAGGCAACAACCCAGTGTGGATTTGATAAAAAGGTGACAAGAACTCATTCCAAAAAATGAACCAAAAACCCCCTAAAGCTTAGCTATTACAATCCAAATGCAACTTTCATAAATGTACCCCTTTTTTCCCCCAAAGATTTTATTTATTTACTTGAGAGAAAGAGAGGGAGAGAGAGCATGAAGAGGGGAGAGGGTCAGAGGGAGAAGCAGACTCCCCACTGAGTAGAGAGCCCAATGTGGGACTCAATCCTGGAACTCCAGGATCATGACCTGAGCTGAAGGCAGTCGCTTAACCAACTGAGCCACCCAGGCACCCAAATGCACCCTTTCTGAAAGAGAAAAGAATTAGCTATGAAAATATGTGTGTGTGTATGTGTGTGTGTGTGCGCGCGCATGTGTGTGTGTGTGTGTAATATATGCTAAAATTATTTATATATACTTAAAATCAATAAAGTCAAGAAGCATACTAATCACTGTAAAGAGGTGATTTAACATTTACCAATTTCCTAGGAAAACACGTAAGTAAGATACCCTTTAAAAACCAGTAACTTTGAAGTATTATATACAAACCAAAAGGTATATATGAGAGCATAGCTTGTTAAATTTTCACAGTTGAACATATATGTATAGTCAGTACTTAGAACAAAAATGATCTTTTCCATAAATGGTGCACATTGCTGGACAGCTATATGGAAAAAAATGTATCTTGCCGTTATCTGTTACCACATACAAAAATCCATTCTGGATGGATTGCAAATCAATATAGGAATGCCAAACAAAAGAAGTAAATATAGAACATTTTCGAGACAGACTTAAGAACCAAGTTCTTACAGAGGACACAAAAATGCTACCACTTAAGGAAAAAGTAATTAATTGAGTTATATTAAAATAAAGAATTTCTGTAAATCAGAAATTAAGAGAGTGAAACTTAAGGTACTTTTCCAGATTATAAATTCATAGAAACCAAAAAACAACAGTTTTATAAGGAAACCTACAGCTTCTTTATATTTAGAAGAGTCTTAATGCTTCTGGTTAGGCCACTCGAATTCCCCAAACCGAAAAAACTGAAAAAAATGGGGGGAAAAAAAAGGTTCATATGGAGAGCTGTCTCAGGGCCCTAGCAGACAGCTCAGGGGGCGCTCTCTCTACAAGTGGAGTTAGGTGGGGGCCCTAGTTTACCGCCCTCCTCTGGTATCAGGAGAAACTGCACAGATCCTGGAAGGTAAGCGGGATCACCAGGTAAGCAGAGAAGCTACACTCAACCTGGCTGGACTTGAAATTGACCAAGGTCCAGATTAGCCTTGGCACCTGCTGCCCTGGGTTTGCTGTGTCCAGTGCTCGGCTCACCTGAACGCTCACGCTGCCCTGCAGTTTGAGCTGCAATTTGATCATGTCCACCTCAGCTGAGGAGCACAGCTGCCGGAACTCGGCCACCTTCTTGCTCATCTCGTCAATGGCCACTTCGATGGGGTTCAGGTCGGTGTGGTGCTGGTACATGACGGGGATCCTCTTCTTCACGTAAGGGAAGCAGTGTATTGCTGTGGAGGAATGGGTCCCAGAATCATTCCGCAGCTCGCACCATCTTTACAGTTACTGAGGTAGAAATACTCAGTAGTCTCATGTTAGAGGTAAGGAACCCAAAGCTTGCCCAAGGCAGAGGCCAGGATTTTGTGGGACCAGAATACTATTTTCCTTTATCACCGCATATGTTTAATGATAGGCTGGATCTTATGACGTCAAAAGAGCTGGGTCCTTGTTAAGCTTTAATGTGAGAAGTGTGTGTTTGAAGAAATCACTTTATCATTACGTGGTCAATTTTCTTAACCATAAATGCTTTCCCTTCCTTGGAAGCTGTGAGATCTGAAAGAGCTAGTATGTAAAAGATGGCTTGGAAGATATAAAGAACAGTACACCATTCTGAGATCTCACAGAACAGATTTTAAGCCCAGAAAATTGCTCCATAAACATATCCTTGAGAACATTCATTTCTCTATAGAACTTTGAATCCCATGCTTGAGTTTGCACAAATCAGAGAAATCCACAAAAAAGACCAAGTGAGACTATATTTCCCAGCAAAGAATTTTAGGAACCAGAATCTCACAAACTACTGAAGTCACACTATGATAAAGATATTCTGAAACATAAAGAATAAAAAACAGAGATAAAAACATTTACTATTTCTTATAGTTTTTTTGCTACAAGAAAGCCAATCAGTATTGTTTTCATTTATCATAACAAGCTATCAGAACGTATCAACACCAAACAGTTTAAAAATGAAGAGAAAAACAGCCAGTTTCTAATTTGGGTCTGTTTCAATTTCTAACTTGTTGCTTTACATGATGTATAAATATCTATAGTACCTTTATTTAATATATGTTTATGAATAGACATAAATCTATATGCTTAACAGCTTAGTTTAGTTTTTAATGAGCAAAGGTAAGATAGGAGCGTTATGTTCGGACCACTGCTCTTTACTAAGTGGCTGGGAGAGTTTACGTAGAAAGGACAAAATGAGAAAACAGGGCCAGCACCATGGAGCACAGAGTTCAGATAGACCATCTGGAGTCTAGAAAAGCCGGAGGTGTTCAGCCTGCCGTAGCCTGAACTGTCACACTCTTACAGGCCTGTTCCAGTCCCTAAGTGTTTCTGTTTTTTTTAACCAATCCAAGGCCAAAGGTCTTGTCTCCTATTTCCTTTGCAGTCCTTGTAGATAGTTTTGAGTGGCAGCCACTGGGATTGATAACCCCCCTTGAACCTAACACTTCTCTGGTAGTGTGACAAGAACCGGGTGTTGCCACTTTCCGCCAGGGAGCAGGGAGATGTGGACAGAAAGTGCTTTACAGATGAGCGCAACTGCAGTGGGTTTGTACCAAGTCCCATGGAAGTGTTTCAGGAGGCTAACGGCCATGTCAAATCACAGAATTTCTGAGGGCTGTGTTGTGACAACGGCACTGCTTACGAGAGAAAAACAAATTCCAAGGATATTTGTGAGCTGTCCGTGGACTATATGGATTTCACTCAGCGTGAAAGTCCTGAGTCTTGCGATGGTAACTGGAGACGTAGAGGAGCAAAGCAGAGTATGATAACACAGAAAACGCAGCGCCTGTGCCTGAGCCCAGCAGGCCTGTGCAGCTGGGTCGCCCCCTGCCTTCCTTGCTGGCCCCATCTTCCCACTCTCCCTCAGAGTCATTCAGTTCCAGCCACGCCGGCCCGCTGGTTGTCCCCTGAATGTGCTGCATACAAGCACCCGCGCCATTGGCCTTGGCCCTGACAGCTCCTTCTCTCTCCAGATGTTTGCATGATCTACCCCCTCACCTCCTTCAAGTCTGGATTGAGTGTCGCCTCCCCAGTTTACGCCATTTAAACTGCCACCCTCCCCAGTCAACCTCGCATGTCTGATCTCCTTTTGCGTTTGTCTAGAACACACATTCACTTCCAGTACAGGAATGTTTACTGCTTGTTGTCTGTCTCCTCCTCCTGGAAGGTAAACTGCAGAGATCTCTGTTTTGTCACTATGGCAGGCTGGAACACTGCCAGCGCCCCATACATTTGTTGAATTAATGAGTGTGTTACTGCCCAAGTGGCTAAATGAAAGAACGAAGTGGCCTGGAAGGTGGCAAATTCGAGGACTGACTGGGTGGGAGGATGGGGAAGAGGTGGCTGAGAGGGGTGGGTGCCTCTACAGTCTGGTGAGACTGAGTAGAACATGAAGAGCCGGACAATACCCGGACAATCCCTCCTGGGATTCTTGACAGGATTTGGAAGACTCTGGAATAGTGAGTGACTGGGAAGAATGTCCACAGCAGGAATTCTGTAGGAGGGGATCAAGCTGGGAGGCAGGCTCAGAAAGGTACAGCAAAGGGGCCTGCAGGGTGATCACTAGGTTTTGCAAATGATCCCGCAATTCCAGCAGACTGACCAATCCAGGGAAGTGAGCCTCTGCCGGGTTCAGAGGGCAGGGAGGGCCAGGGCTCCCCTACAACTTGGACGGTCAAAGGTTGGTTTGAAGCAAAGCAATGGAATTAAGAACCTAAAGAAATAATAACATAAGGGAAAACTCTCAAGTTCAAAGTCTTCAGAATATACTGGTGTATCTTTACTGAAAGTTGATATAGAGCTTACGTGCTAAAGATTTTATTTATATCTTTATTTAGAGAGAGTGAGCTTGAGCAAGCTGGGGGGAAGGCAGAGGGAGAAGGAGACTCCCAAGAAGACTCCCTGCTGGGCGTGAAGCCCGACGTAGGGCTCGATCTCATGACCCTGAGATCACAACCTGAGCCAAAATCAAGAGTTAGACACTCAACTGACTGAGCCGCCCAGGCACCCCTAGCTTATGTGTTTTTAGTGTTTAGTACCATTTAGTACCATTTTTTCCTAACCCATTCTTTAAATCTTTATGATGCCCAACCATGCTTGTGATATTTTGAGATCTTTCAGGACAAAAACTATACTTTTTGGGGTGTTTTGTTGTACTGTCAACCCCTCTGGCGCAGCAGCAGCCTCAAAAGGCAAGGGGCTCAAAGGCAGCTAAGATCCAGCACAATCCAACAAAACAGAGTACATTCTTTCCCCCCCGGTATAATTTACAAAGTTCTTTAACACAAGATGGATAGCGTAACCCTCATTTTACAGGTGAGGGAACTGAGGCACGGGGAGCGGGTAAGTGACTTGCCCAAGATCCCACGGCTGAGCACCGACCCGGATCTGCAGGCCCCCGGCCCGGGCTCTATTCCGCCCACACGTTCTCATCCTCACAGCTGAGCCGACAACCCAGGGGGCTCCTTCACCTCTCTCTGCAGTGCTCAGATTCTGTATCTCCTCCTTCCTGGAAGGCAGGGAGCTTGGCTCTTGTTCAGCCACTCAAAAATATTTCTGTGACCAGATGGTCAACCGTAACCCTGAAGGGAATCTGGCCAGGAAACACCCTATGGTAATAACTGTTTATAGATCAGTAACGCTACCTGAGCGGACTCATGCGAATAAAAAAATCCTCACCCTGACTCATCAGCGAACTTGGCGTATCTGAAGCAGCAGCGCGTAGTTTGCGCCAGAATCCCCTAGCGGGGGCGGGGCTTGTTCAACAGGGCCCACACCCAGAGTTTCGGATTCAGTGGGGCTGGGCGGGGCACGAGAATCTGCATGTCTCGGAAGTTCCTGGGTGATGCTGATGCTGCGGGTCCGGGACCAGTGTGATAAGCGCTGACTTAGTCAGGACAGCTGGAGAGATAAACAGCCGAAGCCAGCAAAATGGCTCCCCCGAGAAACGGAGCTGTCCTAAGAAGAAGAAATCTGCAACTGTGCCCATTAGGAAACATTCACTTCCAGCTGGGGAGGGGTTACCCCTGTCGAGGACAGCGCTGTTTGTGTTTTACAGGTTGTCTTTACTGTAAAAGCAGGAGTAGGGGCTCTTTAAGAATGGAGGCTTTCTGTTTTTTATTTTAACTTTTATCTCAGTTCCTTCCTAGGAAGGGTAGAGGATTCCCCAATACACTGTTCTGAGCTATTTCACGATAAGTCATCGTCTTTCTATGGTAATAGCTTTACTGAGATACAAATTCACCCACTCCAAGTGTCCAAATCAGTGGACAGAGCAGAGGCCCATGTGAAATGCGGCATCTTAACGGTGCTCTCTGCACTCAGCATCACAGGGTTCCGTCTTAGTGACCCGCCGGACCACCCTGCAACATTGACTTCAGGACAAGCGACAGGGACCTTCCTGGTTGAGCTTAATGACCGCTCTTTGAAACACTGGGTGTAGACATACCTGGCTTTCTGAGCAGGCCTCCTCACTGATTTTTTCTGTTTTTTTTTTTTTAGAGTCAAGAAAGTATTTTCTTTTAGGTTATCCCTGTTATGCTGCTGACCCTAACCCACAAGTGGGTGGGTCAGGCTCCCCCAAAGAAGGTAAAAATGATGCCCAAGATGATTCTACACCGCCAGGAACTGGGAAATGATGCAAAACACATTTCTGAGGTTGGGTTCTCGATGGCTACACAGTGTCCAAGAATCTATGAAAACTCAGTCATAGCCCAGCGGAGAGCCTCGGAAGGCAGTGAGCTTCCTGGCAGTGGAGGCATTCAAGCTGAGGTTGGCCAGCCACTCTTGGAGATGAAGTGGAAGGGCTCCAGACTCATATCCCATTTATTCACTCAGCCTACAATCCCTGAGCAGGTTCGTGCTGGGACCTGTGAGATAAAGATACACAAGGGGTCCCTTCCTGTGAGGGAGACACAGAACTGTGTGCAGGGGCTCTTGGGACCCTGGGCCTAGAGAGGTCTAGAGCGGGGTCCACATGGGTTTCAGAAGGAGTCTGTAAATCACCTCAAGACCTGTGCATATTACTCGGAGGAGATAAGGTCCATTATTTTCACCAGATTCTAAAAAGGGTCAGTGACTTGACTCTGTATATGAACTTCTGCTCTAGTCAAAGAAGGAGGTGCTAACAGGTAAGTAGAAAAGTGTCAGGAGTCCTCCGAAGTAAGCACGAGATAAATATTAAACTGAAATGGACACGGGAAAGTTAACGAAGCTCGAAGGGCCCTTCATTCTAGAAGCTTCTGGATCCCTTGTGAAGAGCTCTTCACCTTGGTGTCCAGGCTCATGTCTGGACACGATTCTTCAAGGAAGAAGCCGGGGAACCGTACCTGTCAGGATGGTGCGCCGTTTGCACTGCTCCTCCACCCCGCCCTGCCTCTTCCCCGTCTGAGTGAAGGGCATCTCGAACATGAAGCGGCGAATGTTATGGGATCTCTCAAACTCCGTCTTCCTTTCCTGCAATTCTTTCTCATCAAAGAATGGAATCACATGAGTCACCTGGATGTATGCGTACTTGGAATCCAGATCCTTAGGGTTGACCTTTAAATGAATAAACAAAATGGGAGATTGGTACTACTTGAAAGACTCCTTCCAAGCATCCCAAAGCTTGTCTTTCCACTTTTTATTAATAGAAGATTTGGAGGGGCACCTGAGGGGCTCAGTCGGTGAAATGTCCGACTCTTGATTTTGGCTCAGGTCATGATCTCAGGGTTGCAGGATTGAGCCCCCCCCCCCCCCCCCCCCCCCCCCCCCCCTGGCTGGGCTCCCCCCCACACTACTCAGCAGGAAATCTGCTTGTCCCCGTCCCTCTGCCCCTTCCTGCGCTCACACACGCACACACGTGCTCTCAAGTAAATACATAAATAAAATCTTTTAAAATAAAGAAATAAAAGATCTGGAAAAATTTAGAAAAGCTGGAATAGTACAACAAACAGCCACATACCCACCACTTAGAACAACTGCTCATGCTTTGTTCCAAACACACACACGCATACACACAGGTGGACGGATACTTACACATACACACGTAGACATTTTGTTTTAGCTGAACCATTTCAAAGTAAGTGGTATCCATGATGCCACTTCAGCCAGCATCTCCTAAACATGAGGACATTCTCCCCCATGACCATAATATATTATACCTAGTAAAATTAACTTAACCCATAATATCACTCAGTACGCACTCCGTTAAAGTTCCTCAAATGTGGCTCTTTGTGTTTGAAGCAGAATCTAGTCGATGATCATATTTAATCTAGAATTCTCCACCTCTTTTTCATGACACTGAATTTTTTTAAGACATCATGCTAGTGAATGACTTCCCTGCGTGGATTTTTCTGCTGGGTTCCTGAACTGTAGTTTTATATGTGTTTATTTTAGTAATAATGTTTAACACCTAGAGCCTCAAATTATAATTAATCTGTAGAGAGATTAGATGTAAACAGATGTGGATGAATTACTTTAATACACATACAGACTAATCTGAGACTCATCTAACTGTAAGTTTAGCTCCTGTTTGACTCTGCACATAAATGCTTTTAGAACTGCATTGCTAACGTCTGGGACGCCCCAGAACACGAAACACAGGCATTTCCCATACAAGCACAACAGGTAATTTATTAGGGAGACAAATCAATTTTGCACATATGAATCGTATTTAAGCTTGCAGAGCAATAAAAAGGGGTCTGACAGAAATGACTGCAGAGAATTTGGAGACAGTTCTGGAACTGGGGCCAACAAACGAATGAGGTTTTGTGGGTCTCAAGTTACCAGGCACCACTGTCCTCTCAACGGGGATGTGTGTGAAGAAAAATGAGAAATAGGTGCAAATGTGCCTAAAACTTTGGAATTTAAGAAAATCAAAAAGTCATGAGTTATTACTTCTATTTTAGAAACAGCCATCTGGCCAATTCCTGTAACTATACTCAAACCTAGAAATGTAACTCTCCTCAGCAGAACCAATTTAAAAGCAATGGAAACCACGTGCTTGCCTATTTTTTCAGGGGTATTTCCCTAGACTTCATTTCCAAAGTTGTAGGTCCATGTCAATATCAGCAGGAAGAGCAGAGGATTGGTGTCTGGGGGCAGAAGAACACATGAGAACCCTGAGATGAGGTTACAATGTTAAAGCCACAGTTTGACCTGGACAAAGATTTCGGTTTCAGAGGAAAAAAAGGCAATCGGATATGAGTAATTTGGTCTAAGAAAAAAGGAGGTCTTCATAAGATCATGTTGAGGTTTCTGGTTAAAAACAGACCAACAGTGTGTGTTTATCCCTTTCCTTCGTGCAACTCTGTTCAAATGCAGTACAGAATTAACCTGTGAGGAGCAAGGAAGGAGGAGAGAAGACAGCAGTGGATGAGAGCATTTACTGAATTTCTAGAAGGCACTTGCACGGAGGTGTGCTACCTAACCTGGCGGAGTCCCTGTTTTCCCATGCAGGTGGGACAAAGAAGAGTCCTGAGGAAAACAGCACTCAGTCATGATAGAAGTTCTAGTCTAAGTTCCCACACAGAGGGGTAACCAGTGAGTCAGAGCCCCTCTCAGAAGCCTGCTGCTATGGACTAACCCTCTATCCTCCCACCAAATTCTCAGAGTGAAATCTTAACCTTCAATGCGATGGTACTGACAGGTGGGAGGTGATTAGGTCATGAGGGTGATGCCCCCAGGAGTGGGATTCATGCCCTTATATTAGGGGCCCCAAAGAGCTTCCTCACCCCTTCTACCATGTGAGGACACAGTGAGAGGAGACGGTTGTCTGTGAACCAGGAAGAAGCAGCTCACCAGGCACAGAATCTGCTGGTGCCTTTTCTTGGACTTCCCAACCACAGCAACTATGAGCAATTTTTGTTGTTTATAAGCTGCCCAGTCTCTGGTGTTTGTTACAGCTGCCTGAATGGACTGATGTCTAGAAAGACCAGCAACAGGATTAGGGTGACTGGGGAGGGAGTAAGGTGGAAACCAAGACGAGTGGCCAAAGTCTATTTGGAGTGGCCAAACTCCAAGGTTCCCTTCCCTCATCCCCTCCCAAGACAGAAGAGGGCTGCCCCTTGGAGAAACTGGTCTGGGAAAAGTCTAAGTGGGTTTACCAGTCTCAGCAGAAAGCAGGGGCAAAGGTACAGAGCAGAACACAGGGCAGGCAGGTCAAAGCTTGCAGACCGAACATGGGACCTTCAACCCTTGCTCAGGTCCTGCATCCGGAATCCAGAATTACCTGTTTCCTTGTCCCTCATCTACCAGTTGGGCAGGAAACTGGAAGATGTTTCCCTGGAGAAAAAAAGGGCCTCAAGGAAACAGATTTCAGAGACTAGGATTTCCAAAGCAGGGCTCAGGATGGAAAATGAACTAGGGATTCCCCAAAGGGGTGAATTTAGAAGGATGTAGAGCTTATCACTGCTGGAAACTGAGCAGGAAGACATTTTTGTTTGCTTAATATTTAATATTTATTTATTTACATTATTTTAATTTTATTTCTTTTAAAGATTTATTTATTTTAGAGACAGGGAGTACATGTGTACATGCATGAGCTGGGGGCGGGGGGCAGAGGGAGAAAATCTTCAAGCCAACTCCCCACTGAGCACAAAGGCCCACACAGGGCTTGATCTCATGACCCAGGAGATCATCATCGGAACCAAAACCAGGAGTCAGATGTCTAACCAACTGAGCTAACCAGGTGCCCCAATTTTTATTATTTTTAAACTGAAGTGTAACTGACACACAATATTACATTAGTTTCAGGTGTACAACATGGTGATTCAACATTTCTATACGTTAAGCCGTGCTCCCCACAAATGCAGCTACCATCTGTCATCACGCGACACTATTACAGTAGCACTGACCACGTTCCTGGCGCTGTGCTTCTAACCGGAAGCCTGCATCTCCTACTCCCCTTCAGCCATTTTGCCCATCGCTCCGCCCCCTTCCCTCCTGGCAACCACTGGTTTGTTCTCTGTATTTATAGTCGGATTCTGCTTTGTGTTTGTTTATTCATTTGTTTGACTTTTCATTTAGCAGGAGGACATTTTTAAGGCAAAAAACAGGAGATCTATCTCAGCCTGAATTTCAGGAAACAAAGGGATACCCAACTTCCTGGAGATGTCCCGAAGACAGTGGAACACATAAAAATACAGAGAAACGTATAATTTCAGAAAAGGTCTTCCTAAGAGCAATACAGCAGAGGACACCCGCTTTAAACAGACATCCTAGATCTCATTCCTACAAACATGCTGGCTAGTTAGTTCCTTCCTTGGTCTGTCCATCAGTCTGTCCATCTGTCCATCATCATGCTGAAAGTGGTATATCCTTTCAGACGTTACTTTGTAAAAGGTATTTTTTGTTTTAAAATATTTTATTTATTTATTTGCCAGAGAGGGAGAGAGAGAGAGTGCACGAGCACTAGCAGGGGGAGCGGTAGGCAGAGGGAGATGCAGACTCCCCACCGAGCAAGAAGCCTGACGTGGGACTCAATCCTAGCACCCTAGGATCATAATCAGAGCCGAAGGCAGATGCTTACCTGACTGAGACACCTAGGCATCCTGTAAAAAAATAATCTTTTAAAATAATGAAATCTTTACTTAATGAAGGACATCGGAAATCACAGAAAGGTGTCAAGAAGAAAAAAATTACACTTATTACTCAAGGCCAACCATTCTTAGTTTTTCCTGTTTCTCCCCCACTATACACATTTATGAATACATATGACCAATCACGCATCATCAATCCATCAATAATACAGTATTATATTGCTATAAAATATTCCCAAACATGGCCATACCTTGCCAGAATCCTGTATCATTTTGACATTTTCAGAACCAAATTTATCTGAGTAAAGTTTAAGGAGTCTCTGGGAAATTTCTGACAGAGGCGTGAGTTTGGGTTCTTTGTAAATATACTCTTTTCCATCTTCATCTTCAAAGAATCCCTGTGACATAAAGCACAATTAGAGCTAGTCCCAACTATAAGCCCTAGGTTTACCACCCAGGAAGGATGCTTGTGTTATATGGGTTAAAAAAAAAAAGAAAAAAAGAAAAAAAAAGCAGGGGTGGGGAGGATGAGTCTAAAACAAAATCCTACTTCAACAGGCTTTCTGAAGAGGAAAGGAAAATGATAATAATGTGAAGTCGGGCTGCAGAGATAAAGGAAAACACAGAACTGCAAACTCATTCAAGAATGCTGTCATTAAGTGTTGAGTGAAATGGAGGATCAGGGATTCAAGACTGTTTTCTCGGGATCGAATGATGGATTCAAGCCTGTTTCACATTCCCAAGAAGCAGAGCTCACTAACGAGTGGTTCAGCAGCCTGCTCCGGGCGGGCCTCGGAAACGCACATACTCTCCCCTCACTGGCCTCCCCCATTTACACAGGACTTTTCGGCATAAACAAAAACATTCCAGTCTGGAGCAGGTTCCGCAAAAGTTATCTGAAGGGTGTGTAAGTTCTGTTTTGCTTTATTTATGAGAAAAATATGAAAGGGCTGGGGAACGATAATCAGAAAACAGTTTCGCTCTCACTGGTTGGCATGTGGTTCAGCACCCATCATGTCTGAATACAAAAAGGCTTAGAATTGCATGGGAAGTGAAAAAGGTTGAAAATTTTAAAGTCCAGATTGGGGTTAATACTTGAAAGAAATGAAAAAAAAAAAAAGTTTCTCATCTAAAATAAAAGAGAAAATGGTGCAAAATACATAGCATATGAAAAAAAAAATGCAGGCTAAATGAGACAAATAACACCCACATCAAACTAGAAGTTTAGATGCAGTAATTTCACTACATTACTTGCTTTTTAAGCATTTACTATAATTACCTCCACATCTGTTTCACTGTCTGTGAACTGGTATTGCTATGAAGTTATAAAAGACAATAACAGAGTAAATCGAAGGTTATATAATGCTCATAGAAAACCACACACCCTAAATAAATTATAATAACTTAATGCCATTTAATCATGTTAGAGACTTGGAGGTTAAACTTGCAGTTAAATTTAAATGAACCCTTTTCCACAGGGTTTCTGAACTATGACAAGGGTAAATAAACTTGTGGAGATATTATACTACAAAAGATAGAGATGCACAGGGAACACAGGAAACTGAAAAAGTCTTAATTTTCATTTTAAAACATGCAGTATAGATGTATAAGGAAACAGGTGATTTATTTCTGTAAATGGAATAAAATGTTAAATTTTTTTTTTTTTTGGAGTTTGTAATGACCAGACAGATATACATACAGACTGGAAAAGGAAACTTGCAAACCACACTGAGGTACCAAAGGTGTGCTAAAAATATCTTATGGAGGGAGAACTTACCGCTGCCTTAAGAAAGTAATAAAGAAAAGACAGAAAGAAAAAAAAAAGCAGAGAGTTTACTGCCAAGGAAGATAAGAATCATACTAAGTATGACAAATTCATCAAATCAGCATTTATAGAAAATAGAAAATTTATAAAATATAACTTCATAGAATTAAAAAAGCAAAAACAAAACAAAACAAACAAAAAAAAAAAACCAAGGACTTAGGAGGGCTGCAGAACAGAGAGGAGGCTTACCTGCCCAAAGAAGGCCACTCGGAAGTATGTCCCCAGGAGCCTGCGGCCTGAGTGCATGACCTCGGTCACTTTGCTGTAGGCCCGGTGTAGTGTGTCATACAGATGGGCCAGCCTCTGAAAAGCAGAACAAAACCCATTTCCTCCCACTTGCAACTAGTAGAATCAGATTTAAAACAATTAAATGAAATCACAGAGGTAAAAATTCCTTGGACTTGAGCAAAAGAAACAAAATGCAAAAAAAAAAGAAAAAAATCAGGAGTGTCTCGAGTGCATAATTGGTAATGACCACTTTTCAATTACAGTATTTTCCACCCAAAGAGCTATTTTGCATATTGAGGATCCATTAAATCTCCACGTTGCAGGAAGCAACCTCTGTTTTCAAGTTAACATCAAATGTCAGAGATGGTAAATTAGTCCTACAAATCACGATTTTAGTCTTTGCTTTTCCTACCTTCTTTGATAAGCTACAAGAAGCTGGACCACCTCCCTAGCCCAGGAATGGTGGCAGGGACAATAGCTTCCCGCGTGGAGGGAGCAAGGAGGAACTCTGAGGAAGAAGGAAGCTGGTGATTGTAAAACTCGGTTCTTGGCAATCTTTCAAAACTGGGTGCTACAATTGCCAATCCTTGTTTTCTGAGATTTGGGGTCCGTATGGAGGCAGGGCCCGTGTGGGCCATGTATAGTGGCTCGGCAGGTGGTGACCTCCAGCGTCACACGGAGGGTCAGAGACCACAGGTCACCTCTGACCATGGCCTGCTTGTTCTCTTTGCATGTAAGAAGGTTTGCGTGTATGTGTCACCCCATTGTCCTCTCAAACAGGAAAAAACAAACCACTCTGATACCTCGAAATCTCTTCGTTTCTCGTAAATGGGGATGATGAGTTTATAGATGTCAGCGATGAGCTCATAGCGTTCAGCCTTCCAGAGTCCATCTGCACATTGCTCTAGAAGCTCCATGAGCACATCCTGATCAAGAAAGAAGGCCACGGGCCAGAGAAGAGTGTTACAGGAAACATGACATTGTATTCTTTGCAGAATGTTTAACCAGTTAAGATGGCTAGGAGGAAAATTTCAAAATACATTACTTCTAAACACTAACTTCCACACTTGTAATAAATAGCTCATCACTACGTTCTTTTTTAATGAGCCACTTTCCAAACATTATAAGCGGAAATGAAGGGTCACATTATATGCCTGTGTAGTAGTTATATACGATGGGAAAAAATGGATACTGATAGCTTCACACAGGCTCTCAATCCGTGTTTGGTTCTCTTCTTAAAATTATAATTTAGAGAATTTTTTTTCCCCCAAGGGCACCTGGGTGATTCAGTCGGTTGGGGTCTGACAAGACTTAATTTTGGCTTGGATCATGATCTGCAGATTGTGGGATCGAGCCCTCCGTTGGGCTCCACGCTTGGCAGGGAGCCTGCTTGAGATTCTCTCTCTCGCTCTCCTCTCCTTTCTGCTCTCTTTCTAAAGTAAATAAATAAATCTTAAAAAAAAAAAAAAAGAAAAAAATTTTAATTTTTTCCTTTCTGAGAAACAATGACAATGCTGAGACATGAAATTACTAAGTGTGACTTCAAGCCAAGTCAAGCATCTCGGAACAGTTTGGTGATGGCACATGGAAGGCGTGATGCCAGCCTCACCAACAACCTTTCCTTGGAAGTTTCTATCTGCTGAAGTTTGGGTAGTCACCCGCCTCTTATAAAAGTCCTTGGGAGGACTTGGGAGGACCTCTGGGAGGAGCTAACACTTCCCATGACTCAGGGGTTAGGGCATGTGGCTCAGGTATAAACTAATTAGCATGAATCTACTTCCTGACCTCAGTCATTGTTTCATCATCTGTGGAATGTGAACTGAACGGGCCCATCAGGATGAATTTTAGGATCTTGTCCCAGAATACTGGGAAGGAAGTGTTCTCACTGGCCCAGACTCAACAGGTAGCAAGGAGCCTGACTGGGGCCGACAACCATCTCAGAGCCAGCCAGGGGCCCATGTGCCTTACTAACAGAGTGGAGCTCCCCCTCCTTCCCAAAGCAGCTACATCAAGGATAACTCTGTTAAACATTCACACTTATTGCTGTCTGTCTTTCTGGGATTTCCTAATGGAAGCCAATTTACTCAAACTTTATTGTTGAAGCCCATTTATGTGGGACTTCATCAATGTCATTGAGCACATTTTAATGTGCTTTTTTGTCATCTCTATAGCTTTGGTGAAGTATTTATTCAAATCTTTGGCTCACTTTTCCACAGGGTTGTTTATTGAGTTTTGAGAGTTCTTTACATATTTTGCATAAAAGTCCATTTTCAGGCACACGGTTTGTAATTTTCTCCCAGTCTGTGGTTTGTGACTGAATTTTCTTAACAGTGTCTTTTGAAGAGCAGAAGTTTTTGATTCTGATGAAGTTTATCAAGTTTTTATTTTCTGGGTTGTGTTTTACATATTAAGAAAAATCTTTAATACAAGTCCATAAAGATTTTCTCCTTATGTTTTCTTCCAGGAGTTTTACATTTAAGTCTATGATCCATGGAGTAATTTCTGAATATAGTGTAAAGTATGAGTCAAATTTTTTTTAAATGAATGTCCAATTATTCCAATACCATTTGATGAATGCTATCCTTTCTCCACTGAACTGCCTTTGAATCCTTGTCAAAAATCAGCTGAACCTACAATTAATCATAGGAGGGTTCCTGCGGGTGGGTGGGGGGAGATGGGGTAACTGGGTGATGGACATTAAGGAGGGCACGTGATGTAATGAGAACTGGGTATTATATAAGACTGATGATCACCGAATCACTGAACTCTACCTCTGAAACTAATAATACACTATGTGTTAATTAAGTGAATTTAAATTAAAAATAGAAAAAAGAAAAAAAGACAAGAAAAGTGTTAAAAAATGATCTTCTCTAGGTATCAAATATACTATGTGTTCTACTAAAGCAAAGAAAATAAATTGTATTATCTGAATGACTAGGGAAGAAAATCGACCGAACCATATGTGTGTGGGTCTATTTCTGGCTTCTCTATTTTGTTCCGTTGATAAGAGATGTCTAACCTGTGCCAATACCACCCTGTCTGGATTCAGCTTTGCAGAAGGGTGTCTCCACAGTGACACTAATAATATCTAGAGCCACACAACTCTTTGTCCTGCGGTCTGTCCCATGTACTATAGAATGTTTAGCAGCACCCTTATCTTCTACGACAAGACACCACTATCAGTACCTTCTCCTCTCCCCTTTTCCCCAAACTGTGACATTAAAAACCATTTCCAAACATTACCAAAAGTTCCCCAAGGGATGGGGGCAAAATCATCTCAATGAGAACCAACGCTTTATAATAACCTTAAAAGTCAGATAGTATGACTTTTCGAACTTTCTCAAAACTGTTTTGGCTAGTCTAGTTCCTTTGCTTTTCCATATAAATTTTAGAATTCATTTTGTCAATTTCTACCAAAACTCCAGATGGGAGTGTGATCAGAACTGCTCTGAATCTGTAAATCAGTTTTAATAATAGAATGAATTATATTAATTGGTTTTCTAATGTTGAATTTTTAAGTAGGCTAAACACCCAGGATGGAGCCCAATGCAGAGCTTGAACTCATGCCCCTGAGATCAAGACCTGAGGTGAGATCAAGAATCAGATGCTTAACCAGCTGAGCCACCCAGGCGCCCCAACAGTAAACATTTCTACAGCAGTTGGGAATCAATTTACCAGAAAATACTGTCTGACTTTAAAAAAAAAAGATCTTTAAAGTAAGGCATTTAACTCTTCTGTCATGTTTACAACATACAAATCATAAAATCATCATCAGTATGACTACACTCTGAGCCAAAGCTTATAAAGAGGTATACCAGTTGTCTTATACTTTTATTGCTGGTCTTTTAAGTGTAAACACTAAACATTACATAGTAACTACCATAACAGCTATAGACAAAGAAGAAATCAGAAAAGGTTCTAATACCATCTCTTTTCCTCATGCATGTATATTATTATAAAGATGTACATCTTTCTTAGTTTTGTCTCAAATCTCTTCCAATAAGAGAATCTGCCCAGGCTAAGCATGACGAATGTTTATGATTATTCTACCGGTCCGCTAATTATAAAAAGCTAGATAAAACCTGTATAATGTCAGTATCAATATACTTACCTTTCCATATCAGTAAAACTGGGGATATAATGAAGGTCTAATCTAATTTGGTGGTCAGGGGGATTAAATAAAATTTTACCCACCAAAATGCTCTGAAAACTATAAATCTGTGTTAGGTTAAATTCACAGGCCAGTTAAGCAAATCTCTCCTATTTCAATCTTTGCTTTCTACTTCGCAGTGATTTTTTAAAAATGGCATCTTACTTCCACTGGGCTATGTAATATCCCACAGTGCTAACACATATTCAGTAGTTGGGAATTTCTTGGAGGAATGAATTAGTCTGCATATTCCTTGGTAATATAACAGTATTATTCATAGATGCCCTTTGCTGTTAGGAAGTGAGCTAACAGCCTTGCACTGCTTGCACACCTTAGGTCAAAGACATTCTTACTGGGTATTTTCTGAGCGTCTTCTCTCTCAGTGTTGCTGAGGGATTATGAGTAGAGGTGGAAGACTTCTGGAAGGGTCAATTCCCCATCAGGGATGAGAATATTATACACCCAAGACATTCTTCTGATAATGGAGGTCAAATGGAACTTTACCCATTTTAAAACTATCCTTAGGTTTAATTTACAGACTATCCATTTGACCCCTTTTCTTGATACTGGGCTTTGTTCAAAGAGAAATGTAAACTTTCTGTAAAAACTTATAACTGGTTCCACTAGTATAGGATAATCCACATTACAGGTGTGAATACACGATGATGATGCCCTGTTTGTGGATGGGACCACAGAGACCTACAGATTCTTAATTCCATGTTCTAGTGCTTATAGCACAATAAGCATCTGGAGTCGTTTTAACGTAATCTCACAGAAAACAGAAAATTCCTCTCAAAGACTTATGAAACTAGGAGTAGTCACTACCGCATTGTTAACCTGATTCTTTCCTTCATTCACTCACACATTTTACCAAGCATCTACTATGTGCAAGGCACTGTGCTTGACACTGGGGTTATAAAGCAAATTTATATAAATAAAATAAAGTTTCTGTATTTTATAAAAATGGTTCTATAGATTTTTCTATAAACGTGGAAGGCAGATTTTAGATGGTTTATTAGGCTATGTCACATAAAGGACATTTGTTTTGAGGAGGCAGCCTTCAAAGACACACAGGTTATCCTTCAGAGCAGCTAGAACTGATGTCCTAGAGATTTATGACCACCAACTGGAAGATGTAAGGTACATGTCAAGATACCAAGGTCGAGGAAAACAGTGATTTCAAATACATGCCCAAACTGCAAGTCACAAGGGTAGATGCTCTGAACTGAGAGCAGTAGGGGTTTATTTATTTAACAGTAGTCAGTTTGTCTCTGGGTGAATCCGGGGAGGCCAATGATCAGCGAATAAAGCACTTCCTGCTCTCAAAGAGTCCAGTATGAAGACTGATCCATAAAAAGATTACAAAAAATGTGGTAAGTGCTGATAAAGAAACATGCAGGCAATCAGGGATACAGACAGGAATGGTATCCATCTAGTGCTGTGGGAAAGGAGAGACGCAGAGTGTTCTAGACAGTGGTGACTGAGTCTTACAAATAATCAGGAGTTAGTAAGGTGAAGGTAAAAGGTGGCCGTAGGAAGAAAGAGAAGGGAGACATTCCAGGGAGAGGGACCGACATGGGCAAAAGATACGGGAGGGGAGGGCAGCATGGTGGGTGAGAAATTTACAAGTAGACTGAGGGGTTATTCAGAGTATAAAATCTGAATTAGGGAGTGGCAAGGGATGAGGCTGCAGGGTGGTGGTGTGGAAAGGATTTAAACAGACTAACCAGCTATACTCAAGTGTTTTATGTCAAAAAGAAATTAATTAAATGTAGATAATTTTGAGATATGAAAATACATATAGGCATATGTCAACTACCACAACGATGAAGTATTCTATAAGGAAGATGTTACTTGATTTTGAAATGATCTTCTGTCTATTTATGTAAGGTATCTTTACAGCAGCCTTTCAGGTATATTTTAAGTGGCCCTAGATTTTGGGACTTAATAAATATATATTAAATAGACTTTATAGGCCAAATGCCCCAAACCGGGAGTCTAGGATTTGAATACTATTCTTACTCTTGTTCAGTCAAACCTGAAACGTGTGGAAAGTTTAATAACAATGAAACATGAATTCAAGTAACATATTAATACCATAGGCAACTGAGTTAATTATGGAAAAATCGGTCATATTTGGTTCAGAAAGATGGACTCTGACCAGGGAAACTCCTCCAGAATGGCTGGAAAATGAGAACATTTGATAAAGCCAATAGAGCTTAGTAAATAATTGAAATAAGTATTGCAATTTGATGGCAATCAGGAATTAGGAAATAACACATCATCAACTTTTTTATGCTACTTGACATTATTTTTACCTTTTTCTCTGATTCAGGAGGCAGACCTATAGCTTATCAGTCTGATCATCAGTTATTAATATAAAGAAATGATAATATATACTACAAAAAGCAATGTCTATGTAGATTTACTAAAAAACATACTAAGGGGCGCCTGGGTGGCTTAGTCAGTTAAGTGTCAGACTCTTGGTTTTCGCTCAAGTCATGATCTTATCGATGGTGGGATGGAGCCCTACACTGGGCTCTGAGCTCAGCAGGGAGTCTGCTTGAAGATCCTTTCCCTCTGCCCCTCCCCACCACCTCTCAAACATACAAATCTCTGGGGGAAAAAAAAATACCCAAACTAAAAATAGCTTCTATAAGAAAACATAAGGCCTTTCATAAAAGTAGAGTATGGATTCCTGAACACCAAAGTTTAACTTAGTAGGGTAAATTATTCAGGTTAATGTCAACTCTATATACACCTAGACATTTGGAGCTGGTGCATCAAGTAATAATTCTTTGAACAGAAATAACCAGAAAGAAAGGAAGGAAGGAAGGAAGGAAGGAAGGAAGGAAGGAAGGAAGAAAGAAAGAAAGAAAGAAAGAAAGAAAGAAAGAAAGAAAGAAAGAAAGAAAAAGAAAAACCAATAATCAAAAAGAGTTCAGCTTGAGGGATCATGTGTGAACACAAAATTATAGAGTCATAGGAACTATGATATCATAGTAACTAAACTCTGGGGCATATATGAATGATACTCTTGGCAGAAATCCCATGTATTAATTTACTTAGAATTTCCAGCAATCACCACACCTGAAAACCAGAGCTAATCCAGACAATGGTCAGAGAGTTGATGACCTTGAACGGTTGTTATATAGAAAGCTTGATGGTTTTATCACCTTGCTTAAAATTTAAATGCCAAGATATATTTTCTAAATTGCCAATACATGCCAAGAACTGTAAGTAATTACTGGCTGGGGAAGAAAAAAAAAAAAACCCTCAATGAACTAATCCACAAAGCTCACATTTTATGTTACTAGATTGATCCTAAAAAGATCTCAGGTGTACCAAGCTCATGAGCCACTGAGACCACTGTTTAAAATGTCAGCAGCCAGTTTAATTTTTAAGTGTGCCCCAGCCATGCGACTGAGGTCACTAAGCACCCGTCTGTGGAAATAGCACACTAATGTTGTATGTGGGGGTGTGTGCTCACAAAAATGCCTATGTATGTGCAGGAGATTTAAACATTTTTATTTATATGCCAATTTTTCCATCTAGCATTGATTAATTTAATCTAACCTTACTTATGAAGCTAGATGTTGTCCCTATTATCTACCATTTAGAAATAACAGAAACACAGATGCCTGGGTGGCTTAGTTGGTTAAATGTCTGCCTTTGGCTCAGGTCATAATCCCAGGGTCCTAGGATCGAGTCCCACATCTGGCTCCTTGCTCAGCAGGGAGCCTGATTCTGCTTCTGCCTGCCATTCCCCCTGCTTGTGCTCACTTTAAATAAATAAATAAGATCTTTAAAAAAATAATAATGTAAACGTAAACGCTTGGGGAACGGTATACTTTACGGCTTAATTCACATATCCACCACATTATTGTTTTTCAAGAGTGAGTAGAGAACCTTTTTGCAGCAAAATGATCATTTGAGATGCTTGTTAAAATACAGATTCCCAGGCACCACACTCAACCAACCTGGGGGACTGGCAGAGCAGGAAGACTGGAAATATCTATCTGTAACAGGAATCTAAGTAATTTCTAACTAAGCATATGAAAATTTGAGGATTACTGAACCAGGTGTCACCTTCTGAGGCAGACACATCACTTATATATCCCCAAGCCAGCACATGGCACACAGCTAGCTTAGGGGATGAATCAATGTACGTAAATATAGAAATTTCCAGGTCACAAAGTCAGACAACTTCCAATTCAGACTATAAGGGACCATGGTTTTGGTGCTTCTCCTCAATGCAAAGAAAGCATTGGACGCAGTACGGTGTGCCAGGGCAGAGACCATATCACACTCGCATTTCTATCTCCAGCACCTAGTTCAGTGCCAAGGAAGCTCAGTAAATATTTGCAACATGAAGAGGGCCAGTATGTCCTGGTATGAGCCAAGGGGAGACCATTTAGAGTAGCTCCATGGGTGAAGTTCACTAGTCACTATTGCAATGACCTGCATGACTGCAAAAATGTCTACATGGATGTCGATTTTGGGGTTACAAAGAAATTTAAGCAAGTGGGCAAGTAGTGAGGATGAACTGTATTTTCTATTTCTCCTTCCAGGGTCCCTCTTGGCCCACCCTTCCTAGCTCTATGTGCTGGGAGGTTGATGCATCAGGGCTGCTGGCCTGCAGGGTGGGCTCCCTGTCCTCTGACTCCTGGCTGAGTTCAGCCAGTGAAAGGCCCAGCAGGAGCCTGGAGGGCAGGCGGAGAGTGAAGATGGGGTGGCTATGCACATGCCCCTTCCTGCCAGGGTACGGGACTGAGCTCTCCCCTACATCTTCAGGTGGCCCCCCTGTGGAGCTGCTCTCTCTCCCCTCTCCTAGCCCAGGGTGAGAGGTAGTACCCCAGCTCTTGCTAACCTCAAGGGTACTGTAATATTACTTGTCAGTTTCCCTACACCTTGTCCAAGCTTTCAAAATAGTCCCTTTATTAGCCTTTCTTCAATGTCCCTAGTGTGCTGCCCATTTCTACACAGGATTCTAAAGGAGGGATCTCAAAACTTCCATTCTATGTTGAGTTTTGACACACAAGGGACTCAGAATTCTTCAGTCTGCACAGGCTCCAACTTGCGTAACAGAACTGTAAACAGGGATGGGCTGTTTCTTTTTATCTAATCAAAAGCAGCCGGGAGGGAGTCTGCTCTTTAGATCAGAGTCAGGGAAGACGAACCGCGATCAATGAAAACCCATCTGAGGTCTGCTGCTAGGAGAAGTGTGTGTTCTTATGCAGCTCCACGAAAATCATGTTAGGAGAGCACAAGGCATTTAAGTACATCTAATAATGCAGATTAAAAGGGCAATGATTTTTATCAGGCTATGTGTTATACACCTAGTCCCATCAGCTTCCTCCAGAACTCCTTCTGGGAGAGAGATGTTCAACTCCCCTTTCTCTTGAAACATCCTGACAGCCAAAGCAAAAATGTAGGTGGCAATTTCTGGTGCCTGGCTTCTGGAATACGCTCCTCTTTCAACTCCCCGCTAGTTTCAATCTTGCCAGGCAGGGGTTGCTTAGGACTTGATAACCCCACCATGTCACAGCCTAATGGTTACAGGTCATTGCATACTACGGACCTTGTTAAACATTTACCAACTTTATGCTTCAAGGACAGGGTGGAAAATCCATATTCTGGAAATCGCTGATAAAGTTGCCCTCTCACATGTTTAGTTATCCCTCAGGCTGGGTGCCATTCACAAATTTCCTCAATAAAGCCTGACTTGATTATTCCTAGGCTGATGCCCAGGCTGCCGTGATCACTCCAGCCTATTACTTAATCAGATGAGCAAACCTGAACTGCATCTTCTGAGGAAGGACAGGATACTGAGAACTGTTTACTTTCAAATCTTTAGTTGTTCTTGGCACCACGACTTTCCTTATCAAATTCTAAATAAAATCCTGTACTCCAGAGGTCCGTCTAGGTGCTGGGTTGGACATGAGTGGTTTCTGCAAGGAGACAATACATTCGAGCCTCTTCTCAGAGAAAAACCCAGTTACACTTGCCTTGAAGGAAAACTTCAAGGTCAAGAGTATGCAAGCCTTATGGTCTCAGTGACGGGTTTTAAACTTCAGAGCAAAAATTAAAAATTACTATCTGCCCAGGCGTTTCAAGGTAGAGAGAGAGCTGAACTGTTAATGCCACTTCATAATTAACTGGTCGTCCCCCCATCTTTGGGACTTCAGAAATCTTCATCTATCATGGTTAAAATTACTTTAATATTTAAATGTGAAGTGCACTCAATACATTATCCTTCTTTCTCATGTTCACTTTTTAATTTAGGAGGGCATTTGAGACTAGACAATTTATGACAGTGGTTTTTAAACTAGGGCGGCTTGAGAATATATATATGCACATATATATATATATTTTTTTTTTAAATGATTGAATATTCCCTAAAAACTACTGAGAACTTTCGTGTATATGGGTGTTATATCTCAATATTTATAATATTAGGAATGGCAACTGGAAAATGCTACAGGTTTACTAATTTAATTAAGATAATAATGAACCTATTACATGTTAATGAAAAAATAACATTTTTTAATGAAAAAACATTTTCAAAAAAAATTAGGGAAAAGAGTAGCATTGTTTTAAATTTTTGCAGCTTTCTTTAATGTCTGACATCATAGGAGAAAATGACATTCTCATATCTGCTGCTGCACTCAATCTGTTCGACATGCTGTTTTGGATGATATAAACAAAGGAAGTCCAGCCCTCCACAGACATCCGGTTGGAAAAGGAGGGACCTCAAAGACTTCCTGAAAGGGTCTCGGGGATCCCCAGGCTTCCTGGACCACACTTTGAACTGATTCAGGGACTGGTTAATGTCATGGAGGGTGTGTGCTCGTGGCCCTACTTATTGGCAAGAACGTGATTAAAAGTCACAATATTAATTGTAGGACCTCCACATCATAAAAACAAGTACAACAGAGGCAGAAGTATTTACTTCTTTCTCTGTTCTTTCTCTCCACACGAAGAAACAGACAATATTATTTTTATTTAAAAGACGGGCAGGATCGACAAGCTGCCCCTTGACTGTTCCATTCTGCTCTGAGCTGAGGAGACGCAGGCACACATGGAAAGCCCCTCTGAAAGACAGTGACCAAAGAGGAAATTCAGGGAACAGAGCCAGAAAGTTGGCATTTGTTCCAACTCCTAGCTTTATTTTAAAACTTCCTCGTTCCAGATAAGTGGCTGCAAGGTGATCCTGTTTCCACAAGAAAGTAGCAGGAACTGTCACCGTAATCTAACGTGGAACCTTCTGATCTCTGCTAGGGGCGGGACGGGGAGTTCTCCTTCACCGCCGGTGAGAAAAATCTGGACTAAGGCCCGCCAGTGGAGCCCCTGGGCCCGGTCTGGCTGCTCGGGGCTTTGCATGTCTGCCGACACAGGAGAGAAGTCAGCGTGGGGGACACCGATTTAAAAGTCTGAGGGGTCGGTCAGTTCAGCTGGTTAGAGTGTGATGCTAAAAGATTAAAATAGTAATAAAACCCATGAGCTGGAGAAATTAATGGCTGGAAGAATGAGAAACCTTATGGTCAAAATGCTGGACCTTTTCCCACATGTGTTTGAGCTCTTGGCCTCACTTCCCTCCTAACGAGCTCCTCAAACTCTCTTTCCAGAGCAAAGGAGGAATTCCTAGAAAGGGGGCTGGCGGAGCTTTCGAGGCTGTTTCGGCCGCCTGGAGCATGAGCTTAGTCAGAGCGAAGTGGGCAGCAGCTGCTGCTGATAGAAAACCATCGTGTGAGGGGCAGGCAGAACACAGCCGCCCCCGAGACACTGGCGGACTGAAGACCCCCACAAGCAAGGCGCTCACCTCGTTGAAATGGACATCCTGCATCCCGACGTCTTCCATCATGGAGGCCTCCTCATCTATGTTTGGGGTGATCACCCTGAACGCTGTGCATCCTTGTCTAAACATGCCTAGAACGGACACAGCAGGGGAGAGAGCCAGTCAGTAACCCGTAAGTGGGATGACCTTGAGGGTTCTTCCAGCCCGCCATGCTTCTGTGTTTGAAGGAGACAAGGGACTCTGAAGTCTCTCATGTCTCAGGCCACCGTTCTCACAGGGACCCACTGTGTGCTTTTCTTCATTTGCCTCCTCGTACCTAGCCTTCTCCTCCCTCAGTTCTTTCCTCATCCTTTTAATTTGTTACCCGCCTTTATTAAAATGTATGCAACCTTTAAATAACCTGTAAATAAACTGTAACAGGGACTGGGTCCAAATCAGTAGTTTAAAAAATAGCAATAATTTGAGTGGGTACGGTGACCCGTGCTCAGATACCAAGAAAAATAAAGCCAAAGCCAATCAAAGAGAAACACATGCCTCCAACAGAACTGTTTCCTTCAAGGCGTCACGTCCCCCACTGTGGCTGAGGGTAACCCGGAGCTCAGATGAGAACTCGCTCTTCTCCTTCACGAAGCAATCTGCCAGGAGGTCACTCAACAGCCGCAGCCATGAGCTGAGAGGCTGTTTTAGCTGGTTCCCTATCTGCTGCCTGAGGGGTGAGGATGGGTCTCCTGTCCTCCTCACCACCAGAGACCAGAAGCACGGGCAGTATGAACACTGCAGACGTCCAAGCACTCTGATTCTCTAGGGGAAATGCTGTGAGGTTCATGCTGGGATAAATAATCTGGATAAAGATAAACCCCTGGGGCTCCTGAGTGGCTCAGTCAGTTAAGTGTCTGCCTCTGGCTCAGGTCGTGATCCTGGGGTCCTGGGATCGAGTCCCACACCAGACTCCCTGCTCCATGGGGAGTCTGCTTCTCCCTCTACCTGGATTCCCCCTGCTTGTGCTCCCTCTCTCTGTCAAATAAATAAATAAAAATCTTAAAAAAAAAAAAAAAAGGATACCCCCCCCCTTTAAAGCAATAATGGCCCATTTGAGGCCTTCACTCATCTTGCAGTCACTGGGGGAAAAGTCCTATGTCAGTCGGACACTGTCAGTTGGGCAAAAATGGTCAAGTACAGAAGGCCTTGAAACATCTTGCTACTCTATTCTGAGACCACTGTTTACAATAAAGCAAAACGAAACTCAAAACTTGAATTGAGACCTCCCATATTTTGGGAAAAAGAAGAACACAGAGTATTTTGAAAGCATGTCTTGAAAGAGTAGATTTGTGAAGGCACAGATTTTTCTAGCTCCCCGATGGTTAACGTTTCCAAGCCTTGAGACAAAAGACTCCCCCATGGTAAGTATTAATCTAGGAGCTTGAGGATACGTTAACATACAAAAAAGCAAAATTACGGAAGCCAACCACCCAGGCTTCTGGCTAGAGAGCACATTTAAAATATACACCTCAGCTCCAGCAGGGTAACTACAAGGGCAGCCCAAGTGCTTCCCCTCCGTGCACAGGGACAGACCGCCATGGAATTGGAGAGGAAAAGAAGGAAGGGAAGGAGAGCCAAGACTATCCATGCAGAGTTGCAAGGGAAAATCCCCACACCGCTAAGTGTCAGGTCATGGGGCAGCTGGGGCTCTGGGGGCTGGGCCCACCCTCAGGCTCACCTCCCCGGCGCCTCCTCTGACTGGTGCTGTGGCTGGAGGGGAAGAGGGGCAGCTCCGGACGGAGGGCTATGTCTGCTTCTAAACACGAGGAAATGTATTACCTGACAAAAGGTCTCAACAGGAAATCATGCTAGTAGCAAGAGAATATGGAAACCCTCTTTAATTTCTTTTTCTCTGGGGCTCTGATGTAGGACAAGCCTCGGTTCCCTTCAATTTCATCCCAAATAGTCAGCTGTACCAGAAATACAGAAATTCCCCGGCTGTGGCATCTGACTTTATACCATTTCTCACTCTGTAAATGTACTTCATGGAAGCCAGATCTGGTACTGCCGTGCTCCGGGACAAGAGCACACATCATGAGCAGCTTTTCTAAAAACCTCGGTGTTCTTGATTTTGAAATGGAAACGAGCAAGTGGTATTTAACCAAAAGAACCCATGAAAGGATTCGTGGTCTGCTTAACCGGGAACAAACATATAAAAGAACAGCACTCACACGCCCCTGCCCTCTCCTTCCCTGGGGAGGCAAGGTTTCTGGCCAATGAGGCCGCCTACCCAAATAATAAAGCCAAGTGGGCTGTGGTTCTAAAATAAAAAAAAAGTTGTCCGATAATCTCCTGTTAAAACTGTCATTTGACTGATAAAACTGTTACGGGGGAACTAAGGGAAGATAAATCTTCTGTCGGCTCAACACAGGCCATTCAAGGACACCCAGATGCAAAGCTCATTAACTAGTCTTTGCAAGATAGATCCATTAGTTAAAGGTTATACAATAATATGCCACCTAGTTTTATTTTTTATATTGGTGCCTCTGCTATGCCCACCAAGCTAAGCCAATGTCTTACCAGTGAATAAAACAATGAACACAGTGCACATACACACACACACAAATCCATCCCCCTTCCCCACTTCCAGATCTTTCTGAATGGCTCTCACTCGTCTTTGCTGCTCTGTATAGTTTTATATTCATTTCACAAAACACAGGACTCCTTCCTCACCTTTCCGTGTGAGATACTCTGCCACCAGCGCTGTGACGTGGACATAACACATGGCCGCCTAAAATAAAAGACACACACTTCAGAATGACCACGTACAGAGCGCGTTGGTGTGCTTCCGGACAGAGCTCCAGTGAGTGTGTGGACTTGTATTAGATCTCAAGGAAACCAGCGTTCCTGATAGCTGCCGTCTTACCTTTCAGAAAAACTGGAACAATTCATATAAACTGAAATTTTGAAGTAAATTGTAAATGGAGACAAATGGTAATAAGTTTGGTAAGTCTCATTTCTGTTTAGAATTACAAAATTTTAATGTAAGAGATAAAAAAAGCATTTTTTTTCTTACTCTAGTGAAGATTTCCGTATCACTTCTCTTAAGGTACAAAGAGGACCATTTGAAGAAAAGGCATGTATCTTTCTAGATCTGAGAGATTTGTTCAAATGTCAGTAGCTAAAAGTTTTCTCTCAACTTAAAAAAAGATGTAGCAACTGCTTCCCAACACAGAACTCTAAACCAAAATTATGACTTAATGTCAATTAGATAATATTCTAAACGCCTTAAAATGAAAGACAAAATAAGTTCTTTTTTTCTTTCTATGAAGTTGCCACAGTTTTGTGTAAAAAATAGTTGTTGGAAATGAACCTGATTCTGATGCCTGAGCCCCTGATTCTTTGTCAGATTGATAGAAAAATTACTACTAGTAGTAAAATGGAATTCACTTTTATTATGCTAATATGTAGTTCAGATTAAATTTATGGTCAAATAGAATGGACTTCTTAAATAATCAATACGTAAAAATTGTTACCTAAAATTTTCAGATGTAGAATATAACTGTACTAATTTAGGCAATTACAGTAGCTTAAAAGTAAAAAATTACGCTTCTTTGGTAATACTGTTGACCATACCTAAATGCTTTAGGCCCAAACTGTAAACACAATTTTCAGAGGAACACAGAGCCTTCCACATTGCCTACTGCTTTCCTTAATATCTTCCCCTTTCACAGGTGATGTCACAAAGCACAGAGAGGTGAAAAACGGGCTCAATGTCACACACTGATTAAGTGTTGGATTTGGTCTGTGTCTGGGGCCCACATCCCCGACCCCCTGCCCACACCCTGCCTCCTTATGGAAACACGCTCTGTACACGGGCAGCGCTCTGAGGCTTACCACATTCGCAGATGACAACGGACTACCTCCAAAAGGAAAAAGCGATGTCCTATCATTACTGTGATAACAGGAACATTAAATTCCATCATCAAAGAGCTGAATTTTAGAACTAGAGAGGAGTTTTGATGCAGAAACTAAGCGTGCTTGAATCAGCGCACATTTATGTGACTGTGGACGGTTTCTAAGGGCTTTCAGACAATCCTCTCCTGTGACAGAAACATTCCCTTACAGGTTGTAAACGGTTGAGATGCTTAGAGACGTGAAGTAACCCCAAGCCTAACGCTGATGAAGTATCCCTTCTTTTGATTAGTGGGAAATTTTTCTTAAAATTGGCTTCTTTTACTAAATGAAACATAGTTTTCCCCAAAACCCAGCTGGAGAGGCTTGCTGGGCTACCTCAGACAGATCCCCATTCTTGACATGGATCCTGGCCATGCTGTCCAGCCATGTCTTCCTGAGCTCGGGAGTGCTGGCGTAGGACTTGGCCAGACTGTACTGAAGGTCCACCAGCATCTCAGGGTCATTCTCGTGCTCCTTCATCTGGGCGGTGGCCATCAGAACCGTGCGTATCCTTTTGGTCAAGTCCTTCACATCCGAGGAGAAGGTAGTGTGCTAAAACAAGGGTGGGAGAAGGACACACGGCTTTCAGCTGTGCTCTGCCTTGTCTGCATGTGTCCTAGATGATGAGGCAGGCTTGGGGGCCACCCACCTTGATGAGCCTGTCACTGTTGGCACAGTTGTTGATGATGGACAGGGACTGCTGGAATCTGGTTCCCCCGATCCCAACAACATCTGCTATCAGCTGACTGACGGAAATAATGACCTTAGGGACACACAAATACGAGAAAATCATTTCACCTTCAAATGACTCCCCAGACTTGGCTCCTGTCTTCAGGACAGGGCAAAGTTTTGAGCACAGATCATTCCAGTGTGGGAAACATTGTCTGAGTCATCTTTTCCCCTTCCAAGAATCATTTCAGGTGATTTTGCTATCGTTGAGTATTTTGTCTGCATAGCAAAATGCTCACTGAGAGAGTGTAGAGGCATGAGAATCAGATAAAGCCTCTATCCCTTGGATAGTCACTTACTTTCTCTAATAAACAGGGAGACCTTATCACTTAACCTCCTTGGTTACTGGTCTGAATGTGTATGCACTAAATCTTCAATAAGTGGATGGTCCTTTGCATTTTTTATTAAAACATATACACGTTAACTATGCAATGGCAGTGGGGGGAATCTGTCTTTACTGGGGTTTGGGTCATGCTCTGCGTTTACCCAGTCACTCAAGCTAACACATGGCTTCCATCTTTCTTCCTTCCTTTTCCTTCACCAACCCCAGGAGCCATCCATCACTAAGCACTGTCAACTCATTCTCTCCTTCTTCTAACCTCACCATACCTGGTCCAAGACACCATCCTCTCGGGCCTGGATTTGACCATGGTTTCCCCAAAGTCTCTCCAGCTAAGGCCTTGATTCCCTTGATCCATTCTCATCACTAGTCCAGGTGATCCCTCCAGATATGCATGACATCTTCTCAGTTGTCCCACATTCTTTTACTTCACTGTAAGGACCTTCTCCAGTTCCCCGACAGGCCCTTCCCCTTGTGCATCCATCGCCTGGAACATGCTCAGCCTCTAGACCTGCTATCTCCTATTCATCTTTCACAGCTTCTAGAAGCCTCCCTGCCCCAGCCAGTCTGCCCTCTCCTCCTCGGGGCACTCGAGTTCCTCTATTACAGCACTGGGGACAGTGTATGGAGACGAGCTTCGGGCTCTGTCTGTCTTCCAGCAGACTACACGCTCCATGAGGGCCAGGAGAGGGTTGTGCTTTGTTCATGGTTGTACCCGTGAATCCTAGCACATAGTTTGCAAACAGCAACTATTTGTTTAAAAGAGGAATAAATACAGAGATGGAGAGGACACTCCTACATGAGTTCAAGGAAGAAGAGAGCCTACAAAAATACATAAGATTGTTCCATATCTTGCATGGCTCCCAGCATAGAGGATCTGGGACATTTTAACTCTGGAGAGATGGCAGGTGTGTCAGTAGATGGAAGACAGAAAAGAACCACTTTAGGGGCCTCTGGGTGGCTCAGTTAGTTAAACGTCTGCTTTCTGCTCAGGTCGTGATCTCTAAGTCCTGGGATTGGGCCCCACTTTGGGCTCTCTGCTCAGTGGGGAGTCTGCTTCTCCCTCTACCTCTGTGCTCTCTCTCTCACACACACTCTCTCTCAAATAGAGAATCTTTAAAAAAATTTAAATAAGAATTACTTTGGACTTTCTGTGTTTTACCTAAGATATTTGCTGTGAGTCACGCTCACTCACACAGACTCTAGCAGATGATGACTCAACGGAATTTCAGTCAGTCCAATATTGAGTCAAACAGAAATGCACTTTGGGCCCAAATCTTAGCATGTGGAGAATGAAATAAACCAGACCAGTAAATGTGACTTTCCAGTCCTCCATCTCAAGGCCAGACCTTGCCCGACTTACGCTGAGGTAAACCGGTAAATGTGGCGAAGCCTTGCTGCTAACACAGAATCCCACAGAACACACCATCAGCGCCGGCAAGTGAACCCGCGCGCACCTGCAAATGTGTGCGGACGAAGGACTTCTTTCCAGTGTAGTCGAAGTTGTTCCTCATGAGGAAGTACAGCAGCTGGGAGGCCTCCGTTCTGATGGAGCTCAGCTTCGAGTTGCAGCACTTGAGGACCTCGTAGCACAGAGCGGCACACATGTCGGCCCTCCCTTCGTAGAACGTTGAGGGGAACTAGGCGAACACCAAAGAGCACGGGCAGGTGGACATCAGTGCTCCCCCAACTCCAGGGGCAAAGCACACAAGGATGGTCATCAGCGAGGGCTTCCCCCGAGGAAGCCTCTTACCTTATAGATGAATGACCTTAAGGCAGTGAAGACATTTTTTAAAGCTGTTTCAGACTGATGTTTTTGAAGAAAGCACAGGTAGACATCGAAAACCTTTTTCATGAGAGGATTATGGCCGTGATCAGCCAGGAGCTGGTTCTGAAAACACACAAGGACAGCTTGGTTAGTGAGACATGCCAGACACCCCTACGAGGCTGCATCCAGTTTTCAGACTCAAAGGTTCAATGTCCCAGGTACTAAGACAACTTGTAATTTAAACAAACTCTACCATGAATCTCCAGGAAGGCAGAGAACCCTCAGGGAGTACAAATAAGCCTATAACTAAATTCTGTGGAGACTTTGCTTTTTCTTTTTCTTTTCTAAAGAGTTTATTTATTTTATTTATTTAAGAGAGAGACGAAAGCAAGCATGAGGGAGGGGAGGGGCAGAGGGGGAGGGAGAGACAAGCTGAGCATGTAGCCCAACTCGACGCTCGATCCCACGACCCAGAGATCATGACCTGAGCCGAAATCTAGAGTTGGATGCTTACCTGACTGAGCCACCCAGGGACCGCTTGCTTCTTCCTATCAGGGGACGGACTAATCATAAAACGGCCTAGCAAACTGTAGCACGGCTTGAAGGGCTAGTGGTCCTCAGTACTGATTTGGCTTCTGTGTATTTACTTATTTTTACTGTATACCAGCAACCAGTACAGAGGCAGTCTTTGTGATAGCTTAATTCCAACAAAGAAGCGCCCTTACAGGCGTCAGCTGATTAACAAGCTGGAAAAAATACTGAAGTGAGGTATAGGAAGTGAGATCCTCCAAAAGTAAGTTTGTGGGGCGCCTGGGTGGCTCAGTCGGTCGGTTAAATGTCTGCCTTCAGTTCAGGTCATGGTCCCAGGGTCCTGGGATTGAGCTGCGCGTCAGGCTCCCGGCTCAGCAGGAAGTCTGCTTCTCCCTCTGCTCCTCCCCCTGCTCCTGCTCACGCTCTCTCTCAAATAAATGAAATGTTTAAAAAAATAAAAAAAAAAAATTAAATTTTTTTTCAGGCTTCTCAGGCACTCTGTTAAGCCATGAGTAACCAGACAAGCTTGGTAAGATGGGAAACCCAGAGGCTTTGATCAGGCCCCATTTATCACGTGCACAGATCTGCACAGGTAAACTGAGTCTTATTTTCTCGTCTGTAAAATGGCGACCTTGGACCTGACCTTGCACAGCTACTGTGAACACGTGAGTCAAGTACAAAAAGCATCTGATGCATTCGTGGGTCTGGCTCAGTAAGTGGTGGCTAGCAGGACTTTCACGTCACGGGTTTTACTCAACAAAGCAAACAAGACTACTTCTCACCATTCTGCAAGACTTTCTCGCAAATGCAGTAAATTCATACTAACTGAGTGCCTGTGAACCTGAATGGCTAAAACTCTCACGGACTGCCTAACACACAAGTAGACAGATGTGTTGCTGAGTCAGAAGCCAGCATGTAGCCATCGTGTTTAAACACGCATTGACACTAAAGGGCTACATCATCAAGGACACACAGAGGTGTGTGTGCGAGAGCGAGGGCGCACGTCTGCGTTCTGCATGAAGCAAAAACAATTATAATAAAAAAAACATCAGGAGGCCAGTATCCCAAACCAATCTTATCATTGTGCCAAATGACCGGAGATAGCTTATGGCCAAGTAATTCTGTTAAACAGCAAAGTACAGCTAGAGTATTAGCTTTAAGATCTACCTCATCTTACTTTTGGAGAAAAATTTTACTCAAGGAGTAAGTTTTATTTTCTTAGGTCCAGTGACTCACAGCTGGTAGGACACCTGGAATTCACAGGGATCTTTGTAACATGAAACACTGAGGCACAGTACTGAATTCCATCATGTGAAAGAGAGCCATTTAATGAGCAGAAAATGGGACTTAATTAACGGAATATGATATAATTCTCAACCATGAGCAGCTGTTCACCAACTGGCAGGGAGAGGGGGGAAGGCCGTTTCCAGTGTTTTGGAAGTGCTTGCATGTGAACATTAGTTTTGTTGTCTATGAACATTACTTCTCCCAGGGGGCACTGTTCTCCCTAATTATGGCCGGATTAAGGTTTGCACAGATCTAGATGAGCTTTCCTTCTCTCAGCACTATCTGCCGGAGACATGCAGATGAGACGGTGTATACAAAAATTGCCAGGAGCCCTGTTCTTGCTGTTGGAACTGGCCTGTCTCCAAGTTCTTACCCAGGAGTTAAATTATCCTGCCTCACTCTTTCTGGTCAAGGCTTCGCTTCCCATTTTCAGGATTTAGTCTTCTTGGGTTCTGATCCCAAAACCCGCTTGCAAGAATGCAGTTAAAAGTCACTCACACTAAGATATAAGTAACCCCTCATTTCAAGGGGTAAAGGATCTCTTACCCCAGACATACCCCATTGTACCAGCTGCCTTCTGTAATCTTCTAGTCAATTTTCTTCTCTCCCCCTCTCTGCTCTCTCTCTTTCATTTATTAAAAAGTTATATACACTAAATATAAAAAATACATAAAAAATAAAATATATTTAAAAAATTCTGAACATTCAGAAAGGTTCATGGAGGGAGAAGGAAGAAGCAAAAACAAAACCACCTTTCACTTCACTCAGAAGTCACCAAGGTAACACCAGAGTGTATCTCATTTCTACTTTTTTATCCCTGTAGACCTGTAGTGAGGATAGGAAAATTTTATTCGGGGAAGTAAATGAGACATTAGAACAATATGAAAGGCACAGCTTCTCTCTAGCAACAAGGTGGAGAATAGGTTATAAATCCATCTCACAAGTGTCTGATGTGCAGGCAGGTTTGATTATTGTAACACATTCTCCTGAGGGAAATGAGCCTTTCAGAGAATGAAGACACAACATCAGTAATGTTTAAACATCTAGGAATAGGATAACAATGAACTTAAATCCTGGGCACCAAAATGAGATGTCTAGAACTGTGCTATTTAAGACAGATCTACCTCTCCTGGGCAGAAGGCATTTAGTTTTACTTGGACATCGCTTCAAGAATCCACCTTAGTGAAGGGCTGTTTCAGCTGCAAATGCTTACCAGTCACTAAGGTAACCTCATTTCATGTGTTTCTGCAGACCAGGCTCATGGTCTACATGAGCACAAACTCCCTAGAAGAACCCAATTATCCAAGTGCTTTTCTCTGTCACGTACGGATTCTCACCAGGCAGCTAAAATCAAGAAAAGGCACAAGGTGGGATTGCTAAAAATACATTCTCAGGTTAAACATGTAAACACATTAAAAAAGATGATCAACTATGCAAAGGCCAGAGTTGACTTGGGATTGTGTTAATCACAGGCATTGTAAAATAGCCAGAACCGTATTTTTCTGCACATAACTACCATGGTTTATAAAACACACCCTTTTATGCATTAAATGCGAGAACATATGCGAAAGCATCTAGCATTGGACCAGCATCTGGGAAGTGCTTGGTAATATTCTCTTTTTTCTGTACGGGATCGTTCAACTACCTTGACGTCCCTCAGCTTACCTCTTCTCTCTGTCTGTCCCCTCCTTCTCTGTCCCACCTCCCCACCACACCTGGCTTAGTGGATGGAGAACAAGGGCTTTAGCAGGCCAGGTGTGCAGTGATCCTGGGCAAATTTTCTGCCCTGTCTTGGCCTCAGTCTCCTCATCTGTAAAATGGGGTACATGAATATCCACCAGCCCAGGCTGTTGTGAAGATTAATGCTTGAGGCGTGAAAGGCACTCAATAACTAGCAGGGCTGAAATCTTTTCAAACATTTTCTCTCATTAAAAATGTGTTTTCTTGGCTACCTTTGGCAATTTACTAGATGTGGTCAACTCAGAGACTTGATGACGATGGGGCTTTTATCCGTGGAAGATGATTTTTCTCGAATTACATCCACTAACTCAATGTAAAAATTTAATTTTTCTGATATGCTCCAAATGATGCCTCACCTGAGTAAATGATTTGCAGAGGAAGATCCCAGTGGCTGCTGTGTCAGGGCCCCTCATGAACCTGTAATCTAGGCCAGGTAAGCCTGCCTCCAGGCGTGACATCTGTTCCACTGTAACGCCCGTGCATCTTCCCACTTCTGCATGGGGGCACTGGGCTTTACATGCTTTTGCTCACAGGCATATGGACTTTGACAGAGAATCACCTCAGCGTTCAAGCTCTACCTTCCCCCTGGGTCTCAGGAGTTAGACCCTTTCTTACAGGACCGGGAAGGCATGCACACAGGGTAGATGTCTTTGGGTACTTCGTATCTGTCCATCACACAGCAGGCATAATCACCATGTTCTAGAAAAGGGAATCAGGGTTTCCAGATGTCAAGCAGGCTTGACACCTGAGGCTTAGAATCTGGCTCCTAGTGGAGCTGGGAGGTAAAGTCTCATCTACACCCGGAAAGCGGCAGGTCCTTTCAAAGGTCATCTTTAAACTTCCAATAGCCCTGACCACAGGAGGCAGATCCTATTCTTCCTAATCTTCAAATGAGAAATCTTAGGTCCAGAGACATGAAGCAATCTCCTCAAAGACCTTCAAGACAATAAATGTCACAAATCAGGGACCATCAGGTGTTGTTTCTCAAGAGACAGAGCCTGTGGCGTGGCCAGACACTGGGGACCTGGGAACCTTGATGAACAGGTTGCTTCTTTAATACAAAGCAAGCGTTTTTCAGGGGGCTAAGTGAGAACCGTAGGCTGCGCAGTAAAGAGACTGTCACTATTCTCACACACCCGACAGACTACATCTGTGGTGCACCTGTCCTCCCGCCGGGCCAGTGTGCCAGGCTCCGCCTGCCGAGTAGCAGCAGGGTCTCAGGGACACGGGCACGGTGGAGTGAAGCAGAGGGTAGAACTTACAGATTCTGTAAGTTTCTGTTCTGAACTGTTCTGTTCTTATAGAACTGAACAGTTCTGATCTGAACTTACAGATTCTCAGCTGGCAGTGATAAAGGTACACACGGCAGTCACATTTAAAAAGTCACTGCCGAGGCGCGCCTGGGTGGCTCAGTGGGTTAAAGCCTCTTCCTTCGGCTCAGGTCATGATCCCTGATCCCATGGAGCCCTGCATCGGGCTCTCTGCTCAGCGGGGAGATTGCTTCCTCCTCTCTCTGCCTACCTCTCTGCCTACTTGTGATCTCTGTCTGTCAAATAAATAAATAAAATCTTAAAAAAAAAAAAAAAAGTTATTGCCGAGGGGCGCCTGGGTGGCTGGGTTAAGCCTCTGCCTTTGGCTCAGGTCATGATCTCAGGGTCCTGGGATCGAGCCCCGCCTTGGGCTTTCTGCCCAGCAGGGACCCTGCTTACCACCCCCTCTCTCTGCCTGCCTCTCTGCCTGCCTCTCTTGTGATCTCTCTCTGTCAAATAAATAAATAAAATCTTAATTTAAAAAAAAATTGTCATTGCCGATTGCAACACATTTTTTAACTAAAAACGCGGAAAAGAAAATGGAAAGAAGTTCCAGACATGGTTCTGGAACATGCTGGGGAACATGGTTTGCTGTGTTCAGGGCACAGCAAACTGAGGGCACAGCAAACCATGTTCTCCAGGCATGGCGTTCAGGTCACCCACAGACTTTCTGCGTTAGCCAGTCTGGGTCAGGGCCTAAGAATATGTACTTCAAACAAGCTCTCCGGGTCTGCAGCTGCTGCCAGCCAGGGGACTGTGCTCTGAGAGCCACGAGAGTAGAGCCTCCGTGGACTAGGACACGGCTGTCCCCACGTTCATTCAGTTAGGGTCTGTGTTTCATCTCTTCAATGGGTTCCCAGCAATGACTTTCTGTGGGGATGTGAGTAGAATGGCTGCTGAGAAGAATAAAGGTAGAGTATACAATCAAGTGACATGGTATCAGGGTAACTTATTTCTATCCAAATTAAAAAAAAATGCACCTTATGAGAATCAAAGATAAGTAAAGCAGAAAATGACTTTGGTTATCTTTTCCAAATATCCTTGGAAACAAACACTGTTTCAATAATCATCACGTATCAACTCTAATTCAATTTCCTTCTTCCATGCTGGAAATGGAAGCAATCAATTAGCAAGCCTGGGAAGTGTTAGGTCCCTAGAATCAAGTGAATGCCTTATGAGACCATTTCCACTTACTTGAACAGTACTTGCTGAAACCTAAAAATAAGACCAAAACAATCTTTTCTTTTCTATCCTTGAAATGCTTCTATCACTGAAGTTACTAACAGATTTTTTTAAAATTGTAAGAGGTGAATGTGTTTGTAGTTACTGCTTTTCTACATATAAGTAGCTAATTTTAACTGCTGCTACATTTGGATATTCTCAGATAGTCGAGGCAGAAATGTCTGATGAGGTTCCCATTATTAATTAGCCTCGAGGGCACAGCAAACCATGTTCTCCAGGGGGATGCTTTCCTCTGGCCGAGAGGCAACCACCTCCTGGGACTGTTTCCATCATTTGCAGCACACCCTGACCAGCTGAACTTTATTTTATTTCAAGGAATTCAAGTCATTAACCATGAAATGGTTTCACTAAGGAATTTTGAGGATGTGTGGTTTCTTTACAGGGGCAAAAACACTTGCTGAAATTAAAAAATACAACACAGGAAGTTCTTGCTGGTTCAACTAAACAAGCAGAATGAATTTAAAAGGTAAAGCTCTGACCGGGCCCAGCTATTCAGTACGAACCTTAAATGCCAGTGTAAACAGAGAGAGTGTGTCCAGGGCCGTGAGGCACACCTCGGTAGCGATGTTGGCTTCCAGCAGCGACTGGTGGAGAACATCTGCGTCAGAGTGGCCATAGCCTGTGTGGATCACAACACAAGGTTACTGCCCAGCAACCGCAGACAGAGAGGCTGGCGGCACAGCGTAGTCGCAGTCAACTTTTGATTATTTACGGAAGGCTTTTCTGGGGTCTTGTTTCCCTTTTTCAGTGGTTGGGGGGTACATAATGAATAATGTGTCCGTTCAATTAGAACAATTCTGGAAGGGTAACAAGAGCAGCAAACATTTACTGTGTGCAGGCTATGTGCCAGCCGTAATTCTATGAACTTTCAGTGTCTTCGCTCATTTAATCCCGCAGCAGCCCTATGAAGCATGTACATTCTTAAACCCTTTTTGCAGAGAAGGAAACTGAGGCATAGAAAGGTTGGACAGCTTGTCTTAGGTCCCACAATTAGTAAACAGCGGAACCAGGAAGGCACCTAGACGGGAGCTAATCCATTGAGCCACCGGGCTGAGCTCTTAGGATGGGAGGAGCTGGTGAAGGAAGCAGAGATCTCCTAAGCTTCCCACGCAGACAGAGGCAGTGGCCCAGCACGGGTTTTTTAAGAAAATGAGTCAGAGTCAGGCTGCCGGGCCCTGAATCCAGCTCAGCGACTTGCTAGTTGTGTGACCTTGGGCAAGTTATTTGACCTCTTTATGCATCAGTTCCCTGATCTGTAGAATGGGGATAGTAATAGCATCTGCCTCAAAGGGTTGTGGTGAGTATGCAATTGGTTAAGATCTGGAAAGTTCTTAGAATAGCGGCTGGCACATGGTGGACGGCCGTGTAAATAGTGAATCGATAACGTAAAGATCTAAATGATCAGCCAGAATAATGAACGATAACCAAGAGTTGACTGCACTGCTAACAGTATTCTACTTGCTTTATCAAAAAGCACGAAAGCCAGTACGTGTCTGAAAGGAATGTTTAAGAAAAGGAAAGGACCTGAAGAATCATAATTTAAATACAAGCTGATATCTTCTATATGTGGCTGTAAAAACCAATTTAGTACGGACATAAATGTAGCTTGACATACAATTTGAGATATTAAATTATGAAATGATATGCATTAGCAGAAATACATGTAGGGATGCAGAGATGTTACAGTACTGATCTAGAGGACAAAGAAAGATGGCAATATAATGAAACATCATACAATGTTCTACTCCAAGGAGCAAACACAAATCAATACTTACTATGTAGATAATTTTCTTTATACTCCAAAGAGCAGGACATTTTCTATACAGATCAGGAAAATGAAGTAGAGAAAACCTAGAGGATTTTCTTGAGGCCAGTAATTGGGGGGGGGGGCCCAAAGAAACCTAGAAACTACACTCCAAATTCCTTATCCAGGTCACTGTCTCACAGTACATATTATTAGGACAAAATAACTGGCATGATGTTATTCTTACTTTAATAAACATCAGAGTTACAAAGTGATTTTTAGAAGACTATGAAAGAGGTTTTCCAAGCTGCTGCACTGCTCTTAAAATAGGCTAAAAACACCATCACGTGCTTTCACCCAGTGTTCCTCTACAAGGGCAGTTCCGAAGGTTTGTGTCTGTGAACTGCATGATTTTCACACTGCAACAGAGTCAGTGTGCCTTGAGAGGGGCTCTGTAACACCCGGCGCCATGCTCGTTCTTTCTGTGTTTGCTTCTCTAGTAAGAGGTCTCCCCGAGACAGAGAAATGGATGCACTTTGGTACGAATTTCACTGCACTGCCATCATAAGCCAGGGCATCCCCTCGTTCGGCATGGTTTGTTTGGTAAGATCAGAGATGGTGAAAAAGGAAAACAGATTGTTAATTATGGCTAAGTGATCACAAACCCGGGGCGGGGGTGTGTGGGGGAATATAGCACCTTTTATTAGACCAACCAAAATTATCGCAGGTCAAAAAGACCCTTTGGGGGCTGCTGAAGTTTTATGACCAGGGGAAATCACATAAGGAACTTGTTTTGGTGATGATTTTAATATTTTTCTTGGCAAAGAACTGACGTTTTCTTTTTCTGGAAAGGTAACGTAGGCAGGTGTGATCATTATAGACACAATTGCCTACACCCTGAAGAATTTCCTCACCATTTAATTTCAACTGGAAGGTCTGGACCCATTCAGGACTGGAACTTGGCAATGTGTTGTTTTAAAACACAAAATCAATGGCCACGCTAATGAAGTTTTTATGTAATTATGTATATATGTATGGAAATATGACAATGACAAAATTTCTCCAAGCTCTTAGACTCTCTCTAAGTGTCGACATTGTGTATCTCATTTCCTTAAGGATCACAGTCAGATTCATAGAGAAATCTGTCTGCCTGTGTCTGAATCATCGAAGAATCAAAGAAATGATCCAGTTGAGCCACAACTGGCTATAATTTTGCTTCTCCTTAAACTCCTGTCTCAAAAAAGTCAGCAATATTCCTGAGCCAGTGTTAGTAAAGTCCCTAAAAATAAAGGGCAGCGTGGAGAGGTTGTCTAAGTGGTACAGACGCATGGACAGTTCACCGAGGGATACTCCCATGGAAACTGCCTGTCTCAATGCCTGGAACTAAGTTGTGCACGAGGCAAGGCTTTAGTCCTTGGTCACCATGTTATAGGCCAACCCAGGAAAATGAAACTGACTTGGTATATCCAAAAAGGAGTCTTAAGAGAAAATGCAATTTCTTCAAGTATCAGTCAGCAACTCTTTGAAGATGATTAAGCAGATTCTCACCAGGGCAAGTAAGGAATGCTGTGTTAACCCTACTGATTTCCCCTACGGAACCGTGGTGCCTTGAGGCACAGAGCACTGACTGACTACCTTCAGCTAGGTTGATCAGAGAGAGGAGGACTCCCTCGATGTGCCATCTTTGGCACACACATCATGGATTGCTTTAGCGTTGTTGGGATTCACTGCTCACATTGACACAATTTTCATTCTGTTATAACTCTGATAAATGATTTATTCTAAAATCCCCAAGTCTTCTAAACACACAGAGGCAAAGGATGAGAATTTTTTCTCCTCTAATGTCATCTGTTATGTTAGTCTTAATGAACCTTACTCTGTTTATAACAAACTCCTGTTACTAGAACAGCTTGACTGAATAACGCTGACCACACTGTAAACAGTCTCTCACTCCCCACTGCCACACCATCAGAGGGGATGTGGTGGGAGGGACAAAAACACTTGCTTTTTCCAAATGCCAGAGGATGTTTGGGCTTGAAGTCAGATACATATTCTAACAGGAGGCACTTCCTTTTCAACAGATGCCTTTACCCTTATTTTTATTATTTTTTTTCCTCTGGCCCATATAATCTGAATCCAGAAAAATAATACATTTTGTGAGAAATGTGAGAAAAAAGTAAATGCTACTGAATGATATGAAATCTTCTTGCTAAAAGAAGGCCCCAAACACGGAAGACCTAGTCCCCTAGATATATTAATTCACGGTCGTCAGCCTTTACTAACTGCATATACTTTTGCAAACTATCAGACTGATCAAACTCTACGTTATTATCTATTTGTTCATCTCCATCCCACTTTTATTGCTAAAAATATTTTCTTCACAAATGAGCGAAGAGTAGACCGTAGAATAAGGAATAATATTCCAAGGCAAAAATGATGTGATTTGCTTTCTGTCCTCTGACTCATACAAAAACCTTAATATGCTCAAAAATGATTTGTGGAATGAGTCTGTAATCTCAGAGTTTATACCTGAGGAAATGGTGATGCCATCTGCTTTCTCTTCTCTGAAGAAAACCTCAATCTAATGTTCAGCTGTGTCTGGAAATAGTACCTCGCATGGGATATATAGCCCAGACTGTGGAAACACTTGGTTTAAGCATGCATTGTAATTTAAAGTCATTTTTAAGGTTATTAAGAATGTAAACATGTCCTGACTTTAAAGAGGCATCGTGCCAGACTTTCTCAGTTCTGAAACCCCATCAATTGCAAGAAGCACCAATGATTGACTGTCATATTGGATGGAATATGTAAGGGACATGTGTGAGGTAGGTCAGTTATAACTCCGAGTTATAGCCTGATAATTGAAATGCTAGGAAACATGCAAAAATGTATTTCTAAATCAAGGAAACCTGCTTCAGAATAAAAAAAAAGGGACTTCATAAACATTTCATTTACTGTCTTGAGTATATACTTTTAAAGCATCTAAGTCGATTTTTTACCCATTTTAAGAGATATATTGTCATGCTTAAAACCTGCAAAACAGTAATTTTACTTCAAAGAATACACGTGTTCTCTGCATTTTTCCTGTTAATTCAGTATTATACACAGTAAGGGAATTTAATGATCACCGATACTCATTGTCTTGCTTGCACTTCATAGATAGCAAAGAATTTCAGAGTTAGATGTGGTCTTATAAACCATCTCATCTAACTTCACCTCCCAATGTGACGTTTAAGAGACCTGAACAATATCCCCCGGGGGTCCTCACCCAGTCTGTTTCAACATCTCCAACTCCCAGTGCCCACACTAGCTAATGGGCAATTCAGTTAGAAAACGCTTTTCCGTAATTACCTGAAATCACATTCTCTGCAACTTAATCCAGTGACCTTGAACTCTCTCTTATACCGAATTATACAAAATGTAGGTTTTCTTTAAGTGTTTCTACCTCTTGTCTGGCTTTCTGCTCTACCGTACCAGCAGAAAATAGGAATTATCATGCAAATGAATTTAATATATTCCTAGAGCAATATATAACAGCAAAGTAGATGCAAAGTGTTATTTTATGTGTTTTGCACATGTATCGCTTACTTACAAACATGTCTGACTTAGCTTCCCTCCCAACAGCATGGTTTATGTAAAATATTCTACAGGTAGCTCTCACTTTCAATTTTCCATTTGACACAAATAGCTTCTGTTGATACACAACAGGATGCACTTTACAATAAAAAGGTCAATGTCTTAAAGTTGTAAACATTTACTTTTCACATGCCTGGGTTAATGACCCAAACATAATGAACCTCTATCTTCTGAGTGTTTTTGAATAGTGAAGGCTATTTGGACACAGTGGGGCTTATCATTTTCATTATTTCCTATCAAAATCCAAGAGTAAAGGTAAGACCCCGCCATGGTCACATGTAAGGTGCACATGGTGTCTTTTCCCCTGTCCTACTAATGGGGGCTTGAAACTTGGATGCCACCGGATTAAATTTCTGGCAGTCCTCTGCTGCCCCCAGCTGGTCAAGCTAAGACCTGACAAAGTCTTTCCTCTGAAACTAAGACAAAACAAAAAATGCAGGTGGTATATATAGGGAGGGGGCCCTCTTCCTATTTTTTTTCTTTTCTAAAATAAATTCTCAAATAAATTTTAGATTCCAGCATCCTGCAAATCTCTCACATGCTGGATTTATGTCATATTGGTTGGTCCAACAGAAGGTACTGTATTCATTGTTCAAGAGGACTTTTTTAATAAAGACATATATGACTACAAATTTCCCATAAAATACCTCGGTACCGGTGTAAAGAAATCACGTATGTATACATACATATATATACTCACACATATACACATGTATACATACAGTATGTCCTGCCTTCTCTGTGGCTTCTGGGCACACGGACAATCTGGAGCTCAAAAAGGCTGAAGCCACCCAGATACATCATCAGACTTAGAGACATAAATGGAGACCGAGTTCCAGGAGAAGATGCAAGGACTGTGAGACACCAGAACCAATTTGGGATGAGCAGACAGGAGGAGGCTAAAAGAAATCAGCTACACACTGTTTCTCGGGAAGGCAGAAGGAGAAACGCTGATTGAGGATGGTGTCACTGAAAACTGACTAGAGCAAAAACTCCAGGATGAAAGAGGAGAGAGGCAGGAAGGACAGGCTCTCTGCGGGTAGCCGGAAGAGAGAATGGGAGTCAACCATGTTCGCAATATGCTGCTTGGCTGCAAAACACAGCCAGCTGTCTCTCTCCTCCAGTTCAAGCCACCATCGCAAAATCTGTTTGCAGCGGGAGGAGCGGCTGTCTGTCTTGGTGGATTAAGGTTATACACTCATGTGTTGATCACTCATTTCACTTTTGTTTATTTTCTATTTCCTACATGATTATCTTTGGAGTGGGGGACTCGGTCTACTGATTTTCTTTTTTAAGTGCTTTAAAGTTTAGGTATTTATTCTAACTATCAGAGAGGTAATGCCTGTGTTATAAACTGTCTGGGCAGGGGCAGTGTGGCAAGTCCTGCAGAACCATGAGAATTTAATTTCTGTTTGCTTAATAGGAAATGAAAACTAAAAACAACAAAACTTCTTTTGTTTGTGTCAACCCCTTGCCTGCAGAACTAGAAGAAGCCCTAACAGACAAGATGTGGACAAATCCAGTATTGGAGCCCGAGATGTGTCATGAACGTACATTCGTGTGTGGCAGGCAAATGTCATACTGATCTAAATTAAGCTTAGAATTTTATAAAGAGGGTCTATACCCATTAGGTTGAACGTTGGGGTGGAAGAGTAGACAGCTGCTGTATTTTGATGCCTCAGCCTTCTTACTCGGAACTATTATCATTTTAAAGCATTTGGGATTATTGTCTTTACTCCCAGCCTATATAAAGAAAGAGGTAGGAAGATCAGAGTGAGTGGAATTCTTATGATTAGAAATGATGAGAAGATATTAATAGCTACACATTAAAGGCATCACTTGGCATGAGAACAAGTAATTGTATATGTAAAACAGTAACTAGCTATGTTATGCTTGGAGAAAAGATGAAACAATTCAGAGAACACAACACTAATAGAAATGGTACCTATTATAAATGACAGCATTTGTTTTTAAAATGCTGCATGGCTGATATCTTTTAGGTTTCCTGTTTTGAGAAAACTTTTAAGGAGATGTAACACTTAAGTTTCTAGAAACAGTACATGATGTCATATCTCCTCTGGTGATACGAAAAAAAGTAAATTAAAAACATGCTCCCACTTTTTGGTAGAATCTCTACTGTGAAGTTAGAAAGCCCCAAAGTTAGGAAGGCAAGATGAACAAAAAGGTCTCGGTTTGCAAGTGAAGCGGCCTCATAAGCAGACTTCAACCTGATTAAATCTTACCATTGTCTACAGAAATTCCAAGCACACTTGATATCTTTCTCACACTGAAAACACAGAAAAAGTCACTTTGTTATTGGCTTTTCCACACCCTCACAAATTGAATCATGGGCTTTATGTTTTCACAGCAGTTTAAGGAGTAACATACATTCAAAGCTGGAATGTCAGAATGTGGACACTTGATCAATTACACGCATGGCGTCGGAAAAACGAAAGGAACCTGTCCCAGATGTCCCCAGGACTCGCGCACGGAAAATCCAAATATTCAATCAAAGGTATCAGAGAATGTTTGGCTGTCAAAATGTTTGCGTTAAAAATACTGAAGGGAGGGGGTTGGGACAAAGGGTCCAGGCTTTTAGGTCTGGCGCCGTAGCTGACCACGTTCCACATTGTGTCACTCTCCTCCAAAGAAGGAAATTTCGCCATGAGCTCTTCATCCCACTTGCTCTGAGCTGGAAGAAAAGTCCGGTTGGTGATGTGGTATGGTGCGGCCTGGGGCTCTCCCCTCTGAGATGTCACATGAGATGGCTGGCTGTTACGATGGTACGTCATGGGACTTACTGTGGTTAAAAGTGAGAGAGTTATCCAGGCTGCCCAGCTGCTGCATTCTGGCATGCATCATTCCTGTTCTGTTACGGGAAACAGGCAATGTCTGAGATTTTCGATCATGAACTATGGGTCCCAACCCCTCCTGGTTCCTGCAACATGAGTGAAATGGGATAGAAGCAAAAGTTAGACTTGTTACACCGCAGCGAGACGAGCGGGGTTAGTGAGGCCAGGACACAGCACAAGGGGACCGGCCACACGCCGACCAGAGCAGCGTGGCCTGAGACGCACACACAGGCGGCAGCTCTTAACTGAGTTCATAGCAAAGCACCTGATGATGACAAAGCAAAAAGTAAGCTACAGCAGGGAACTTCCCAGTTTGGGGATGGACTTTAGAGATGCTGCTTTTTAAAAGTCAGAGCATCAGTCCGACGTGGCGCTAAAGGTTAGCGTTCGGACAACTGCCAAACACCATGAATATTTTCAGATTATACACGTTATTAAAGAGCAAAAAAAAAAATTTTTTTTTAAAGAAAACAATGCATTGGAAGAAACAGAGAACAAACATGCAATGAGAGGGATTATATGAGGCTGTTTTAACACCTTTATTCTTACCCAGGCAGGAAGGAGAGCCACACACTTTGTTAAACTTGTCAGCAGTCAAGTAAAGGAAATAGAAAAGTGATCTGGGTTAGCAATCAAACAGCTAACTTCCTACTGTGTACCATCACCAGAGCAGATGAAAAATGAGACCCGTGCTGGAATGACACCTGTGCCCCGGCCCGTAGCCAACCGTCTCCCTCATTGTGTTACTGTGTGGAGGAGAACAGGAGTTCTAGAACATGCACGGACTGTCAACGGGCAACATGCTGCTGGGCGACTTCAGAGGGACACAATGAGAAGACGCAGTATTCCTCAGCCGGGGCTGCCACGGAGGGCACACACCGACAGCGTTCAGACTCCGCTCGGGATCTTTGTCACGTGGAGCAGAAACCACAGGAATTTTCTATGAAGCAGGGCACATCTTTCCACAACACACCTAACAAGCAACACCACCTTCCACTCCTGCCCTCCTATGCCCATCCGTTTTTAGGATAGCCCAAGAAAGCACACTTTAACATGCAAATATATACAGGCTGCTTATAAAGTCGGAAGTTTTTTTTTTAATTAAATTTATAGCCATTAAAAAAAAAATAAATTCACAGTTAGACAAGACCCAATTCTAAAATATTTTGTTGGGCAGAAACCTTCAGCTTCCCACATGCACCATGTTCAGCTCTGTGGCACGTCACCCTAATTTGCACAACGCTCTCCAAATGCCATCTTGTGCTGTGGGTGACAGTTACGGCGAGAAGGCTGGGAAGCTTGCCGGGCACAGTGCCTTCTGGTTACAAATATACCACATCCCCATGTCCACGGGGCAGAGTCAAAGGGAGTAAAGTCCGGCTGCAAGGTGTTACCGTATAAGGTCACCTTGTATATACTTGCATTGGTACTCAAAAGTGCAAATGTATAATTGACTGTTACGATAAAAAATAACAGTTAAAATGAGAGCACTTCAAGTGCCACCATGTTTCAGTTAAAAATAAATACGAATAGGATGAAAGTGTAAAATATACTCTCTAAATTTACTCTTTAAAAAAAAAACCCACAAACTCTTATTGAACATGAAACACAATTCTGCAAATGTCTCAAATATCCCAAGAAAAGAACAGTTAACATAAAAAGTAAAAATCTCCACATTCAAATAATCTTAAAAATCTCTCTCCTGTTTCATTGCTGTAAAACAGAATTATAGAGGAAAAAACTCAATCACTACTGAATTTTAAAGTTGTTCTAAAATATAAATGTGTTTACTTATAAATAAACAATAACAATGGAAATATAGGATACTTAGACCAACCCTGTAAATACATTATCACGGGACACACAACACGGACAAAACAGATACAGACGCGCTGAGCAGCCACAGAGCAGGAGTGGGAACGTGGTAAGGACAAGATGTGCTCTGAAGAAATGCCTCCAAGAAAGAGAGGCTTGGGTGCCCCTCGCAATGAGGTTCCGGCTCCCCTCGAACTCAGCATGGATCTGAGAGTATGTTGTGGGGCAGGGCCGTGAGGATGTATGAAACTCAATCAAGAGTTCCGGTCAGATAAGAGCAGGGCATGGACAGCTTATCTAGACTGAGGAGAAAAGGCTCCGTTGCAGAGACGGTTTTTAAGGAAATTTGAACAAATCTGAGATGGACTGAAAGCATTCTTTCATGAAGAAGAAAGGAAAAATGGTTATGTGAGAAATTATTATCTTTGTAGCTGGGAGAAGGAATGGTAAAAAGTGACCTTTGAAAGTCAAACAGGGGAAGCAAAACCACTGGAGGAGGAGAAAAGAGTGAGAAGACACACCTGGGGGAGCTGGGAGAAGAGAAAGCGGACGGGAAGGAACAGAACACAGGGGCGTATTTGGAAGGAAGCACACCAGTGAAGCAGCAGGCCACGGAGGGCAATCCTTCCAAGGGATATGCAAGAGGCAAAATGAGACAGAAGGAGTGTGGGAATGCAGGCGAAAGATGCCATCAGATTTGACGGTAGCAGTCCAAAGACATCGCGGCTGTTTATGAGAATTCCAACTGCCAATCATCACGGATGACAATGTCCACACATTCAGAGCCAAGTAATACAGAGAATGATACACATTCAAGCCAAACCCCTACAGTACCTGGCTATATATCGCTTCCCCATGTACTGGAACTGGTGTAAGCAGACTCTGCAGACAGGATGAAATGTTATTAGGGAAACAGGAAAATAAAATGGTTTCCAATACATTGCTTTATTTCAACCCATCAGCAACAACACATTCAATAAACTCTTACATCTACCAGTAGCCTCTTACTTCTGGTATTCAGAAATTCTTAGGAGGGTCTTTCTCACCCAGAGAAAATCACTAACCTAGAGGGGAGGTACCATGCTGGGCTGTCGGTACTGTGCTGGCCAGTGAAGCCACTGGGAGGCCTGGGACAAACGGGACTGCCCCTTGACTCAGTCTGCCTCAGCACAGGCACTGGGGAAAGCACAGGGCTGGGGCACTCTCCCAGCTGCTTATTTGTCCTCATTCAATCCGGAAAAGGAGCTCCCTCTTTTGGCTTTTCTAAATGGACTGGTCCCTTACAGACATCAAATGTCTAATTTTTGGGTTGGTTTTAAAGACAATTTAAAGACAATGTTGATTTTTTTAAAAAATCATGTATTTAATAAGAAGTTGTTACAATAATGTCCAGTAAGTTCTTCTGGTGCGGAATCTCATCCATCTCTCCCACTTGTAACTTAGCGGAGAGAATGATCATGACTAGGAACCAAGACCGTAATTCAAAATGCAAAAAGCTCTGATCACAGGTTTTTGCCTGAGTTTAGGAAAATATATTTGACAGCAAAATCATGACCCCAATTACCAGATATAAAGCATTTACAGTTATAATTTATCCAGTTGTTATGAACAATCATAGTACTGTAGAAATAATAATGTGTTTGATTGTGGGGTGTCCAAGACCTTGCTGGGATGTTACAGAACATATTCTCTATGTAAATTTTCTAAAAATCTAAAAAAATCTAAAAATTTTTGGATTTGGAAAATCATTTGGCCCCAGCGATTTTTTTTTTTAAAGTAGGTTCCGTGCCCAGGGTGGAGCCCAATGCAGGGCTTGAACTCATAACCCTGAGATCAAGACCTGAGCTGAGATCAAGAGTTGGATGTTTAACTGACTGGGCCACCCAGGTGCCCCTGGCCCTAGCAAATTTTACAGGGGATTGTGGATTCGTGGTGGTTTTTTTTTTTTTAAAGCAAAGAGCTTAAAGGAATGATTGAAGAGTTACAAGTAGGTAATATAGATAAAATGTAAGATTTCACTTACATTTAAAAATTATAGCTATTTTTGTCTCAGTATTTATATCTGTTTAAGCTACATTAGACTCACCTTTGAAACATAGCATTCACCCAATTCAGCTAATAAATTGTGTCATTTTATTCAGATAGTTTGTACACATAAGCAGTTAGCTCTCATCTATAACAACCACATATCTAATAATTTAGGGTTGGTCACTGGCCACTGAGTCATGTGCTCCCGAGAGCAAGTGTTGGGGTCAGGTCCAGGAGAAAGAGCTTAAAAACGGTGGATGTGAATATACTACATTCCTAGTTCAACCCCATAGCATTGTTCACACTTCTTTTTTTTTTTTTTTTTAAAGATTTTTTATTTATTTATTTGACAGAGAGATCACAAGCAGGCAGAGAGGCAGGCAGAGAGAGAGGAGGAAGCAGGCTCCCCTAGACAGCAGAGAGTCCGATGCGGGGCTCGATCCCAGGACTCTGAGATCATGACCTGAGCCGAAGGCAGCGGCTTAACCCACTGAGCCACCCAGGCGCCCCTTGTTCACACTTCTTAATTAGCCAAGAAAAATCAAGAGGCAGAGAGCAAAGCAAAACTACTCACTCAGATATTGTAAAAAAATCCATAAGTTCAGACGTTGAAGCCTTGTTCCAATATGTAAACAAAGCATCTAGAAAGTAAACATTAATTTGGTCAGAATCATGATGTGCATTATACACAGCAGGGGATGGGGAAAAGATTTTGGAGAATAAACCCTCAAACCCTTTTATAGCTGATCAAAGAACCAACCATAGTGACCAGTCTTTATTGGTAACAGACACAATGTGCATATTCAATTTCAAGAAGCTGCATTTGAACACCTGAACTTTAATTTCATCATGCACCACCTAACACTAGATAGTACAATTTTAACTTACATATAATGTGCTCTTAAGTGGCTCAGAGATTTCAGAGAATATAAGTAGGCAAATAATCTCAAGTTAAGCTCTCTCTCTGCCTCATACAGAATCGCTCTCCAGGAAGGAATCTGTTGAAAATTCTTGCATGTACCTAAGTCCTCTCTTCTTAACACACACATGCAGAAATGGATGCGTACATACTGCACACACTGTTTTTCCTTTGAGTTTTATTTCAGTAATATAGCTTGCATCTCTTCCAATCTTCTCCAAGATGCCTGATACTCCTCTCCATGAATGCGGTATAACCGAGTTAGCCAGTCCCTTACTGACAGACATTTACTTGTTTTCCCCCCTAATGCTCTGCTCCATTAAATTATGCTTTGAAGACTATCCTTTTATATGGATGTTTGCACACTTGTCCAACTACATCTATAGGACAAATATTCTCAGAAGTGAAACAGCCACGTCAAATGTTATGGACAGATATTGCCAAATAGTCTTCCAAACAGGCAATGTATGCAACTTCCTGTTTCCCAGCGTGATGATGTGGTGCTGTCTCCAAGAGGAAGTCACCCGCACATCTGCTCTGTGTCAAGATGACCGGCCATATTTTCAGTAAAGGCAAATCCTACAAGTCCATTTACAGGAATCATTCTGTGTGTGTGACCCTTAACCTTTTAGACTTGCCCAAGAGTGCTACCACCAGATAGTTAAACATTTTTGCGTTCTTTTATTTTATACTGAGGTTGAAAACCCGGTGAAGAGATTTCTCTCAGAGAGAAATTCCACTGAATTCGAGGGCCTGAGGAGAGTGAGAGCAGTCTGCAGTGATGCCAATGGCTCATGAAGGTGCTCGGCCATGGACACTTCACTGCACGCTTGTCCAGAATGGTGAGGGGCAGGGGAAGCCATGAGCGCTACATGGAGAATCTGTTATGAGTGAGCACTGTGCTAGGTAGTCTCACGATTGCACACTTGTCATATCTTAATTGCCACCATGATCAGAGACAGTGTTCTAATTTATAGATAAGCTAATAAAGGCTCAGAGAAATCAAGCAATTCTCCCCATCATCAGGCTAAAGAATCATGGTGGAATGGGGACTTCAATCAAGTACACCTGATTTTAAAAGCCACGTTTAGTTTATTAGACCAGTAACATGGGTGGGTCAGTAGGCTTCCATCTTTCAGGAATTCTGAGTTTAGATTCCAGAGGAACAGACTCGGGTTACTTGAGACTGGCCATCCTCATGGGGTGAGCACCCAAGGAGCCGAGTGAGTATGAGAGGACCTCTCCGGGCCAACTTGCAGACATCTGTGGTCACCCTAGCACGAATCAGACAGAGCCGGCTGACCAGCCAAGGAGCACCAAGCTGCCTTTCCTTGCTCTTGGCTATTGGCTGAGGCTGAGGTTACTGACCTGGGGGGTTGGGGGGGAAGACAATTAACCTCTATGAGTGAGGGAGGGGCCCAAGCATAGAAGGTGCTCCTTGAATGTGGGAAAAGGGAAAGAGTAGCTACACAGTTACACAGTTGACTTTGGTTGTCTGTCCGCTAAACTACTCTGAAGGCATTTTCTCTCCCACCCCATACCATACACAAGAATCAAGTCCAGGTAAATACTAAGATTTAAATGTGAAAATTTGAGTAATACTATTTTAAAGAGGATAAAGAAGGGTATCTTCATGACTCTGGGGATAGGTGAAGACTTTTTAAACATGACACACACAAAAATTCAAATTATAAAAGGAAGGAAATTGATACCTTGAAGGTAATTTTTTTTTTTTTTTAAAAGAGAGGCTCTAAAACTGTTTTGAAGAGGTTACTGCATTTTTAAATCGTGTGCATGGCCTTCCAAAGGGCTGCCTTTAAAGGATAACTTTAACTAGGATGCAAAATTTCTGGAATATTGGTCTCTAAAAAGGTAGTTATGTTCTAGTTATAGATCTTATTTATTATTTGAAACTTAAAATATTTTAAGGAAAACTTTCAGCAAAGGAAAAACAGAATTACAAAGCTGGCTAAAACTTACCACCATGATGTAAAGTTCAGAACTTTTGATATTAAGGGCAGAATTCCAACTTTATAACCCTAATACCTGAGTAAGTGCCCAGTGCTTTGCTATCTGGTCATCATTCAAGGAAAGTTATTTTCTGTTGGTTGTGTTTTGAAAAGCTACTTTAAAGTAACAAATTGACAGAATAAAAAAATAACCGAGTCCTGAAGCATTTTGGGGACAGGTACGTGGTTCCTACCATCTGGGTACTAAGGTCTGGCTATTAAGGCTGCAAAAATGGAAGCTTAATACAAAAGAAACATTCTTCTCAGGCAGATATGGAAGCTTAATATAAAAGAAACATTATTCTCACAGAAATGCCTTCCACTGGATGTTTAAGGCCTATACTGACTGCCACTACACAAAGGCAGCACGAGAGGCCTTCAGCATTTTGTTTTCAGAAGACTTTGCCTTGACTCAGTACACTTCACAGGACATTTTCTGATATGTTGCAGCAAGTCAGACAAGATTTCTGATCAAGGAAGAAACAAGACATTGTACCATGGCATGATTTCAAATGATTGCTTATATCACAAAACTGGGGTTGAAGTGTCTTATCATGGATGTTTACATGCTTTATTCTATTAAAAAATGTGATTGTCAAACCCTTTATGAGAAACTTAATCTACTAGGATATCACTAACTCCATCAGAAAACTAAAATATCATATCTCACTTCCAGTTAAAGCCAGGAATGTCACACATACCCTAAATGGAAGAGATGCTCAGATCCCCCAACATTACATATTCCAATTCAAGAGCCTGACTAATAAAATTATGCAAGTTGCCAGTAACTTTGTTTGGACAAGTGAAATTGTTTTTTTAGAGAAAAAAAAAAATCAAAGGCTACCTCATTTATCAGCTTCTGTCTTCTTGGATTATGATGGTAGGTCTGAGTTTAATAAAAAAAAAATTTTTTTTTAATGGCCTATGAACATTTTAGAACTCACTTTTTAGAACAATTAGTAAAAACCCTTTTTCCAAATTAAGACTTTTATTTCTGCTACATTTAGTAAATTAACATGTATTTCAAATGAGGAAGAAAAGCTTTTTAAGCCCTTCTATCCTTTCAAGCAATTGCAAGTTTTAAAAAAGAAACCAAATACTGAAACAAAGTAAAACAGACATCTTCACTTTCACCTACCATCAGACATGCTTTTTAAGATGTAGAGGAAACACATCAGCAGGCTCTTAATCTCGGACTGGTCAAGTTTGTCACAACGAACCACAGAATTTCCCAAAGTGCCACTTTGTTGGTGCTAAAAAAAGGAAATACAGGTGATTTTTTTTTAATCCATTATTCCAGGTAAAACAAAATTAGGTTCATTTTTCTCCCTTGGAAGAAAGATTCTTAGAACTGAGTCAAATCACGCAAACTGGAAGGTGTAACTCATGGGTCGACAAACCACAGGCACACCTTCACCAAATACACACACGAGCGCCTAGTCCACAGAAGCTCTGTTGGCTTCCTTCGCTTGCTATCCTAAGAGACAAGCCAGCAGGCACAGACCTTTCAAACTGGGTAACCACAGCTGGAGCTATCAGCTCAGTTCTAAAATGCCAAGTACGATCTCATGCAAAAAAGGGATGTGGGCTAGGATCAAAGAGAAATGATGAGTCGGAAGACACTGCAGAACTGACCATATCCTCAGAAGAAGGCCAGTGTCTGAAAGAGGAAATAAAATCCACGCTCCTGTTGTGTGCCCCACAAAAGCCTGCGGTGGAGTCCCTGTCATTCAGCTGACATCGTGGGGCACCACTGGGGGGAAAACGACAGGCGGGTACCCAACAGGAACAGAAAGGGACACCTCAGCAGAGCTTGTTCAAAGACCCTAAACCGATGAGACCATTCCCTCAGCGGCTTAGTTCAACACCACAAACTTCAGAAAGTGCAGGGCGCAGGGTGAGAGCAGTTTTGCCACTAGACAGCACGTTTACATGTTCAAGGGGTTCAAATTAAAAAAAAAAAAAAAAAAAGTACAAGAACAAGAATCTCATCTCCTGATTAAAAAAGTCACGGGAGATTTTGAAATCGTCAAAGTTGTATTGCCAATTGAAAAGCAGGATTTTTTATGTTTTTGGCAAATACCAAGGCAGAAAGACCAATTAAAAAAAAAATTTTTCATTCAAGGTATTGGGGGCAGCAACTGAAAAAAGTATATGATAAACAGGTTTAATTAATAATATACATGAGTTTTTTATTATAGAAGAAATACAGGTGCAGTTAGTGGCAAAACCATAGGGTGGAATGCATCATTTTGCCCACCCACTTCGCCAGGGCTGCTGGGAGAACCCAGAGCTTCTTGCACTGGGAGGGAAGGTGTAGCATGCAAAGTTTCCTCTGGCAAAGGTGGGATTGTTAGAAGGGAAAAGTCCACAGTGACCCGGTTTTTCCTGGCTGACTGGCAGCTCTCTTCCTCCTCTCCAGCACTGCGTATGACGCAAGCAGAATGCCTCCTGAGCAGCTTCTCGCTCTACGTATGAAGGCAAGTCACGGTCAAGGGGAAAGTTCAACACGTCGTGACACACACCCACACGCAAACGCCCCCACCTCTACCAAAACCGCACGGAAGGATAATCGTGTCACTGTCAGCCACAGAAAGGCAGGTACGATGACCAACCTGCCGCGAAGGACATTCTGCACGTTTCGGAGAGCTAGAAATACATCCCTAAGTGGTTCACCTGTTGATTGGTATGTGTGCTTGCCTTGAACTTGAAGCAACTCAGGAAAACAGTGGCCAAGGCAACACTAATCTATCATTGTTCCAGGTTTAAATTCAAGCTTTAGCCATTCCCACAAAGCTCCAAATACTCTGACCCTTGATTATTTCAAGAAAAAAATGTTAAATATAAGGAGGATGTGTTGCGTTGGAGGTACCAGTGTGAGCTGGTTTCAAATAAAGTCTCATCCCTGAATCACCTAGATGATCAATTAATCTTTCTGGAGCAAGCTCTGGACCCAACACCCATTTGCATGGATAACTGTATACATGGTATTCTCTGGCGTACAGACGATGGGGATTCTAAATGAGGGGCATTTTGATGTCCCTACCTGTCCCACCTGCCCAAACTATTTGCTCAAGGTCCTCCACTGTAAACACTGCCCTGATGGAAAATCTTGGAAACAAGAATGGGGGAGATTTCAGGAAATGGGCCCCATCCTTAGACAATACTCTGATCATAACTCTGATAATAACTCCAGGTTAACTGAGTTATTTAAAAAAAAAAAAATAGTTACCCTTAACGAACAACAGAACACGAAGCACAGTTTACTTTAGGCTAACTCCATTAGTTGCAAGAAACACTTAAGTTGTATGAAAAGAAATTACCTTATCCAGGGAATTGCTTTTCTCACTATTCCTTTCTGGAAGGCTATTTCCCGAATCTGTGCTTATGAGGGATCCTCTTGAATCAGCATTTCTCACACTATTGATGTTCGGAGTTGACGTTGTATATGGAGAAGCTAAACAGAAATCAAGCGAAGACCAAAGACTTGGTGAGATACGACAAAATGAAGATCCGTACGGAACTTTAAGGGAAATTCTTCTATGGCACTTGTTTTTGTTGTTGTTAAGAAATGGGCTCAAGAGTTTCACTCAACCACCTCGCCTTTAAAGAAGGGCCATAATCCGAAACATTCAGACACAACCGTGAATTCACTTATGTGAGGCCACCTTAGATTTCTCAGACGAAAGGAACACACACCGTTTCAGAATGCGATAAAGATGTTAAAAATTAAAAAGATAAATCCACCTACAACTATCAAATCAAAAAATGAAACCCTGCAATGAGCCACAGTATTCAAACTGTATGCTAAGGTGCCCTAGGAAACTCACGGGGCCTCTCGGGACATTTTACATTTTCAAGAAAAACACGATGGTGCTTAACATTTGCCAAAACTGCAGTTTCAATGTGAGATCATGCTATGTTCCTCTCGATGATGTCGTATCTTTGTGAAGCTAGGTCTTTGGGGGCTGCTATGATAAAAAGCAGGTACTGGGTGAAAATCACTGTGGAACGGGAAATGAAGACGGTGGTGAGAAATCAGATTCCAAACGAGCCGCTGGGCAATGCCTAACAGGTGCACACATCCCATTGGTAATGGGTGTGGTTATTAAAAATAATTTTTCTTTAAATTTATGTGTATTTTTCTCGAATGCCGATGAAGTTGTTCAGATAGATGAACTTCCTAGGTTATGTGGCTCCAAGTACCTAATAAACAGAACTGTTGGTTGTTTACTCTGGCCTGGAGACTCAATGAACAAATTACTGTGACCATAAGTGTGCTGTGAACGGAAAATGCTTGCGAATCTCTGCTACAAAGAGTTACGAGCAGAAAAGAAACTTAAAAATAAAATGTGTGACATCTGTGAAAAAGCAGCACTGTAAGTCAGGAATCAGCCCCCACCTCAGAACTATGGAAATTTTTTTTTTTTAATAAGGTTTATTTATTTATTTGACAGAGATCACAAGTAGGTGGAGAGGAAGGCAAGAGAGAGAGGGGGGGAAGCAGGCTCCCCACTGAGCAGAGAGCCCCATGCGGGGCTGGATCCCAGGACCCTGAGATCATGACCTGAGCTAAAGGCAGAGACTCAACCCACTGAGCCACCCAGGCGCCCCAGAACTATGGAATTTTTTAAAGTAAAAGTAGTAGACTGACTTCCTGCTTCGGTAAGATTTCAGTATATTACATGATTTAAAACGACCATCAAACTTGTACCTTCCATGCTGAACCACAAGGCTTGCCTCCAGCTGAAAGGCCGGGCTGGCTGTGCACGCTGTCTGAAGCGTCTTTGGTGCTGGGCTCCAGCAAGCTGGAAGCAGGGCCTCCCACACCCACACGGAAGACGCCATTCCCCAACACCTCAGAACAGGCCACCATTTTCATATGTCAGGATGCAAATCAGCTGCCATGGACTGAGACATTTCTTTTCTCTTTAAAAGATTATTTATTTACTTACTTACTTATTCATTTAGTGTGTTGTGGGGAGGGGCAGAGGGAGACAAAGAATCCCAAGCAGAAGCCCCCCTTGCTGAGCACAGACCCCCATGTGGGGCTTGATCTCAACACCCGGAGATCACGTCCTGACCCAAAATCAAGAGCTGGATGATCAACCCACTGAGCCACCCACGCACCCCTGAAACACTTCTAAGATAATCCCTCCCTCCACCTAACACTCAGGTTTATCCACCACCACCATCCCTGAAACTGAATCAGCATATTAAAATTAAGAAAAGAAGCATGAGGGGAATTTGAAAATGGAAGTGATGGCTGGAACGTGTAAACCACTGGCCCCAGGATGCCTCCCTCATTCCAGAAGAGAAACTGTGTGATGGATTGTCATGGGGAACAGGTAAAAACCTATGAAAAAACTATGAGCCTCTTTCTATACTTAGAGAAAAAACACACTTTATGACCAAAGTATAATTATAGTCCTCCTAATATAACCAGACTTCATATTTAATGTAAAACATAATGATCATGAAAAAGAGGTCCTCAGTGAAGTAAAATTAGACCTTAAATTGACAGGGTTTTAGGCTCAGTTCCAGAAATAGAATTCTAATCTAAGGCAAACAGATGGAAATGCAGTAAATCAAAATCAACATGTTTAGTAGAACTGGGTTCCCATTGTGTGTGTGTGTGTGTGTGTGTGTGTGTGTTTGTACTTAATGTCTCAGGCCAGTGCATTTTAAAAATCTTAAACAACATTTAAGTAAAATGAAAAGAAGTTCAGTTCACCTCTGTCTTCTTTGTATAGACAACCCAATGCAAAATACTGAGCAGGTGGAAAAGAGAATCCTGGGCTTAAGAATGTGTGCTTTTTAAAAAAACAAACAGAATCTTGGAGTAGATTTATCTAGGCAGCAAATCAGTTCTAGAAATCTTCATGCACCATGTTCCAAAAGCATTTAAAAACAATGCTGAAGGTACGTTCTAAGAAAACGAGATTTCTACTAAATAGAGATGCAAGGAGAAAGTCTGCTCTTGAAGGATAAGCACCAGGACTCAAGTTAACTGGAAACTCCTCAGTGAATAAAAGAAGAGTTGCTCAAGCTACCAGAAAACTAGCAAACCCAACTCAAAGGTGGGGGCTTTTCTGGAAGGCATTCCTAAAAGGGAACAAGGATTTAAGTCTTTCAATGGGGGTAGGAGAGAAAAAGCTGGAGAATAGACAAGGTCTGTTAGGGTGAATTCCTATGGAAAGTGGATTCAGATCTTGAAATTTAAGAGAGCGAAAAGGGATTAAATCAGTCTCAGATACTTTTCATAACTTCGTCACGAACACAGAGCAACTGAAGGTCATTAATGCCATTCGAGTCTCGGTAATGATACCCAGCAGCTCATCTTTACATTCTCAAGGCAACCCACACCCTGACAAGGTGATGCAGAATTGGAAAATAAAGTCAGAGTCAAAGTATTGCCTCGTTCTAGTTTGATCATTTCCAGAGTCTTGAATCCTACAGAGTACTAGTGAGGGAGTTAGGATTTCTACACATTCCTGGGCCCCAAGAGTCATGAAATTGGCTACTGAGAGTAGCATATCACTGAAATGCGTAACACTGAAGAATTGTGCTTGTTATAATGGCAGTCAGATACAGTCACCATGCCGGGCACTGTGCACATTGTATGAGCTTTCCACTCCTTGCCCTGACTCTGTTTTGGAGATGTGGACACTGAGGGTGACGAGAAGAGACACGCTGCTCAGGGCAGTCAGTAACTGATGGAGTCTGGATCCCAAACCACCTCTGTCTGACCTTAAAGCCAGTGTTGTGAGCTCTGAGCTCTGCAGACAATATCTTCCCATGAGAGTCCCTTTCCCGCCCTGGAGCAGTGGCTGGGTGTGTGGGCAGAGCAGGGCAAAGAGGACAGGATGAGGGCCCCAGGAGAAAGGCAAATACAACCACCACAAGCCAGTCTCTGCTCTGAGCATTCTGCACGCATTAACTCACTTAACCTTTACGATATCTAATGAGACTACCACGGCTTTGAAAAAATATATGTAAGCATAAGTATGATTAAAGACTGGTACTGTAGGATAAATCTGGACACTGGTGTGAGGTTTCTGATTCTACATTCTGCTCACTTTCATCACCTACGTGAAACAGCACCTCGACATCAAGAAAAACAAGGAGGTAAGGACTCAATCAGAATAAATAATACTCCTGCAAATTAAAAGGCTAAGAGCCCTTTATTCTGCCCCGTGACCTAAGTCCACCCACTGGGTGTCCCAAGCACTTGGCATAGCCAGACGCTTCATTTATTCGAAATGTAGTAAAAGACAGAAATAAAGACAGAATAAATCTGTGAGTATTTGTGACAATTCTGTGAAGACACGTCTACTTTCTTTTTGTACCACTATCTTTATGAAGCAGTTGGCACAAGTGCTCAATTAGTCAGAATATTAATAAGTACATTTCTCAGGCATTTTCTTCCAAGCATTACTCAATCTGAATCTTGATTTTTGCCATCTGTTTTCTTCCCCATGGGGGTTGCTCTTACATTATGTCAGAGAGAAAAATATTCTAGGGAAGAAGATTTTAGAAAACCGATTTCAGAACTGTACTCCTGCCACAGACCACCATCTCCTCAGCAATTACTCGATCACATTTCATCAAAATCACCATCAGCACAAGTAAATCCTACCCACATCCCCCCACATGCTCCTGCAAAGACATTCCTTTTCTAAAAACTCCTTTCCTGAAAATCCAATTTGGACGTTTAAAATGAAAAATTAATGTGAGCATAACAAAAAGCAAACAGCACAAACGCGTGATTAGGTGTATGGAATCTTCAATGCATGAGAATTTGGGGGGGGGGTGTCTATATTTCAGGGTCGAGTCGAGGGTTTCCATCATTAAATATGAAAAGCAGGAAAAGACCGTGCAAGGCAGAAGCGCAGGCTCCGAGGGCCTCCTGTGAGAGTCGGCGTGGCTCCCACGCTGCGAGAGGGAGGCAGCGCAGAATCGGAGCAGAGGGAGGAGAGTGGAGCGCCGAGCCTTACCGATGCCAGAGATGGCTCCGAAGAGGTCTTTGTGCAGGCTGTTGTCCAGCACGAGGCCAGGCTTCTGCGGCGTCACCAGCGGGTTCGTGGCTGGCAGCGAGTCCTCCTTCATGGTCTGTCCAAGAGGAGAGAGAGAAGAGATAACCGAAGATGACTTTCAAAGAGTCAGCAGCTGTCCTTGGAAGGGTCGGGGAGGTGCGGGCACAGGACCCAAGAGCCTGGCCGGTCAGATGTGCTGCATGGGGGATGCGGGAGCTCAGCGAGCAGGACAGAGGGCCTGGGTCGGGGAGTGGACAGGGTGCAAGTGTGTGGGCAGAGCACTCTGGGTCCATAAAGTCACTGTCTGTTGCCCCAGAAGGTCTAGCATGTTCCCCTTCCACAGCGCAGATGTCCAACATTTCCTCAGACTGTTTTTTCCCTCAGACAGAGCCTCCCATGCTCTTTCTAAATGGAACACTGGTTTTTCTCTCACATCAGAAATCCTCCCAAATGAGCAGCAGTGACTTACAACAGCAGCACGGAAAAGCTGTCCAAGCTTGCAGCTTCGTGTGCACTCTCAGGCAGTGGAGAAATTGTTAATTTTGAAGTTCTGTCATAAAAGGGGCTTTTCTTTGGTGATTTTCTCAGGATTGAAGATGTACAAAGAGGTAGCATTATACCCTGAATTCTTTAGTCAGATCAGAAAAGCAGACAGGTTCAGAGAGCACACTTGTGAAATACAATGTTGTATGGGGTGAGATGAGTGTCCTTCAGAACTACAAAACACATTCTACACATAAGGCGCTTCTCAGTGTGACATTATTTAGGACATGTATTCAGAGGTGGAGAGATAGCATTAAAAAACAGGACAATGCATCCCTGTGGGGCCAAAGGGACAGAAACACAACATGAAAATTTCCCAAGTGCATGCAACAATCATGGTGTGGAAAGACTAACAACCGAGCTCATTCGTGGGTCCAGAACAAAAGGGAAAAAAGGAAATTACTACACTGGTAGCACGTGTGCAAATGAATGGCCGATGGTCTCCACCCCAAACATATTGAGATCATTTCTGGGATCATCCTTCAGGCAACTTAATTTCCAATATATCTTCCAGTGACTACATGAAGATGATATAAATTATAGTGGTCAGTTTCTGAAAGTGGGGCCATACGTCAATCCTGTTGGCCTCCCTGACATCAAGTCTGACTTTCTAATTTTACAGACACAGAGAAACTTTAGCCCAATGATGTGGATCTTCCAAGGCTGAGTAGCATGTTACCATGAGAACGAGCTGGCATTGAGCTCTCAGAGTCCACAGGTTAAAACTACGCTTTCCTTTTTAACCTCCTCTCCCTGTAAATTTTTGCTGAATTCAGAGATGGTCCTTATGTCTTACAAGGTATGGTCCAACAGAAAAGGATGGTTTTAATAATGATATTTATCCCAAGAGTTGAAGGTTTACTGATTGGCCCCATCTTAGCCAGAAATGCGATTAATCAAGAGTACTATGGATTATTATGGTTTTAGTGGCAAAAGAAACATACAAACAAAAAAGGATGGGTGTGTCCTGGGTTAAATAGTATCCCCCCTCCCAATTCATGTCCACTGAGAACCTCAAAATGTGACCTTATTTGGAAATGGGATCTTTGGAGATGTGATTAAGACAGAAGGCAAAATAAAGTCCTCCTGGATTAGGAGCCCTGCATCCAATCACCGGTGTTCTTCTAAGAAACGGAGACGACTTCAGAGATGATACAGACACACATGAGGAAGAAGGCCGCGTAAAGACAGAGGCCAAGATTGTCATGATGCGGCCACGAGCCAAAGAATCAAGGATCTGGGGCAAGCACTGGAAGCTAGGAGAGAGGCACGGGACAAACTTTGCACACAGAGCCTCCAGAAGGAACCAACCCTGTGGATACCTTGACTGTGGACTTCTGTCCTCCCTACTACAAGAGAATGAACATCTGTTGGTTTTGGCCACCCCGTTTGTGTTGCTCGGTGACAGCAGCCTCAGGAAACACATGCAGGCTGCGGCCAGGTGTGTATGCTTACGTACACTGCCGGGGTTCACGGGGAAGGGCGACACGTCCCTCACGTTGATCCGCTGGACATTCTCAATCAGCAGACCGAACAGAGGCAGGTAGAGAGTGGCTATCCTTGCTTGATGACTCTGAAACAAACCCACATGGCCAAGTTTATCCCATGGCTCTGAGCCTTTAATGATGGACTGAGTGGGCACTGGGCCAACTCCTGTATTTGGATCCTTCCTATAAAGACGACTATTAGCGGGCACCTGGGTGGCTATCAGTTGAGGGTCTGCTTTCAGCTCAGGTCATGATCCCAGGGTCCTGGGATCGAGCCCCGAGTCAGGCTCAGTGGGGAGCCTGCTTCTCCCTCTCCCTGTGCTGCTCCCCTGCTTTTGTCTCTCTCTTTCTGACAAAAAAGTAAATAAATAAATACTGCTACTAGATTTTAGTGTGTAAACAGAGAAGATTCTCGGTGCTGCTACCACTAAATTTTCTGAAGGTTACCTTCTTTACATTACTTAAAATAAAGGACATTTATCAATCCATATTTCCTTCCATTGGAGTCCACTCACCCTCGAAGCATATCTGTCATCAAAAGAATGCTTTATCAGCAGGTTCTTGAGCACGCTGATGGCAATCAGCCGGACCTCCCTAAACTCCTGAAGGGCGGTCCCCACCTCCCTCAGTAACAGTCCCACCAAGAAGTGGTTTCTGCAGAACTCGTCTGTTAATGAATAGTCAAGCTGGAGATCTGAAATGAGGATAGAAACCACTTTAGTTACAGAGGCCATCACGTACTTTGAATAAAACAAAAGCCAAAACCACCCTCTGCATTCAGCCCACCCTGTGCGTCCAGAGATGATTAGACTTAGCTTCAAGTGTAATTCAAAGGTCAATTATCTAAAATATTGCTCCACGTCTTACCACATCAGACTCTTAAATTTAAATACAGATAACTGCACCAGATTTTGATTTTAGAAGACACAACATCTTGCATAAATATTAAGTTAGTGAATAGTTTTAGTACCAATTTTTAGAATATACAACAACATGCTACATTACAAATGAAATTACGTTATTGACAAGAAGGTAAAAAATAAAGTTACTAAAAAAATAAAGTTACTGCCTAACTGACACTCTAGAGAAGTAATCTGTACATAACAAGCATGTAATTAACAAAGAATAGATATACATGGTCTATTAAAATTTTCTTTACTACTTGAGTTCATTAATCCCTTTCCTGGTCATGAAAGGCTATACATTCCCATTAAAACCCAACGTGCTTAAAATGAACAAGTTAGCATATAACCTCTATTCTGCTGTCCCTGAATGAAGAACTTACTTAACACAATTTAAGAAAATATACTCAATACTTCTGCACCTCTAAAAGCAAGTTAAAAAAACGAACATAAACTAACACTGAAATACTGAAAGCACCACACTAAACCAGTAAATTATCAGCAAGCTGAACGATCAAATGGAAAGCTCTTCCAGAGAACAGCTTGAAGGAAACACAAAATCTACTGAAGGAGGGAAAGTAAAAGCAGCTACGCATCCCTCCAAAGCTGAAATATGCCTGTCAGTAAGCCGTGGCTGGGATCTGAAGTCATACTGAATCCATCAATAGAGGAAAATCTGCAGATGCCTTCTTTGACTTTGATTCCCCATTAGTTACTTCCCAACCTTCCCAAAATACTGCCCCAAGTCCTATGCAGAAGCAAGGGAAAATATTCATCCTTCCAGAATAATCATGTTCACTGAATGGTTTTTTAAACTTTCTTTACCCTAAGGACAGCGCACAGCTTGAATTCACACAAAACCCTTAGGAAGATACCGTCGGTTTAACTGTGAATGCGCGTGCATGCAGAGAAGGGGGAACGGGAAGAAGGGAGAGGAGGGAATGCTACAAACATGGACTCCTATCAGTGCCATAAGGACATTATCCGTAGGTCACCCACAGTCACCTGCCGAGGGCAGGCCCCCTTGGCACCAAATACCCTGACGGTCGACTGAGAGCATGTATGAGTCTCCTGGGCACCTGAAGGATTTCATGTCCCTCCGTTCTGCAGGACAAACAACAGGGCCCTAGAGAGTGTAGGGCAAGGCGGGCATCAGCTCACATTCGCTGCCCAGCCACGGGGTATAAAGGACAACCCCCGGTACCCTGACAGGAGGAAGGAAGAGGGTCACGGTCTCCAAGTACAGGTGGGTTAGTGACTGCAAGGTGAGGGGAGTGAGACAAGGTTTAGAGCGCTGCTGGGGTCCTGGGAGGGGGCAGGAGGAGACGCGGCAGGCTCCATGGAAGAGGCGCAGATTCTCTGGGGAGGAAGGGGACGATTCCCCCAGAGGGGTGCTGTGTGAGGCGGAGGAGAGTCAGGGGTGGGCACGCCATGACGGAGATGCTGGGAGCCGGAAGGGATGTCTGAAGTGTGGGCAACAGTGGGGAGTAAGACGAGGCAGGTGGGATTCAGGATGCCAAATACCCAGTCATTCCCTCGACCCAGGATGCTCAATCCCTAGCTTTCATCTCATTATCACCCCCAAGTTACCTTGGCAGTGAGGCTTTTCCTGGCTACCCTCTCCCACGTGCCCTGCTGCTCATATCATACCCCTACTTGCCCCACTTTAGTTTTCTCTCCCCAGACCTCATCGCTAACACTGCACAGACTTCACTCAGGGAAAACAGCCTGGGATTTTCATCCTTGTCGTCCACAACCGCCTCCCAAAGTCCCGTGTGCCCAGACTCAGTTGGTGCCAGGTAAATAGGTGTTGAACGCACGAATGCCAACTCCAGGGCCCCAATCCCCCTTCTGGCTCCTTAAAAGGCAGTCCAAGTGGCTCCTGAAGAAAGACATTTGTGTCTCTGAACCAATGCTTCTGTGTGTTTCTCTCTGAATTTCAGAGGCCGTTGATTTAGGGTGTCATTAATAGTTTGGTGGCGTCCTTCTGCTTTTTCTATCAGTATAAATAATCAATCCCCGTGTACGCACACAGCACTAACCTCGGTAGTATTACCTGACAGACCCAACACACTAATTTGATTCGTATGACTTAGTGAAGACAAGGAAATCTCTACGCGTTTACTCTCTTCAAACTTTAAGATACGGAACAGTTAAAGACTCAACATGCAAACATAAAATGCACGTGAAAAGCCGTGTTGCTTGTGATTAGGTTACTGCCACCACTATAGACAAGGACCATGAAAATGGTGGAATAATACATTTTTGGAGTAAAGGAGGGCATTCTGTTTGTTGTGCCTTTTAAAGGGATATCCTAGAGGACATAGAGATCCCAGGAGCAAAACCCAGCTCCCTCCCAAGGGTGTTAACAGCAGTATCTTAGCTACAGTGAGAATAAATTCACTGGTTTATCGCGAATTTAAAAACGAATCTGAGTATATGGCAAGTGCCTAAACAAAGAGCATATGTAAGCATTTCAGCAATGACTTGCATTCTTTTTCTTTTAAAGGAGGAAAATGCAAGAAAGCAAGCATCACACCCCACACCTACCTACAGGAGTGTCATTTGACTCCACAGTTGGTGAAAGAAAAGCTAATTCATAAGAAAAAAGGAAAAGTGAAACAAATAAAAATAAACTACAGTAAGTAAAATGGATTTCTATTTAAGCAAAGGAATTTTTCAATGAAAAAGAGTCACACTGACATGACCTGTAGTCTAGTAAGTTTGCTGACAAGTTAAGTTCCTATACCACATTTTAGCAGTAGTTTTTTACATGAAAATTTAACAAGAAAAAAATGAATTCATCAACAAAAAAATCAGAAAATTCTAATGTCATATCTCAATCAATTCTCTTTTATTAAAAATGAATGGCTTTTTGTGAAAAGACCCAAATTGACATATGTGAAGATAGATTACCTTGGTATCTCTGAATTCTGCCTTTCCCAAATGGCATCGGTAAATTCAAAGGTATATAATGTTCGTGATTGCACACCACACGGAGAAATTCAAACTTGTATTCAAAGAGGGTCTGCAGGAAACGACAGTTAGTGAAAGTTAAATGCCTCACTGACTATTTTATACAGCATCCTAAAAACCTATTAGAAATCATACAACCAGTTGTTAGCGTCGACCCTCCTACAACTGCATGTTCTGTACTACGTCAGATTTTCAGAATGGCTGTAGGCACTTGTTTGAAAACTGGAAACACATTTCATCAAACAATGTCCTCCACTGACTCTTAGAACATTTATTATTTATGTTCCTCCTACTTCAAAAAGAATTTCAGGCAGCTTGTAATTATAGACACAGACTTAATACAATAAAAAAAAATGAGTAAGGCAGAGCTTTAAAATAGACACGCTAGGGAGGAGATAGATAATTCTATCAGAGAAAGCCTACACGGTTACTTCTATCTCCATGTTAAATAAACCATGATTCGCAACACATTTACTTTTAATTTTGTAGTTGAGAAATCTTCTCAGTTATTTATGAGAAAATCAGTTAGTATGCTTATTTTACATTCAGAACTACTGTATCCCTAATGTCTTACACATTAACCCAAGTACTAGCAAGTATCTCCAAAAGAGGGGACAAGAATGCCTCTGGGATAGAAAGAAACCGTGACATGAGCCCGGAGAAACAGACGGGTTTCTGGATGTCAATCAGGAAGACAAAAACCAGTGTGCAACACACACGCTACCTTCGGGTCCCCAGGAGCAAAGCAGCTGATGTAGTTGTTGATCTGCTTAAAGACAAACCCCCTGTCCATGAAGGTGAAACATCTCTGCAGAGAAACAAGCCACAAAGGGGAATATTTAGGCCCCAGTCTTTTTTTCTTTTTTTTTAAGTTGGGTTGAAATCAGCATTTACGGTTCAGAAATTTATCCTATAGCATAAAAATGCACCGTTGGCATTGACTGGGCACCAACTGTATACTAGTCACTGCTACAATGAACATTTCGCCACTTGACTTACACCCTGCATGCCCTGAGGTCCCTACCTTGATGAACACAGCAAGGCTGTGATTTGCATTTTTAGACGCCTCCGGATTATCTCGAAATTTCTGAGTTATGTGCGGCATCAGCATATTCACAACAGTTTCCACAGCGTGATGATAGGATGCGGGAAATCTCTGGTTTCGTAATAACTAAAAGGAATTTAGAACAAACCTGTGTTATTTTTAAAGTGGTGACCCTCTGGGGGGTGGGGAGGGAAATTTCATTCCCAAAGTCCATTTTTGAAAAAACCTAGAGCTCCAATCTTATTTATCTAAAATGAGACAAGAGAAATGATTTTTTTTCTTCTTTCGAAATACTGTACAGGTATTCTGATACCTGATGTAAGTGGTGTGCATTAGACCTGAGACCCCAAACTTCAGCCCGAGAAAGATGCTCTCGGAGGTACTTGTAAAAATGTGGAGATGTTCCTCTTCTCCCAGAGATTCTCATCAGAGCTGCATTTTTACTGGATACTTCTGGTGGCCTCAATGCCTGTACCTCTCAGAGAACTCTTTAGAAAACAGTGGCTCAGGTTTAAGCTTCAAGAATTCAAACGGAAAGTAAACAGATCTGAGACTGTATGTCACTGGCTCAAACTGCTTAAAAACAGTCCTCTTCAGGGGCGCCCGGGTGGCTCAATCAGTTAAGCTTAGGTCCTGATCCCGGGGTCCTGGGATCGAGCCCTGCATTGGGCTCCCTGCTCTGCAGGGAGTCTGCTTGTCCCTCTCCCTCTGCTCCTCCCTCTGCTCTCTCTAAAATAAATAAATAAAATACTTAAAAAGGAAACAGTCAAATTTATTTTATATAATAATTTCTCCCCATCAGGAATGCTTACCTACGAAATTATACAGATCTCAAAGTTAGCTGTCGTGGACGGTGTATCTTCCACACATCAGGCACTGCACTGGTACATGTTTTTATGTGCTTTTCCATTAAATTTTTATAAGGTTTGACCCTCATTTCACAGGTGGTTGGAGAGCTCAGGTAAATGTGTCTTTAGTCAAGAACTAACAAGTAGGGGTGCCTGGGTGGCTCAGTGGGTTAAAGCCTCTGCCTTCGGCTCAGGTCATGATCCCAGGGGTCCTGGGATCGAGCCCTGCATCGGGCTCTCTGCTCAGCGGGGAGCCTGCTTCCTCCTCTTTGTCTCTGCCTGCCTCTCGGCCTACTTGTCTGTCAAGTAAGTAAATAAAATCTTAAAAAAAATAAATAAAATAAAAAATCTTAAAAAAAGTTAAAAATAAAATAAAATTAAAAACAAAAAACAAAAAACAAACAAAAAACCTAACAAGTAACAAAGACTCAAACCCAGATCTACCCCGAGTGCAAGGCCTGTGTTCTTTCTGCTCTTGGGACACTTGGCTGCCCCACCCACGTGCCCAATAAATGAGAAAAATTACTGACTCCTGAAACGTGAAGGGAGCTGAATTACATGCTCCATGACATTTATCCACTCATGCATGTGATTCTAACAGCCACAACAGGGGGCTATCTTCACCCACATTTTACAAATGAGAAAACTGAAGCTTAGAGAGATTCACTAAGTACTGACTTTCCTTCTCCCTTTCAGTGGTGAAACCCGTTTCACAGGTGCATGCTGCTGCCCAGCTAGAGACTACATTTCCCAGCCTAACCTGAGGCCAGAGAAAGGCCATGTGACTAAGTTCTGGCCAATGGGCTTTAAGAGGAAGACCATGCTTTTCCCAGCCCTGTCCATGGGATGATTGCCTTCCAAGTCTTCTTCACCACTGCCTGGAATGTGGCGCAGGGGTGAGCCAGCTTTTCAACCATGTGGATGAGGGTGACACCTGGGCTGGATAACTGGAGAGGAGCTTGAGTACTCGAATGACCCTGGGGAACAAGCCCCCCACTCTCAGAGCTATCTACTGGCTTATAATTTTCCAAAAGAAAGAAATGAACCTTTCGTCTTACTTAAACCATTATTTTGATCTGTTTTACAATAGCCAAACCCATATCCCAGTATCAAGAAATAGTATTTTCTAAAACTAGAACTGAAATCTAGTGATTTCTACATGCATTATTTCATGCATCAAATACCAGAACCTATTATGAATTTTGAAATGCCAGCTTTACAATAATCTCAATTCTTAAACCAATAATAAAACAATCTTTGCAAACTTACAAAATCAAGAACCCAGTGAAGGAAGGATCAAGTAATAATAATAAGCGTTTGAAGTTTCCCCACTTCCAAAAACAGAACTGTAAAATTAGAAATGCCAAAGGGATTTTGTTCTATATATGCAACCCATAACTCTATATCCTGAGGGGTCAGCCTAAATAGATGATCGCTTCCTGGACCCCAGGTCAGGCCACCCCTCAGACCACCAGGCATGCCTGCCTGCTACCCAAGCTGGCTACTCCTGAAAAAAGGTCTCTCCAGAAATACCTGACGCCTCCAGAATTAGTCGATGGCTGCTTAAACCATGAAAGTGGATGGTTGGGGTTGGCACCACTTAACCTATTAGTCACTATTATCAAAACTAAAAGTGGGACAACCAGATACTTTAAGACTCCCGATGTGATGCAACAGCACCAGTTATGAAGTATTCTTGCCCCAAAGGAAACCAAACCTAAATTGAACTGAGCTTCAACATCATACAAGTTTACGGGAACCACGGGGGACAGAGGACCATGCCACGTAACACTGTGAGGTTACGATGTGGGAAATTCCGCAGGACAAATGGTCCCCCCATTTCAACAAATACACTGCAGTAAAAAACAAATAAATGGAGAAGGAACAGTTTGAAAATCCAGGAAACTTCAGAGACACATCAACCACATGCAATGTGCAGACTGTGTTTAGGTCCTGACTCGGACCAGGCGATGGTAAAAGGGCATTTCTGAAACAGCTGGGGAAACTGAATACAGACAGGGTGTCCGATGGTAACGAAGAAATGCCACTGACTTTGTTGAGGGTCATTATGGTATGGTGCTTCCATCTCTTTCAAAGGCTTTATCTGTTAGAGAGGGCACACTCAAGATTTTATAGATGAAATGATAAAATCTTCAGTGATTGCTTTTAAAATGCTCTAAAAACAGTGTGATGGTGGACATATGAAGTCGTAAGGGCAGCATGCCAGTAACTGCAGAAGATGAGTGACAGAGCTTCAAACATGGGGTTCATTCAACTTTTCTTTTTCCTTTTATGTTTATTTAAAAAAATCCTACAATAATTAGTTTTCATCAGAAAGAAAGAAAACGTCGTGAAGAACAGTGGATAATTAACACCAACAGAGCAACGAAGCTGCTCTGTGATCAGACGTCAGCTCAGTGCCTTGAAGACTGAAATCACAAACACGTTATCAGGAGCCCTAATCTGGCAACAAAACAGGGAGGTAAGAAGCCTCTAAAGGTGATAAAGACCACAATAATTAGATGTTGTTATGGAGACTACTATCCACTGAATTGAAAAGAAAATGATCCAGGATAATGCGCAGCTGTCCAGGGTGGTGAGTACAGACACGCCAGCTCGAAGGAGAGGACACTGAGACTATGTTACAGCTCCCGAAGATATAATAAATAAGCCTATTAGCTAATAAACTTCATTTTCCTGGCCTTACCTGGGTTATGAGCCCTTTCTCCTGCTTCATGCTCATTGTCTTCTCCCCAAATGTGGAAGCTCCCCACCAACCTCCACATTGATTTCTCACTTTGGAGCTCACACAGACCCCTTCTGCTCTGTTCTCTAACTGTGCCCAGCTGAATGTCTTCCCCCCCCCCCCGGGACGGCATCAGCTTCGGGGCTGGCGATGCACCATCTATGCCATTTGCATCACTTCTCCGTGCTCTGTGCATTGCCAGTGACTATTCCAAACAGGTGCTCGGGGATGGAAGTATGGACGCTCCCGTTCCGCCATCACGCATTTATAGTGGGTGGGGGGGGAGTCCGTTTAAACAGGCAGTCCGTTTAAAACATGAACCGTACCATCCTTTCCCTACTTTTCATTTGAGCACTCTTTCCTTGCTCAATTAAGTCAGGAAATGGTTGATGGCTAAACACCTAACTAAGGTTATATATTCATCCCATCCTAGGCCACATTTTCCAGCTTGCGAGACGTACACCTGTGCAATGCTAGCAATTTGGCTTGACTCAAGATGGGAGGAGAGGAAATTCCAAAAGAGTCTGCTGAAATTATAGCTGCTAAATATAAGTGATAGAAAAGGAACACCTAAAATGTGTTGAGCATAGAGGCTGAGTGGGGTTCAGAGTTGGGAACTCCTTAGTAGGCCTTGACAAGGTCAGTTTTATATTTTCCTCAAAAACTGCTTATTGTAAATTCCAAGCACATGTCACCTATGGAACACTTGGGTCTGGCACGGTCACATGTAATCAATCCAAACTTCCAGGTCCATCTGCAGTAGTAAGGAAATTGCTTATTTTAGATGCTAGTTCAAAGGGACGCTGTGATTTACAGCCTTCCTCGGCAAATGGCACAAAGTGTAGTTGGACTGGCTGGGACATGTGGCCATGTTCAAGAGTGTAGCATTAGAAACAGACCTACCAGCATGCACCTGCTTCAAGGGCATCTCCTTCTACATAAATATGCAGTAGACAGAATGACCCCATTACCAGCAAGAGTGTTCACCCAAGGCCCCAGCTCTACATAAACTGGCCTCCAAGTTTTGGTCTATGCTAAAAAGTCTTGGAAAGGGCACTTTCATCGGCACTGAGAGCATTATATGGCTCTTACATGAGCCTGTGGCCCAGGTGCCCCTACTATACAGATATGTGCCTGGCCATGGCATTTTAAGAAAGACTCACCAATAAGGAAAAAAATCAAGGTCAAGATTATAAACACATTGCATGTACTAATAATCCTCAGTCTAAAAGTATAAAAACTCTCAGGGAATTTGATCATGATTTTGGAAATCACAAATGGCACAGGAATGGTGAATATGAACTTGTTCTCTCAATTCAGGACCCTGGGATAAGGGACAAGGACATATACTTCCTAAGATGTGAATAAAGACAGACCTAAAAATAACTGACCCAAACACGTAAAACTCATTACTCCTAAGATATGAGGCAAAATGAATAAAACCTTCAAAATATGTGAGAAGATCAATAATGTGATTCGGGGAAGGCGTGGCACGGTGTCGGGTGACACGGAAGAAGTCAGAGGGTAGCCCTCTAAAAGTGAAATGTTAAATTCTCCAAAGTGGTAAGTAGGTATTTTGAATCTCTTTTTATAGTAAATTATCTTATGGCTAAGTTTTCTCCTTTTGGATGCTAGAGTGTTTCTTTTTATGCTGGATAACAATTTTTAAATAAACCACTTCCAAAAGCTCTCTGAATATTCTTTCAGGACCAAGATGTAATTAACGTACAGAAAAGGTTGTGCAGGGTAGCATTTGAGCAGTCTGTTCTAAAAAGTTCGAAAAACTAAGTGTTAGAAGGCCCAGAAGTGCTGGAGAGTTAAGTTATAAGGCTGGAAAGGGCGGATCACCTGGGAGCAGCCGGTGCCGGTTGTGACTCTAGCATGACCTCGAGGTTCTGCTCTGCTGTGTGACCCCGGGCAGGGCACCTCACGGGTCTGTACCCATCTCGACCTCTGCGGCACAGGGGCGGAGCTGGACCAGAAGGGAGCTTTCAGGTCCCTACCATCCCTATATTTTTATGGTTTAATTTAGCATCTTGAGAAAAAAACACAGGCAGTTAAATTGCTCTATTTAAAAATTTTCTATCATGGTTCCCGGAAAGAGATGTTATTGATACTTATACTTCCTTTTTTTTTTTTTTTTTTTTAAGATTTTATTTATTTTGGCAGAGTGAGAGAGAGAGAGAGCAAGTGCACAAGTATGGGGAGTGGCAGGCAGAGGGAGCAGCAGACTCCCACCTGAGCAGGGAGCCTAATGCAGGACTTGATCCCAGGACCCTGAGATCATGACTGGAGCTGAAGGCAGACAGTTAACTGACTGAGCCACTGAGGAGCCCGATACTTAGACTTCTGTGGGTGTTTTGAAAGTGTTCATTACCTCTGACCATTGCTCCTGTGGTCTAGTCATGCACTTTCCCACCTAAACTCTGTGAGGGCACAAACCATGCCTCATTTAACTTTGCAACCCTTGAGCCTGCATATAAATAAAAGGCTCTCAATGAATACTTTCTGAACAAACAGTTATATTTTTAAATATATTCAAGTCACCAATCTTTCTGGAGTGATTACATTTATTTAGAGCCAAAAACAATGAAAAACCCATTGGGGCCTTGTTACGGACTAAATTGTGTCTCCTTAAAATTCGTATGTTGAAGTCCTAACCCACAGTCTCAGAATATGAACATATTTGGAGACAAAGTCTTTAAAGAGGTAATCGGGTTAAAACAAGGCCATGAAGGTGAGCCTCAGTCCACCAAGACTGGTGTCCTTACAAGAGGAGAAGATCTGGACACAGACAATGCCGGAGGGAAGACAATGCACAGACCCGGGGAGAAGAGAGCCATCTACCAGCCAAGAAGAGAGGCCTTGAAACCAACCCTAAAGACACCTTGATCTCAGACTTCTAGCCTCCAGAATTGTGTGGAAATAAATCACAATCGTTGAGGCCAAACAGGCGGTGCTACTTGCTGTGGTAGCCCAAGCGAACCAAGGCAAGCCCACAGCCTATCTTGCGTATGACATTTGTAACATGAAAGTACTACATCCAAGTGACCTGCACGCATGCGTGTGCATGTGTGTGTGTGTGTGTGCGCGCCCGCACACTTAGCTGCATACTGCCAAGTGGATAATCTGCTAGGTTTCTCACTTGGCAGGCTATTCGGGCATGATTTAGATGGTGTGTTACTCTGTGGAAAGCAAGGCCCACCTCCATCTGGCATCTGCCTGTGCACTAAAACCAGAATTAAAAGAAGAAAAAAAAGAAAAGAAAAAGGAAACCACCTGGTCAGGCACCCACTCGACTACAGGAAGTGTGGCTTTCAGTTCTGAGCTGCCAACCTTCTAACCCTCTGCCCGACAAAACCCAGCAGCCTTTCCCAAGGCTTTCTCCCAGAGTCTGATCCCCGGTGCAGGGAGCCTGGACCTTCACCCTCTCTCCCCGTGGCTCCCCTGTCCTCCCTTGATTCATTGTGAAAGACTACTGGGTACCATGACCTGCTCCCTGCACTCGGGCCTCCTGCTCTCCACGAGACTCAAGACCCTGCACAACACAATGCAGAGAGCATTCAGGGTCGTGATGGCAACTCCAAGAGTATACACATCTCAAAAGGGGCTTTGTCGCTTGACCGCTGTGTTTGCCTCATTAGAATCTTACAAAAATGTATCTACACTGAGCCTCAGACGGCCAGCAGTAGACAGTCACACCCAGACAGGAATGGGTCCAGAGAGGACTGAAGGGACAGGCTACAGGTATCCCTAGGATGCCTTCAGCATGGGGACCCACAGTGTCACACACACCCAGGCCCCTCAGCAAGGAGCTATCTCAGAGTCCCTTCACTGCTTCCAGAGTACGTGAAGTAACATCAGACACTCTCGTCTAAGGCCCTGAGAAAGGTCTACAATGTTCAAGACTCGGTAATTACATTTAAATTAAATGCTTAAACTGTTACTCTCATTTCAACAGACTTGAAGACTTCCAAGCTATACAAAGGAGAAGACAGAGTTTTCTTTGGACTTAGTAACACATGCTTCGGGACAGTGGGCTTTGGAGCCAGACTGTTCTCAACACCCAGCCCCCTCCATTCACTAGCAGTGCGGCCTCGGCAAGGAACTCACTCTGGGCTCAGTTTCTTCCTCTATAAAATGCGGGGTAGTACTTTATGACAGTCCTGTGGCTTTAGTACTTGGAATAAAATGCTTTCATACTTGGAAAGCACCTAGAACTGTGCTGGAACTGGCAACAGAAAGCGTTCATGAATGTGAGCGACAAAGCACCGAAAAGACTTTCCCCTAAGAGCCACCACCCCAGCCCTGATAGGAAGTGACATACCTTAACTTTGGAGTTCTCTATCAAATGCTGAGCCATGGATTTTATCAAAACGTCAAAGAAAAACCATGAATACTGAAGAAAAAAAAAAAAAAAAGGATCCAGGTGAGATACACAATAATCAGGAGGCAAGGTGTTTACTCTCTTAGGCTGACAATGTTACAGACACGAAACAGGGGTGACCCCAAAGCAGGGCTCAACCACTGGGCAAAACATCATCGGACCAGAGGTACATGCAAGGCAGCTGTTCTCCCGCCTCCCACTTAGAAGCTCGGCGCACACGCTCAGCACGGCACAAGCCAACAAGCGGCACCGCTGGATTACATCTGGGATTTTCCTCTTGACTGAGCCTCCCCTGCCGATGCCGCCTTTATAATCGCCACCTCCATGTCCTTCACTCATTCGCATGTAATGAATGACTTCTTAAAACTTAAGAGCCCGTGATATTTTAAATACAGTAATACTCTGCAGGTCTGACAGAAGCACAAGTATAAGCAGCAAAGTTGGTCCCGAAGAACTAACTCTTTACCCCTTTGCCGGAGGTGGTGGCAGTCTGTAAACGCGCACAGAAGGGTGAGCAGATTGGGCTACGGCGTTCGGATTTTCTCTCACCGATTTCCATGCCGGAAAGCCACACTGCTCAGCCCTGCAACATACCTTGAGTAGTTTGTTGCTGGTGAGAAAGTCAGCAGAGGGCTTGAGAATCGTGGTCATGGCTTTCGTCAGCTCTTCGTGCACTGTCTTGTATTCGGAGGCGATGTACGGCTCAGCCTTGTAAGCATACTTTGAAGAAAAGGGAAAGATATTTTAATGTCCCGGTTATCTAAGATGGGCTGAAAGCAGGAGAGGCTCCAAGGGATGGCGGTGAGGGACTGAGGTACAAGTGCAGGGTGGGAGAGGAAGGTCTAGAAACAGAAAGGGGTAAGGGGGACACACAGAGGGGGCCCAGGATAATTTCAGGGAACCCATCACAATACAGGTACCACCTGGCTCAGGTCAGTGGTCCTCCAGCCCACAACTCCACCTCCCAAGGACTTCAAGGAATGTGTCACCCGACATTGGGTGACTTGATTCCATAGCTATAATTTATAGAGGTGTCTAAGACTAAACACCACATGTGTAACTTTTCAGAATGGTAACCGCCACTCTGTCTATGGAATAGTGTTACATAAATGAAGAACCCATTGATATTCCTCCTAGTGATATCTCTTGCTGTCCCACATAGTTCTCTAATTTATCGTGGCCAGCGCTAACCTTTTCGTCTCAGGAGAAACAGTTCTACAGCAAATTTTAGTTGTGAAGAAAAATGAAAATAATAGGGCTGTACCAAAGGCCTACCAAGAGCGACTTAAAAGTCTTCTTTAAAATTCCATGTCATTATTATTTGCAAAATCCATTATAAGAAATACGTTGAAAAACAAAATTAAGTAAATAAATGAATGGCTGCCTCTCTTTGAATTTCCTCTCGTTCAGGTACAAGGCACTGGCTACAGGTATGGAAGAGAAAGCAGAGGTATTAAGTTTCATCCCAAAATAACTAGATTTAAAAAAAAAAAATGAGTCCTTAGAAGGAAAACTGGAGAGCCACAGATTTACATGACTGGGACCGTTTATTTTACATACCTTAACATATGACCTCAAGTGGCTCTCCAATCCTTCCTCATGGCACTGGGCAACCACATGAATAATGACCCTACACACCACAGAAATGAACAAAGCAATGAATAGTAATGTGGGAATGAGAACATTTCATTATTACACAGTAGCTGCAGAACAACGATGATGCTACTGGCACCACAGCCAACAAGGAAACGAGGAATTAGATGGGGGTCCCTACACATGGGATCAAAAGAAACTTCTTAAATATAATGGTCAACACATACTAGCATCCCAGATATGTATGACCGTGCTCCAGATGTGGACAGACTGAAAGGGAAGGAGGCATCCGCCTACCCGCCTCTTACCGTGTCACGTTGACGGCGACTTCCTCCTGGGTGGCTCTGGTGAGGACGCGGAACAGCTGGTTTAGGATGGTGGGCAAGAAAGCGATCATCACGTGACCTTCCATCGCATGCAGGCTCTGCGGACATGCAACGGCCCTTGTGTGACCTTAAGACAACCAACCCTGCACACACTCACTTGCTCTCTCTCTCTCTCAAATAAAGGAAAAAACTTTTTTTTTTTTTTTTTTTTAAAGAGCCTAACCCCAAGCAATTTCCAATCAGTTCCAAACAAGGATGGAAGAAGTCTATCTGAACAGTGGAAGGCAGTGGTGGGCAGAATAGGGGACAAAGATGTCCACATCCTAATCTAGAACCTGTGAATATGTTACATGGCAAAAGGGAATTAAGGCTGGCCTTAAGGTAGGGGGACTGTCCTGGATTATTCAGGTGGACCCAACGTCATCACAAGGGTCCTTAAAGTCAGAAGAGGGAGGCAGAAGGGGAGAGCCAGGGGGAGACGTGCCGAAGGAAAGAATGGTCAGAGATGGAACGCTGTTGGCTTTGAGATGGAGGAAGAGGTCACTAGCTATGGAATGAGGGCAACCTTCAGAAGCTGGGAAAGGACAAGGAAACAGAGTCACTCAGAGTTTTCAGAAAGGAACTCAGCCATGTTAATAACACCTTGATTTGGGCCCAGTGAGGCCTGTGTCAGACTTCGGACATACGGAAGTGTAAGAAAATAAATTCGTGTTGTTTGGAGCCCCTGAGTTTATGGTAATTTGTTATAGCAGCAACAGAAAACTAATTCAAAGATTCTTCTTAAACTCCTAAGGCTCTCTGTGAGATACCTGAAAGAAAACTTGGCCAAGCAGTGATTTCAGAACTCTTCATTCCACGTTCCTTGCTGAAGTCAAACAAACTCATATTCCATTTCTCACATTTTTTTTTCTTAAAGATTTATTTATTTGAGAGAGAGCGCGAGCGTGCGGGGGGAAGGTGGAGCGAGAGGGAGCATCTCAAGTCCACTCCCCGCTGGGCATGGGGGCTGATGTAAGGCTCAATCCCAGAGCCCCAAGATTGTGACCTGACCTGAAATCAAGAGCTGACCACTTAACCGACTGAGCCACCCAGGCGCCCCCATTTCTCACATTTCTTATGTTTTGTCCTCATGCCCAGGGCGCTCTTTTAGCTGCTCTCCTTTTAAAAAAACATTCCCATGGAACCACATTCTGGATAATGCTCCCCTACATAAACCCCACCTTGCTCTCGCTGTTCCAGGATGCTGGGAGACCCCGACCCCGGCACAACACTGGGGGCAGGTATGTGCATTCTTTCGGTTCTTCCGGTTGGGTTTTTTTTGGGGGGGTTCCCCCACTTAGCACACATTCTCCAAGGTTACATTATCACCTACAGTGAACTAGAAATTACTTAACGGTGGGACTAAAGCCACTGCTTCTTATGTGCCTGTTACTGTGCTCTGTACTGGGGAGCACTCAACTGATAGCCTGTGCTAGTGAGTGCTTTTCTATGCAGAGAACAATGTGTTTTGGGTTGGGCCTAAAAACAGTATATGTGGGATGAGGATGAAGGCAGGAGTTGTCCTATTTCTTTGCTTCTTCTTCTTTTTTTTTTTTAAATTAAGTTTTTAATTTTAATTCCAGTAGAGTTAACATACAGTGTTCTGGAGTTGTCCTATTTCTGAGTCCACTTCTTGCCACCATGTAAAACCACACAGACTATCAACGTGAGAGTATCTAGCTGAGAGCATCCTTCCAAGGTTCGCAAGTGGTTAAGAACAATATTCGCCACCAAAATGAAAACCCAACCTACCCCAAACTCATTAAAAAGGGATCACTAAGAAAGTGACCTGATACCTTAAGATATTTTACAAGTTCACTCCCTAAGGCTTGGGCTCCAGATTCAGTTTTCTGGCAGTACTGGAAAAAATTATGTAAATGCTGATCCTGGTGGGGGGGGAAGGAGAGAAAGAAAGCAAGCCTGTTAGCATGATGCTGTGGAAACAGGAGTAACTGCTTCTTGCGGCATGCATGTTTTATTTAAACTATGAAACTGATCATATAAAAATGAAAATATCAAAGAAATAAAAATAAAAGTAAATTTTAAAAAAGATTTCAAAGATCCTCCAACAAAAGAAGAAAACTGTTGAGAAATGTTACTTATATTATTCATTTATATCAGTACATAAGAGCACCTTATAATGCACTTTCTTTAATGAAGGACCTCTAGAGTAAAAATATATCCATATGACATTATCAATTAGGATTTTGTTTTACCAAAAAATAGTGCAAACTCGTTCATTCAGCCATCACTGCCAACACTACTGGAATAACACATACCTGAGTATACACTGTGGAAACCAGATGAGTTGAAACTTTCAGCAGTGGCTTGCTTCCATCTACCCATTTAATTTCCGGACCATAATGCTGAAAAGATAGGGAAGGGGAAAAAACCATCCCAACAAATCAGCGACCTTGGCTTTAAACACCATGTTCACGGACGGGTCTGAAGAGGAGTCACAGGCCCAAACAGTATCAGTGACTCAAGAGTTACGGGTGGCTAACAGCAGAGATGCAACTAGTGCTCATTTTCCCCCACTTTCTTCCCCCAAAGACACTGCCCTCCTTCCTGGATTTTCCAAGTTATCTTTTGCTTAGTTGCGGCTGTCGAATTACTGTCCATTTGAGATGGAAAGAATCCTATTTCACCAATGACTCAGCCAACCCAGAGCTCAGGACCATGAAAGTGGTGGCAGAAGATGGCACATCCAGCATATAGGACAGCAGAAGAAGTCCTAACGTGGGTAAAGGGCCAATCGTCTATGTGTGCTTATTTTGATTTCTGAAACCTCCATTTTTTTCTTGTTCAGACTAGCAATTTTAACTGAAGTTTACATGATTTCCCCTGATTTCGGAATATTTTGATGATTTGTCCATAACATGGACCCAAATTTGGCACTACTCAAATGCGGAAAAACATTAAAAGCCATTTAAAATGAAATGAAAACTTACCTAAGCTTGTTATAAAACTGAAGTCTATAAAACTTAAGATGGCTTAAAAAATGCAAAACCAACTAACCAATTAGAGAAATCTAAGAAAATCCAGGCTTTTCTGGATCAGAAATGTATCAGAACGGGCTACCCTGACTTCCTCTAAGCTAGAGACAATTCCTAATACTTGGCGTGACTCTCAGAACACATCCCTGTTTGAGCATGGCCAGTTTGCAGTGAAAAACTCCTACGTCATCCAGCGTCTCCACATCTCCATTGCCCTGCTGAGATGCTGCTAGTTCAGGGCTTCTACAATGCCCAAACCGTAATTCTAAATTTGTGCTCTCGAGAGCACTGCCTTCCACCGGCCTATGCTTACTTGAAAATGAATAACTAAAACCAAAATGTTGGGACCAGCAAAAACACTGTGTGCTCTTTTGTGTTACTGTTGCTTTCGTTGATTTTTCATGTTTTCTGAAAGTAGTGGGATAAATGAATCTTAAAGTCCTATACCCGGCCCATCCCAAGCTCCTGGTAGCCAAGGTAGCCAGACGGGAGATTGGCTGAGACGGGAACCTGCTGTTCACTGGTTACCACTCTTCCATCCTTCAGGAGGGGAAGCCAGGAATATCCAACTGTTGAAACAAAGCACAAAAAACTTCACTGTAGGTATTCGAAAACGTATGAAGGAAAGTCAGTGCTACTCAGCTGCCGGATCTTTAAGGCCCTGAACTAGTCTCTACAGAACATTGTCTACAATGTACTTTGGCCTCTTTGGGATTACAATTCTAAAATGATCTTTTAAAACAATTTATATACGCTACCTTCACAAACGTCATCAAAAACTCCGAAAAGGGGAGCCCCTGGGTGACTCAGTAAGCGTCTGACATCCGCTCAGGTCAAGATCTACAGGTCCTGGGAGGAAGTCCTGTACTGGGCTCCATGCTCAATGGGGAGCCTGCTTGTCCCTCCCCCTCCCCCAACTCTCTCTCTTCCCTCTGGCTCTCAAATTAATAAAATTCTAAAAAAAAATAAAAATAAAAATTCCTCAAGAGGATGAGGGCTCAGAATCAAAATAAAACTTGAGAACCTAATACATAAGTTATGAATGATCAAGGTAATGATGAAATCCCAAACCTTGTGTTTCGACAACATCCCTCTTCTTTGTGCTGCCTTTACTTGAATTATCACAGCTGACATGGAAGAATGTGAACAGCAAGTGGTGCTTTTCGTGCAGCTGGGTAGGCAGTTCTATTTTAATCTGCAAGGAAGTAAATAACTACCTTTTTAATATCTTAAAATGAAAATTCTTGATGAAAGCAGCCACACATGGCACCCAAAGCACAAGCGTCGGTTTGGTTTCCGAACTGATACTAACATTTGCAGTTAAAGAAGTGAGAGAACAGAAACTGTGCTAAAGAAATGGATCCACAATACACTGTTACAGGCTGAATGTGTGCCCCCCCAATTTATATGTTGAAATCCTAACCCCCCCTGCAAGGTGATGGTATTTGGAGGTGGGGTCTTTGGGGTGATTAGGCCATGAGTGGGATGAATGCTCTTACAAGAGATCCAACAGAGGACCCCCCCCAACTGTCCACCATTTGAGGGTACAGTTGAGAAGTCTGTGACTGGGAGGGAGAAGGCCCTCACCCGGCCATGCTCGCATTCTGACCTACAACTTTAGCCTCCAGGACCGTGAGTGCAAACATCCACTGTTTACCATGCACCCAGTCTGTGGTATTTCGTTACAGTAGCCCGAGCAGACAAAAACATTCACCAACCAGAAACGGAAGGAAGAGTTAGTATTTCAATTCTAGAAAGAACTGGAAACCATGACATCAACCACTGCATTAGCTTAACACAGCAACGGCACAATGAAAAACCAGGATAGAACATTTCAAAGAAAGATTCATAGGGTATTTTCAATGAGCTACCCTATCATTCTACCATAAAGAAACCTACCCCATCATTCTATCATAAAGAAACCCAATAATGAGAAAGAAAGATTCTCAGGTCCGACAAACATAACTACACTTAAGTATGAATCTGTAAGAAAATATGTCAGAATATTAATTGTGGTAGTAACAGCAGAGATTTTGACTTTTTCTTTTCTATTATCTGCATTTTCCAAGTTTTTAGAGTGAATGTTACGTTTGTAATTAGAAAAGATGATGTAAAATAAATGCTCCAATCTTTAGTTCTAGCACTGTAATTTCAGTATAGTATGCACTTTCTCTTGTTTTTTACTTTACTAAGCAAAGAACTTAGAGTTTTCCTTAAGACTGGTTAACTGGATTTTCCCTTGAAAACCTCCTCGCTTACCTCATCATAAAATTCGGGGTTTTGGTGATGGTGTAAAACTGCAGCAAAAGCACTTCTTGTGAACACGGGCCCGCCAGGTCTGCCATAAATGCACTAAAGGAAGAGTTAGCAAAGAAAGACACCAGTATTTAATGAACACAGTCAGAAATTAAACTCTGGCATGTTGTGGATTTCTTCCACCTAGGAGACTCCAGAGCCTTCAGCCCCCTTTCTCCTGGGTCCAACCCACCCTCCAGTCCACCCGCCAGTACCACCTCCCTCCCCCCAGCACACACACCTGTCCTGTGGTAACCTGTCCACAGGTCCCTTTCACAGCTCCACACCTGCACTCATACAATCCCTCTGTCTGAATGACCTTCCCTTCCGCGGGCACCGAACTCCCATGTGTCCATCAAGAAATGATTAATTCCATCCTCTGTGTCCCCTCAGCATTTTTTGTACTAATTATTCAGTTTGGACAACAAACCATTTCTATGTGCCAGGAGCTTTTTCTCCATGACTACCTTTCCCCCTAAGCCGTGGATTTCTTGAGGGCAAAAACTATTATTATATTCTTCTTTGCATCTTTGTCTCCTTCCCTTCTTGGAAAGTCATTTCCACATAGTCATAGTAAAGAACATGGAGCCAGACTACCCGGGTTTGCACAGTGCTTCTACTAATGGATCGCCGAAAGCAACTTATTTAAATTCTGTGCTTTAGTCTCATCTAAAAAATACTGTTAGGAGAATTAAAGGAGTTTAATACCTATAAGGCTCTAAGTTCAGAGACTGCACTATAATAAGCATTCAGTAAACACCACCAAAGATTTATTACTATTATTATTACTATAATAATAAATATCAATCTATTTTTATTATTATTTCTGTTACCAATCTTACTAATATAATTCTTAGCACCCACACAAAGCCGGGCTCATAGTAAGACATGGTATGTTTACTGAACTGAACATACATAAGAAACCTTCATCCCTAAAGAGTGTAATTAAACAGAAACAGTCAATGAGGAGCAAGAACACAATTACTCCACAGTCTATAACATTCAGCCAATGTGGTTAAATATTGTGAAGTCACAATATTTTTTTTTTTTAAAGATTTTATTTATTTATTTGACAGAGAGATCACAAGCAGGCAGAGGCAGGCAGAGAGAGAGGAGGAAGCAGGCTCCCCTAGAGAGCAGAGAGCCCGATGAGGGGCTCGATCCCAGGACTCTGAGATCATGACCTGAGCCGAAGGCAGCGGCTTAACCCACTGAGCCACCCAGGCGCCCCGTGAAGTCACAATATTTTTATGTCTGTTGATTATAATGTGCTAAATTCCTTTAGTTGTACAATACCACGCAGGTCCATTTTTAAAACGGAAAAATGGGGGTGCCTGGGTGGCTCAGTGGGTTAAGCCTCTGCTTTCGGCTCAGGTCATGGTCTCAGGGTCCTGGGATCGAGCCCCGCATTGGGCTCTCTGCTTAGCAGGGAGCCTGTTTCCCCCTCTCTCTCTGTCTGCCTCTCTGCCTACCTGTGATCTTTCTCTCTCTGTGTCAAATAAATAAATAAAATCTTTAAAAATAAAATAAAGTGGAAAAATGCAAACATACATAAAAAAACAAACCTTCAGAGGCTGAGAGTCTTCCTCATCTGAATCTTTGAATTCAACGCAAATAGCAATATTTCTGGCCTGCAGCAATATTTAAAGAAAAAAGTAAAAAGAAAATGAAACAAAAAGCCAGAATATGTATTTATAAGAGAACAGGAGAAGCCAAAACCTGAGAGAGTTTGATACCAAAACGGAAACCTCGACCTTTGCACTCACCTTGGCGAAAGACTTTTGACTGTCGTATTTCAAGTACTTTGGATAAACATAAAGGTGATTGTTGTAGATGGTGTAAGGCTGAGTGTGTTTGGGTATGCAGGGCACAAACTCCTCTACTTCAAATGTCACTGGAGTTTTACTACAGGTTTCAAATTGCTTCATGGGGATATACGATGAATTGACATAATCTGGAAAATTAAAAACAAACAAATTGAAGTAAAAGTCAAGCAACATTTTCTCTGGTTGTTACAGAGAACTTACACTTACTAGGAAAGTCTGAGGAAACATTATCGATCGTAATGTCTAGATTGCCCAAAATCACTGGGAGCTTTGCCATCTTCTCAGGTCTAGGAGCAAAAGAAGAGAAAAACCACATGTCTGTAAGTTAGGTTAGCTCTAAAACCTAAATCCTAGGGCAGCACTTCCCAGAGAAATATAACATGAGCCACAAAAGTAATTTTAAACCTTCTAGAAGCCACATCTTAAAAGGTAAAAAGAAGCAGGTAAAATTAGTTTTAAGAAAAACAATGAATTCTGGTACACTGAAAAGAAATTTAAAAAATTTTTAAATAAATTAATTTTTAAAAAAAGAAGATATTTTATTTGACCCAATTTATCCCAAGTGTTACTATTTCAATAGATAATCAGTATAAGACGTTATTCTAATTCTCTCAATCCAGAATGTTCTACACTCACAGCTCGTCTCAGTTTGGAGCTGCTGTATTTCTCGTGTTCAGTAGTCCGCTGTGGCCAGTGGCTCCCATGTTAGGCTGCACAAATCTAGGTAAGAATATGGGCAAGATCTACCATCTCTGTGAACCACTCCATCCTCACCCCCATTCTTGGCTCGAGTTGTAACAATACAGAGCTGGAAGCCGTCTTAGGCTCCCGTGTCCAGTGAAACGCGGGACACAAAGTAGGTGCACAGGGAAATGGCTGGTGTTTGTATCTGGTCTAACAGTCCAGTCCCAGAAAGCCCTCTGTGAAGCTCCTGCCAAGAACTCCTACCGCATCAACCCTTCCCAGTTGGAAGGAGACTTCGACACTGCCATTTTGACACCCAGGCTGCTCTTCCTCACTTCGCCTCTCTGGAACTTCCCCTCTCCAAGGGACCTGGTTACACTTTGCCACGTAACACCTTTCAACCATCTACAAACAGCAACCACACCTTGCTGACGTCCGCCATTTTCCAGCTCTTTTGGGCCTTCCTCCAAAGTCATTTCCCCCTAGAAGAATGTTCCATTTATATCAAGGTGCCCAAACTGCACACAGCAGGCCTAGGAAGGTCTGACCAGGTGGGGACTGAGCAGCTGTCTGGTTTTGAACAATACATGCTTCTACTCATGTAGCCAAATCCTATTATTTTGTGGTAGTCACACCACCCTGGTGATGTACATTACATTTAAATCACCTAAAATCCCTGAATCTTTTTCCACATGCTTTACTATCATGCTATCTTTCTCCATCCTGAATTCATACAATTATGTTTTTTGGGAACTCAGAACAGGATTTGATTTTTTGCCTTGAGGAAATTGCACTCTTTTACATTTGAGCCATTTCTAGTTGATCAAACCCTCCTAAGTCCAGATTCTAACATCTCATGTATTAGGTATTCCTAGTAGCTTGATGTCATGAAGGAATTTCATCAGCAAGTTACATTCTCAAAAAGTCACTGAGGATGACACTGTACAGAATGCGGCCAAGAACAGGTTCCTTCTCAAGCCTCTAGAAGCTCACCACTAGCCCACTCATCACCCGTCCTGGCATCTGGTTACTCCAGCAGTGGAACTGTCCACTCATGCATGCTACACTTCTCTGACTGGTTCCCAGGACGTCAGCATAATACGTACTTGTCAGAGGCTTTGCACTCCTCTGTGGTATCAGTTCCGCAACCCAATTAGAAAGAGAAGAGCAGAAATGTGGTTAGGACGACTAGTTCAACATGACATGGCTTAATCCTAGAAAACAGAATGCTGCCTCGTGGTTCTTCGTAAGCCACCTGTTCAATGATGTCTTTTTAAACGCTGCCAGAAAACATCAAAGCTCACTGGCCTACAGATTCTGCATTTCGTTTTATTCCTATTTTTGAAAAGTTCCTATTCTTGCTCCTGTTACCTGGTAAGGAGCCTCGCAGGTAACGTGTGTTGTCTATCCTGGGATATTGTTCACCCGCACCAGGACTTCCTAACAGTCTTAAATTCTTTCCTTTCTTTTTTTTTTTCTTTTATGATTTATTTATTTATTTTAGAGAGGAGAAAGCATGCGCATGAGCAGAGGGGCAGAGAGAGAGGGAGAGAGAACCTCAAGCAGACGCTTCGCCGAACGCAGAGCCTGATGCAGGGCTTGACCTCACAGCCCTGAGATCATGACTTGAGCAAAAACCAAGAGCTGGATGCTTACTGACTGCACCACCCAGGTGCCCCCCACAGTCTTAAATTCTTATCCTTATGACCACAGACCATGCTGAGCTCATTCATCTTTGCCTACTGCCAACTCCAACTTCCAGAATCACTTTCTCCTAGTGTTTCTCTCCTTTCTGCTTGTCTTTTGTTTATATCTGAGTTTAAATGAGCAATTCCTTGAAATCCTGAGAGAGATCACGATCAGGAAGGCAAGTCAACAATCTTCCCACACATTCCGCCTTCAGTTAAAATGAGTTCTGGCCAAAAGATGTCCAGGGATAGCCCGGCATCACCCCTACAGCTTGCCCCTGTGGCCACTGTGTGATTTGTTCAAAAACACAATATTCTTTGCTACTCGCAGGAAGACTGTGCCTTTGACAATCAACTTCCTGGGAGCTGTCGCGGGTCTCCCACCCACTGCATGCTCCCCAGATGATACACTGTCGGAGCCCCTCTCAGCTTCACACAAAGCTCCTCAAGGGACACCAACCCTGAGACCCATGGGTTTCTGTGCAGTGTTAAATTTTCCTGACATATACTGCCTTGCTCCACCTCTTCCTCCAAACAACTCAACGCTGCCCACATACCACAACACACGGCATCCCACAAAATCTCAGAGATACCGCTGAAGCTGTAGCTGCGTCCTCGAGTCACAAGTACTCTGTTTATTACAAAGAATATTCCAAATATGAGTATTCAGGGATGTCGTCTTTCTCACCCCTTCCTAGTTACTTCCGCCCATAAATGGGTCAGTACCGTCTTCACCATTCTATCCCTCTGACATCATCCTCATATGAACTTGTGATAACTGGATTGCTAAGCAACAAATTTTAATTCAACAATCTTTGCTGGAACTCTCTGTATAATGTGTTATTTCCTTCTCTGTCTGACTATACTTATTCCTCATTTGGTTTCTTCCCTCTGCCGAGAGCTTCTGCTTCTGGCTGCTAGTTCTACAGAGGCATTATGTCCACGCATTTCCAAGAAAGCACAGATCTGAGCTTTGTTCCACACCACACGGCACATGGGCTTTGTGGAAGCTTAGTTTTTTAAATATAATGTTCAACTTACTTCAGAAGTTTAGGGGTTTTATTGAACGTGGCTTATCAGACATCAAAACCTACAAACAACAGAAATTCTACTGGCTTTTTTACATGCATTTGCAAAGTGGTGGTGGTGGGTCTGTGGGTGTTACACAAAGCGGATTCTCTTGTGACTGGGATTAGATTTTGTTTAAATCTGTAAAGTATATATATATTCCATGTAAAACTTAAAATACTTGAGCAGGAAAACCCATCCTAAAACTTCATTTAAAAAATGTATACAGTAGACACATGTAGGGTATCTGGAATTTGGGAACTGCTTTTGTATACATATGAAGTTAGGAATGAGGCTCATTCTCACTCTTTTTTTCTCTTCCCATTGCCCATACAACTGCTCGACAATCCCCAGAGGCAGGGAGAGTATTACAAACCAGCAGTCATCCCATGCCAACAGGCTGGGTGTCCTCACCTGTGTTTCCGCTGCCTGGTTCCCCCTTCTCTACTGTCTGTCCTGACCCATTAAAGTGACTGACCAGCAATACAGGTGTGCTTGGGTCTCCTGTAGTCCCTAAAAGCTTTGGAGTCACTTAAAAAATGTATATGCCATTGAAAGAAATTTGAGATGTTTTTGTTGAAAAGAAATCACTGAACTGATGTCTATGAGATAGTTCAAAAACCGTTTACCAAGTGCTTACGGTGGTACAACACATGCTCAACTGAGCATCACAGACAGAACACAAACACGGAATGATGATTCCCGTCCTCAATAAGACATGTTAAGAAGCACTTCCATCCAGTGTGTGCAAACCTCCATGGGAAGGCCAGTGTCTAGTGTACTGAGAAGGAAAGGGACGAGGTGAGTCTTCTCGGTGAGGGAAATCACCCTGCCATCCGTTTTCCTTTATTCCCCCCACAGCTGTAGGATTACAAGGACTATGAGGGTTCCCCCTTAAAAAGAAGAGGAGATTCAAGCTGAGAAGGTGCATGACCTGCCCCAGGTCCCCCGACATGGACATGAGTTACAGACTGGACTCTGAAAGAGGAGTAGGGGTCCCTCGGAGATCCAAAGTGGAAGAGAACATGATTTAGGCAGAGGGCAAAGCGTGGTGGGGTGAAAGTGCCCAGTCACTTAAGAGAAAGGCAAGTAGCCCTACCTGGCTTGAGCGCAGTGTCACCAGAGGGAAATGGAGGTCAGAATGTCAAATTTGGACACGAAGCACACAAAGGTACAGATGAAGACATATATGAAGTCTCATGCACAAACCCTAATAACATTATTAACTAAACTACCCAATATGGTAGTATTAACTAAGGTTTATACTTAGGCAGCTCTTCTTGCCCACAGCCCTGTCTCTGTGCTTTAATAAAAACACCTTTTCGCACTAGGAAAAAAAAAAAAAGTTTACATTTAAAAAGGAATGTTCTATTTTTATACTTTACCTTCATGCCTTCAGATTTCCTGCAGAAGTTAGAAAAGGCACCACCATGAGCAAGTCAATTATAAAATACCAAGTGTTTCTTCTTAGACAAATATTTCTGGAAGCATATATGTCAGCAATACCATTTATCTGACAGAATCATTTTCTTACTAAATCTTGGAACACAGCCCTTGGTAATTACTGGGAGGGGAAGGGGGAAGTGGCTTATGAGATTTGACAGCTGTTTTCTAAAGACTGGGGCAGCTTGAGAAAATTTTTCCCATCCATTTAATAATGACACTTTGAGACAATCATGGGAACAGAAACAATAGCTTTGCATCCAAGCTAGTGCCCAGGCCAGTGACACAGGATTATTCTTTGTAAAAATAAATAAATAAATAGGAAAGGAAAAGAGCAATACTAAGGTTAAAAAAAAAAAAAAAAAAAAGGAAAAAAAAAAAAAAAAAAAGGAAACCTCCAGTTCCCTAATTCCACTGTGGAAACCAGAGGGAATGGACATGGGCATTTCTCCGGATTCTTGCTGTGAAGGAAAGACAAAGCCCCCCCATGACAGCTGCACCTTCGGATGCTGATAGCATCACACCCCTATTTGCCAGTTTCTGAGTCTCTCACTGGCCATGCTCCTCCCACAAGAGCCTTCCTCGTGAGCACGCCCATGAAGGCCCGGAGTGCCGGGGAGAACACTGCTGGGCTCTGAACCAGGGAAGGCCTATGCTGTTTGCTGCCTGGCCATGGCCTCTTGGCTCAGATCATTCTTTCATTAAAGACCCCATAGGGTCCTACCCCTGGGCCTCCACTGAGGACCAGAACTGTGAGCTGGGACTACCATCAAAGCACCACCACCAGCCAGAGCCATCTCAAGCTAGTCAGTGTAGGACGTAACTTCTGATAGGGCTTCTAACCTCCATTACACATAAAAAACTCCATTGTTTGTTTGTCAGAATATGAAAATAAAAGTTAAAAAAAAAAAAAAAGCCCAAGTAAAATCACGGAAAGCCATAAGGTAGAAGAGAAAAGCCACCTATACAGCCATCCCTCAGCGACAACCATGACCACCATTTTGGTGTATATCCCTCTCTTTCCATCTGGCTGGCTATTTGCCTATCCATTTCTTCATTTATACACAAAAAGAAATATATAAAATATTTTCTTCTCAAAAATGAGGTCACAGATACACTTTCACTTCCTTAACAATATAGTGTGTACACCTTCCTAAGTGATTACATTTGGACCGACGTCGTGATTATTAAGAACTGCATGATAGTCCAGTGCAAGAAAACTGTCATCTATTTAACTAAAAGTGACTAAAGTTTTCAAAAAGCGAAACAAAGTAAGATGACTTTTTGTTCTACAAGCAAGGGAGAAACGTGACAATAATTACTATTTGATGACATGTTGTATATGATAACACTCACTATGAGTAAGTAATCATTTTTAAGAGATGCTAATTACGGTTCTATTTAGAATTTTGAAAAATCAGAAGGAAGAGAAGTAAGAATAAGGCAAAAATGAACTTCTAACAGCCAGTCCTGAGTTCTAAGCAAAGTGACATTTTTACTTTGACACGTGGGGTTTTTTTCCCCCCAAATAAAAAACTAAGATGGTAAAGGTCCTATGGTACAGAATAACTAGAGGCTGGCTCTTGGCCATTCTTTTCATTTCATTATTTTTTAATACCCTCAGTTCATTCTCATTCACAGAATTTTCCCAGAAAACGTCTGAAGTTTTTATGTCCCTAGCAAAGGAAATGTCCTTAGCAAAGGAAATCAGTTTTGTGAGTTTCAAAGTGAACCCATTATGATGGAACACTAAACAGCGCCGTGATAGAAGATTCTCAGCCGGGCTGCGCCAGCCACTACTTGGCCTCTCTTCTCCACCTTGCTGTGGGCTGAACGGCATCCCCAAACACATCTGCTAAAGTCCTAACCCCTGGTACCTATGGATGCAGGGTCTTTCCAGACGTAATCAAGAGAAGATGAAGTCGCTGCGGGTGGCCCTAATCCAGCATGACACATTCCTTTAGAAGAAGGGCACCACACCAGAAACGCACAGGAAGGCATCCACGGGGAGCCTGAGGCAGTCACTGGACGGATGCCGTCACAAGCCGAGGAATGCCTGGGGTCATCAGAGATGAAGGAACCAAGGAAGGATCCTCCCCCCACAGATTTTGGAGCAAGTGCAGGCCTGCCAATGTCTTGGTTTTGGAATTCTAGCCTCCAGAACTGCGAGGGAAGACATTTCCGTGGGTTTAAGCCACCCAGTCTGTGGCACTTTGTTTTGGCAGCTCTAGGAAACGCACACACTCATGGGTATAGGTAAAGCACTGAAACAATGCTTGTAATCAGGAAGCACTATGTAGGGTACTGTCCTTCCCTTCCATCGCCCATTCAGGTAATGGTACCTGAGTCACTCCATTGTGCAGGTCGGAAACCTGGGGGTTATTTATCTGAGACCGCTACCTGTCCACTGCTCTCTCCTTCCACCCTTCACCCAATCGGAAATCCCAGACAGAGGAATGGTGGGTCCCCTGATGTGACCCCAATTAGTCCCCTTCTCCCTCTGCCACTTATCCTAGCTTTGCCAAGTCCTTTCCCATCTCCTGCCAGTGGTCCCTCCACTGTCTCCTTCCTCTGAAGGCTCATCTCTATCCTCACACCACCCTCCACAGCACCACCAAAAACATCATTTGAAGAATTCAAATTAACCAGGATACCCTTCAATTTTAAATCTCTTCTTCCTTCCCAAGGACACGAGGCAAAGTTCCACGCTCCCCCAACTGGCCCTATGATGTTCAAGCAGAGCCCACGCCCCATCCCCACCAAACACCTTCTGTCCCTCAGGTGTGCAAATAACAAGAAAGGCTTTGAGACTCACTTCCGGAAGTCTGCCAGTAACTTGAGCATGTCATCATTGGAGAGCTTATTGCTATCTTGCCTGTAAAGAGCAGAGAATCTGGCATTTTTGTCAAGGTTTCCAGATGCATCCTTAAACAACGTCCTGAAATAGCCAAACAACATTTCTAAAGTGAGTTTCCAAAAGGCCAAAATAAATCCACAACTTAACTTTGGTTTCCACGTGAAGACCAATTATTATTCCATTGGCTGTATGTAGCTAACAGAAATCTCATTATCTAAAAACACGGAAGACATTTATGAGGAGGAACACAACTAACTCAATTTACATAGAAAACATTTCCAGCATATGGCTCGTGCTTAGGGAACAACATACACAGTGAAATGCTTCAGAAGCAGAGCTCACAATTAAGGATGATCTGCAGGGACCACCCCCCACCCCGCCCCGCCACAACAGCCCACTCCCTTCCCTCCGCCTGGGCCGCTGCCCATGTGGAGGGACATGTGAAGGGACCTCTGGACATGTGGAGGGAGCCCGGGATACCGGTCCCCACACAGCTCTCCTCCAGCCAGCACCTTTCCTCTCTGCAACTCCACTAAGGGATTGTTCAGATAGGGAGGGGGCTTTTGTATTTTTCAGTTTTACACATTTAAATCCTCTTTGTCTCTTAACAATAAACAGAATAGACCTATCGATCTATATACCTCTCTTCATATATCTGTATCTATATCAAACGTACAGAAGATGTTGTCCTTACCTTGCTGCCCACGCAAATGGCATTCTGTACTGGCCTAGTCTTTGGCATGCCTGCTTGGCATTCTTCAGCACTTTCTGAGCAACCTTGAAGACATCAGAATCAAGCCATGAGACGCTGCATCCCACTGCCAGGACTGTGGTTTAAAGAGCCATCATCCCATGTTCATTAAACAAGCTCTTATCAGAGTACCAGATGCTTGGAAAAGCACAGTGATGGCTAATGAATATGGCTGGATTTATACGAGGTCCAGAGCATTCTGTTTAATGCAGTCGTTAGCAGTGATTTTCAAAGAATGAGGACTGTTTCTAAAATGTTATGTCTTTTCTAAAATGTTTTTATGGGCCACAAGCATACCATTTCATAGGCTTTCATAGTTCTTTATGAAGAACTTATGGCTACTTATAAGTCCACTGGGTTATTAACAATTGCTAATACTTGGTATTCACACCAAAATATATCATGTTAATTAAAGTTGAAATGAGAACTCTGATGTGCACTGGCCTGCGCAAATTCCCACAATCTGGGGGGACAGATACTCATTATATAAGACATTACAGGTGCTGAATTAAGTGAGACCAGAGTTTTTCATTGTTAGAGTCTCAGTTTCTAAGTATAAATTACTGCTATTTTCACTCCGTAAGGATCAGTTTTCATTTGTTGTGGGCTGACTTATTAACTCTGTGGTGCACGGTGAAGCAGATTCGCTTCGGCCTAAGACGTATGCATGGCAGGCCAACGAATCAACTCCACCCCTGCTGCGCAAGCTCAAGCAGATGACCTTCCCCCAAGTCTGCTCGTCTTGGACACAGCACAGCGACCAACGCCAAGTCTGACTCGGTCACGGTGGCACATTCGAGGGCCTTTTACAGCACTGATCCACACCACAGTCAAAGCAGTCGTGGGAGTCGAGATCTAGAGCCTGTGAACCAAGGTGTGCACTGCGGAGCTACAGCCTCGGCATGACCAGGGAGCTTGCCAGGAATGCAGAGTCTCGGGCCCCACCGCAGACCTGCCAGGTCAGAACCTGCATTCTGAGCAGACCCCCGGGATCTGTGCGCACCAGCTCTGATGAGTGCTCATCTTCTAGATGAGAAGGAGAAAGAGCGGTTTGTCTCGAAGTCAAACTGAAACCTGCTGTGGGACCCCAGACCATTAAACCTCTCTGGGCTCCACTTTCCCCACCTCAAGACAGAAGGGCATGAGCCATAATACTTTTCATTACCCCTTCCAGTTACCAGACATCATGATTCCACCACAACTGTGTGGTGGGAATCGTTGCCCTCACGAGTGAATTAGAAACGTGTCTTGATTGAAACACGCCCATAGCTCACCCAGCTCCTCCCCTTCTTCCAGTTGGGCATGTTCTTGTGGGGATCTGGGGTACACAGCCATAGGTAAAACGGCCTACCTTCCTGGAGGGGTAATTTCACTCAAACATTTTCGGATAGAAACTATCATTTTTAGGTTCTAATAATACGGACTATGCTGTGAGGTAAAATGTAATATTTGCATAAAATTTAAAGCTAAAACATAGGCTTCAAGTAAGTTTCACTGTTCCCTGCAGCAAACAGGGTCTGAGCTCACAGACTTACTGGGGGTGCAAATGGAACATGAGGTATGCAAAAGACTGAAAAACTCATTTCTGCCCTCTAGGGTTTTCTTCCTCCCTCCCTCCCTCCCTTTCCTACCCTCCCTCCTTTCCCTCCCCTCCTCCCTCTCTTCCTTCCTTTCTTTCTTTCTTTTTCTTCCTTCTTCTTTTTTAATCTATTCATGGCGGACACCTACGGAGACTTTCCATAAAAGTTTCCTCCTCCAAGACAAAATTTAATCTAAATGATGTTCCAGACCATCTTGGAAAACAGGAAGAAGTAATTTTGATACACATTAGAAAGCCATCCCTCAGTAATATCTCTGCCAAAACTTTTATTCTGATAAAAAATGGCTGATATAAAACAGATATAAAATGGTTGATATAAAATCTATTCTGATATAAAATGTTAATCTCTGCCTTAATACTTCGGAGGTGTGAATGCGTGGAATAATGCACACATGGCTGAGCTTTCCGTTCCGTAAGTAAAGAAGGAAGAGCAGACTTGCACAGATGCTCAACGGACACTGGGAAGCATGAGTAGAGCATAAAGTTGAGCCCAAAGGGAAATGTGATTTTGCAGGAACATGAGCTGCCAAATTTCAAACTGTGCACGTGGCAGGCAGAAGAGCAAAGATGGTGCATGTAGGCCCTGGAAATGAGTTACATACACAGGGACGTAGACCTTACTTGGGCCTTCACTGGTTATTAACCAAAACAGAGCATGGAGGACATTAGGGGAAGGAAGGGAAAAATGAAGCGGGGGAAGTCAAAGGGGGAGAGGAACCACGAGAGACCGTGGACTCCGGGAAACAAACTGAGGGTTTCAGAAGGTATAGGGGGTGAGGGGATGGGTGAGTCCGGTCGTGGATATCAAGAAGGGCACAGGTGGCATGGAGCACTGGGTGTTCTACGCAAACACTGAATCATGGAACAAGACATCAAAAACTAATGATGTACTGTAACATAATAAAAAAACAAACAAACACAGGAGCTAAAAGAGCTTCTCATGCAAGGTTTTACAAACTTGATCTAAAAAATAAAGTAGCTTCTTTCCAGGGACTAAACTTTACTCAGCTTTCATCAGCCAGAAAGGCATACTGTTGGAAGCAGTGTGCCTGGGAAGCTGGGCTTTCCCTGGCTGAGGGTGACAAGTGATAATGGTCTCCAGTGCATGTCACTGATCTGCAGCCTCGCCGGCGATGTCTCATATGTTATCTGCGCAGTCCCAGAACTGTTCCTGAGAGCGACCTGAGCGGGAAGCAGTATCATCCTTCAAGTACAGATGGCTCACCAGAGCCCAGAGAGGTGACACAACTTCTCCAAAGCAGCCAGCCTTGTTAGCACTCAGGACCCAGGTCTCTGACTCCTAGAACCTGCTCTTTAACAACCGCCCTCCATCCTGGGGACACCCCTGTGCTGTGGGGGGTGCCGCAGACAGGAAGAGGGGAAGCTCTGAAGCAGCTCGATCATTGTCCTTCAGAGCCAGGGGAGTGTCCCCTCCTGCTGCGGACCAGTCCTTGACAACAGAGCAGGGTCATCTCTCAGACGGACCACTTGTAAAAATTAATGTCAGACCAGCACAGATGGCACTCAAATGCCCACTCTACTAGGAAGCTCGATGTGCTAGAAGGTGACAAGCAAGTGCCTTTGGTCACAAGAGCTGTGGGACACTGAGCATGTAACTAAACCTTGGTAAACCCCAGTTTTCTGATGCCTGAAAGGAGATCTGGGACTAGATAACCTCTGAGATTCAAGTCTGCATGTGTCCACAGCAAGGCACTCCCCAACTAAGAAGCATACACCAAAGAAAGGAAAAACACCAAAAACACATCTTGCATGTTTCCCTTCCCTCTGCTATGGGAGTCACACCACCTCTGCCACCATAACCTGTCCCATGGGACCATACAGGGGACTGAAGCACTGACCTTACTGGCCAGACCACCTGCGCCAGACCCTTCCCATGTGCAGCCTCCATGTACATTTCAGCATAAACGGACCCAAAGGGAATTCCAGAATCCAAGAGACACATCAACAGCTTTGGCAATTATTTTAGGATGTCTGGGCAACTGAAACATTTTATATACATACGGGACTACTTTTCACTGAAAACTGGACACACCAGGTTAGGTGGAATAGTAAATCTATGTAAGTAAATCTATGTAAGTAAGTACATCTTCCAGAATATAAATACAGCCCAACTCTGATTTCTTTAAGCATTTCTGTTTTGACAGACAGACCTTTTTTCTAATTGCTCTTCATCATCACAAAGCGTAAAAGTCAGCCGTACCTTGGAAGAGTCTGAACTTTTCATGTATGGCTCGGCGCCGTGCGTGATGCTGCCCTGGAGCACTTTCTCAATTCTAGCCACGAGGAATATATCAGGGTGAGGACATGTGACTGAGAATATCCCCTAGGGAACAAATGATTTTCTTTAGTGGGTCCAAGTCACAGCCACGTTAAACAAAGCCCCTGAACGTTAAACCTGCTAAAGCAGCAAAGAGTGCGGACACAGTACAGCCCCTTAGGGGCACCCGGTGCTTGTCACTAGGTCATCGTCCTACCAAAGAGGCGATTTGGCAGGACGCCTGAGGGGCTCGGTCGGTGAAGCATCTGTCTTGGGCTCAGGTCATGATCCCGGGGTCCTGGGATCAAGGCCCGCATCGGGCCCCCTGCTGCGAGAAGGGGCCTGCTGCTCCCTCTCCCTCTGCCTGCTGCTCCCCTTGCTTGTGCTCTCCCCCCACCCAGTAAAAAAAAAAAAATTAAATTAAAAAAAGGCAATATGGCGGGTGGGGGAGCAACTAGCAGAAAGTTTAGAAAAAAAGAAATGACAAGCCAAATGCCATTTCTTGTCCTCTCAGCTAATCATATATGCAGTCAATAAACTCCACAGTCTCGTTCGACCCAGCTGTGCACTGCAGTGTCTTGCCACGCATTCACACAGCACGTGCGAAATAAGTCGCAGCAGGACCACTGCTGGGCGCGAGTCCCCCACCTGCTTCGGATACTGCATGGAGGCTTCATGAAGGATGTCCTGAAGGGTAGGCGAGCTCTGCCTGCCACCGTTCATCACAGCCGGGCACGTGGGGGCCAGCATCTGCCTCACGGAGAAATGGTTCAGGTCCACGTGGAAATCGGCAGAAATCTTTCGGTTGTATTTTATGTCAAACAGGGACAGAGTAACAAAGAAGGGCTCTACCTGAACGAAACAAAACCATCCAGACCATCACTATGGCTCCAACTGTCGGGGGAAAAGAGGGTTGCTATCGAAGAAGAAATTATTCAACCTATTTGTAAGGGCTGCTATAAATCACTGTCAAAGAGAAAGTCTCCGTCCCTATCTTTTGTCACAAACATCCCGTCTCTGAGGCTGAACAACCCCCGGCATCCTGACCTAAACACTGCATTTCTCCATCAGGAACTAGGATTTTCGGTCCAGACCACACTGCAATCGGCACATTGGTGACCTCTGAACAGTTTTGTAAATTATTTTTTAAAAGGGAAAATTACAGGGGCACCTAGGTGGCTCAGTGGGTTAAAGCCTCTGCCTTCGGCTTGGGTCATGATCCCAGGGTCCTAGGATCAAGCCCCGCATCGGGGTCTCTGCTCAGTGGGAAGCCTGCTTCCCTTCCTCTCTCTCTGCCTGCCTCTCTGCCTACTTGTGATCTCTGTCTATCAAATAAGTAAATAAAAATCTTTAAGAAATAAAAAAAAAATTTTTTTAAAGGGAAAATTACATTTGTGGTGGGTCCTTCTTCATTTTCTGCAACACAGCATTGTAAATTGAAAGATAAATCATTGCATTTGACAAGAATTCTCTTCCCAAACTTCTCTTCAAATGGCTTCACTTCGGGTTCAGCTGATGTGAAGTCAAGCTTCTTTAAAAGAAAATGTACAAAAATATATTATGCTCACATTAAAAAAAACCCCTAATAAACACATCCTAAGGAAATGCTGTAAAATATGGAAAAGATATATGTATATATACACTCATTTAATCATAACAGTGTTACTGTTTTGTAAGTTTATATAGCTTATAATAATGATTAGATAAATGATGGTATGCCTACTCAATGGGTTATTATACAGAGCTTAGAAATTATGGTTATGAACAACTTAGGTGTCCATCAACAAATAAATAAACAAAATCTGGTATATTGCCCATACTGTGGAGTATTAGCCCTAAAAAGGAAGGAAATTCTGACACACGCTACAATATGGATGGACCTTGAAAAACACCACGCTCAATAATCCAGACACGAAGACTGCAAACAAAAGGGGGAAAAATACAGCAGAACCGTCATGCCCTGGGGGCAGCTCTGGAGGTCCTTACCACGCCGGGTTCGGACTTTTGGGGGCACAGATGTGGCTCGTATGTGCCTTGGACGAGTCAGGAAACACCACTGCCTGCAGGGAATCTGCATTGATGCTTATTATTTTCTGATGGTCATTTTATGGGGTAAATTATATGTTCTTTGTGGACTCGAGGACATCCTGGATAGATCGCTCAGTTTTCAACAATCTACTAAATATGAAACACTCACAGTCATTGTGGTATGGTGATGAGATTATGGTTGTTTTTTATTTTTCCTTTTCCCCTGAATTTTCTATATTGTTGTTATGTTGCTTATAAATCCAAAGTAAACAAACATGCAAACACATAAATAAATGAAACATATCATCTGTCAAACATTTTCTTTCCCTGGCTTAGTTTTCAAATGTGAACATTAAAAAATAGTTCGTACCTGGGCATCTGGGTCCAAGTAAAAAAGTTTAACTCTGCTTTCACTTTTCAGTTTGATTTCTGCTTCTCTGGTACTCTGACAACAAGAGAAACAAAAAATTAAAAAATCACATTTAAAAAAACCCTCTTCTTACAGAGGTGTTTGAACATATCTGTCCCATCGGGAAGAGCGAGGCCACCAGACAACTCCACTCTCGTTCTGGAGAGTCAACGGCACATCAAGGAACAGGGACAGACTATCAAGTGGGCAGCACACGAGAAGACCTGATCCTAGAGGGTCAAAAACAATCAAAGAAAGCGGAAGAGAATAATTAAGCATTACTATCACGAAAGGCTCCGTAAAGCAAAGGAAGAGGAGACAGTCTCTGAATAAAGGGGTGGCTCTGAAGCACAAAATTTAGGAAAACACGAGCATTTGGGGCTGAATGAAAAGGCTGCACAGCACAGATAGACAAAGAATGGAAATGAGCCCAGATGGCAGAAAGAATTTTGGGTCCACCAAAGACTGAGGTATAAGCCCAGAAGGGAGTATGTTTTGAATGGTGGGATAGAGAAACTGACAGATCTTGAATGACTGCCATCGGTGTCTATGGCAGGCAGGAGGGGGCACTGCTGATCCATTCAAATAAAGACTTACTGAGAACCTCTTATGTGTCAGGCACTAGGGACACAAACATGAATGCAACACAGCACCTATCCCCAAGGAATACTAGCAAAGAAGACAGATTATAAACAGGCGATAAGAATGGCAGAGATAGCATACGGCACAGTGAGTGCTAACCTGGCCCAGGGGATGGCAGTGAGGGAAGAGTTTCCAGAAGAAGGCCCACCTTGAAATCCAAGAACATCTGGCAGGAAAGAAGGGAGTTGTGGGAGGAGGTTCCTGCAGGTACAAAGCTACAGTCTCCCCTGAGCAATGGTTAAGTCATTTATTACGACTGAATGCTGGGGCATGACGGGGAAAGTAAAGAGAAATGAATCTGGGATTTGTAGGTTGGGGACTGTAGATCTTCTTCAGAAACCACAAAATCCAAATGCACTATTTTTAAGCAAAGGAATAAAATAACCAGATTCTGCATTTTAAAAGAACCCCTTGGGCAGGACTGAGGCAGTGGGTTATAAGGGTTAAGGCCAAGAGGCCCAAATGGGCTCTTTATCACAGCTGCCTCCCCCCACCCCACAGCAGAGCCCACCTATAACAAAGCCTAGTCCTCACGTGGGTAGCCATTAACTGAGATCGCTAAGTCAGGAGGAAGGGGTTTGTGGAGGTGACCAAGCACGGAAATAAATGCCTGTGGACAGAGAAATGGCACATAAGCATGAGGCAGGGAGGAAGGCTGAAATTACAGACTTGGAGAACATCAGTCTAGAGGTGGGGACAGAGAAGCCTCAGAGTGGCTAAAATTCCCTGGGGGAGAATTTGAAGGGGTTTGAAGACAGAAGCCCTGGGGCCCCGACACTGAAGGGATGGTGAGAAGAGAAGCCACAGAGGAAGTGGGACAAAGGGAGGCAGAGACAGGAGCTGGAGAAGTGGAATTTGGGAACAGAAAGACATTTCGAAGACATTCACAAGATGAAAGTCATTGCCAACCACATTACTTTTCACACTCGGTGCCTCTAAATCTGTGTCCTGTTCCTATTACCCTCAATCTCCATGGTTAAGTCCACAGATTCGGAATAGGATGCCTCACTGACCTGTTCTAGCCCCACAGACCGACTCACATCTCAGCATGTGATGCCGCAGTGACAGCCACTGCGGCATCAGTGGGGAGGGTGTCCTGTCCTCTCTGCTGGTGGCTGAACTTGATCTATTAATTATATTGCTGGATCTCAGCTCATGAGAAACTGAGCAGCTTCCTAAAATTCTCAGTCATGAAACTGTCACAAGAGGTTGGTTCTCAGCAATGACCCAAACTCTACCACGACCAGATCTGAAAACCACCTGTCTCTGTCTAGCAAAATGAAAGGACCACCAGAATACCAACTAAGAAACTGTGTCCTAGTTCTAGCTCCCTTGTCACCTACCTATGTGAACGTGAGCAAGCCGCTTAACCTCTCTGAACTCCACTTCCATTTCTAAGTAAAAATGTTGAATAAGATCACGGATAGAGTCTCTTCGCACAGCAAAGTTTATCTTGATCTTCTCAGTGGGAGCTTTAAGGCTTCTAGAGGTGAGCATTCCAACATTCCCACAAATCGTTCCATATGAGCTGACGCAGGCTCTCTCCACACACGGGACAGGACAACTTTTTGACTCCATCTTGCCAATCACTGCTCCTAACTTCTCACATCAAAAGAGCCGAACATGTGCGTGCAGAATATACTTAGCTGAACCCAAAGAATTTGCTCTACTTTGTATACAACCCATGATGTTTCCTACCAAAAATGTCAGTACTAGGTGCTGCAAGCCACCACCACCAGTCATGCATTCTACTTCTGAATTCCTGCTCGAGTCTTCAACAAAGGCAGATCCTGTGATCTCAGACACTACAACAGAGTGATGGATTCTTAACGCAGATACAGTTCCTAGAGGGTTTCTCAAAGATGCTTGTTGTCAAAGCTGACTGTATCTGAGATCAGAAATGAACACAGCACAGATGACTGCTATGAGGTCCGTACAATAGAGGACAACCAGGGATGCAGACATATTAAAAGGAAAAAAAAAAAACAAAAACTAGCCAAAATAGACTCAAAGCATCCTGATGTTGCCACTAATATCCAAGGGACAGATTCTTCACTAGAGAATCCATTTAATGGGAAAGAAGGGACAACGTCAGAAGCAAAAATGACCTAAAAGCCTATCATCTACCTTAGATACATTGACAGCTCCACTATGTCACTGATTAAAAGTAAACTCAAAGCTCCTTAAAAGTTCCTCCCATTCCTCCCAAGGCTTACAACAAATGCATTAAACAGAGGGGACGCCTGAGAAATAGTGTTTGAAGGAATCACCAAGTAAAACATAGGCAGAAAGAAAATGTGGCTCAGGAAAGGCAGGGCTTTGCCCCAGAGCCAGGGAGTAACAATTATCTGGAAGGGTCACAATGATAAAAAGCAAATATATATTCATAAGAGCCAGTATCTCCATGCTAATATCCCAAATGCACATGTAAAACTTGTACAACCTTGGGGGGCGGGTCCTAGTATGATCCTTGTTTAGAAAAGGAGACACCGATGGGGCGCCTGGGTGGTGGTTCAGTAGTTGAACCTCTGCCTTTGGCTCTGGTCGTGGTCTCAGGGTCCTGGGATCGAGCCCCGCATTGGGCTCTCTGCTCAGTGGGGAGCCTGCTTCCCCCTCTTTCTCTGCCTGCCTCTCTGCCTACTTGTGATCTCTGTCAAATAAATAAATAAAATCTTAAAAAAAAAAAAAAAAGAAAGAAAGACAGAAGAGGAGAAACTGAGCCACAAGGGATAAATACTTTGCTTAAGAATTCAACACAATAGGGGCACCTGGGTGGCTCAGTGGGTTAAGGCCACTGCCTTCGGCTCAGGTCATGATTCCAGGGTCCTGGGATCGAGCTCCGCATCGGACTCTCTGCTCGGCAGGGAGCCTGCTTCCCCCCTCTCTCTCTGCCTGCCTTTCTGCCTACTTGTGATCTCTGTCTGTCAAATAAAGAAATAAAATCTTAAATTTAAAAAAAAAAAAAAAGAATTCAACACAATTAGAAAAAATTTTTTAAAAAAGATGGAGGAAGAGATCTACAAGCCAATAAAACACCCAAGATTGCCTGCAAACCACAAGATCTTTTATCTTTGACAGATTTGATAGGGACAAATCTGAGAGGGACAAACAGCCACAACTTGATCCTGTACTTCTAGCCTCCAGAACTGTGGGACAATAAATTTTTGTTGTATAAGCAAAAAAAAAAAAAGAGTTCAACACAATAAATGGAAGCCTGACTTCTGAGTCTGTGTGGCGTCAACGCAGACTCTTCAACTATTCGACAAGGAAAAAGAATAGATAAAGTATATGAACAGGCAAGTCAGAGAGGAAGAAACACAAACATCTGAAAATTGAAAAATCTCACTATTAAGCAGCAAAACACAATTGAAAGCAGTGAAATACCATTTTCACTCTCCTGGGGAGGACATAGAAAAAATGGGAATGTGAACTGTTATAACATTCTGGGAAGCAACCTGGCAATATTTAAAGCATTAAAAACACAATAACCTCTGACCTAGAGTTCCCATTTCGCAGACCATCCCTATTGAAATAAGAAAACAAGTATTTAAGCTTATGATATGCCATGTTGTGGGGAGCCTGGGTGGCTCAGTCGCTTCAGTGTCTGACTTCAGCTCAGGTCATGATCTCAGGGTCCTGGGATGGAGTCCCTTGTCAGGTTCCCTGCTCAGTGGGGAATCTGCTGGTCTCTCTCCCCTAACCCTGCCCCCTGCTCATGCTCTCTCTCTCAAATAAATACATAAAATCTTTTTAAAAATGTGTCATGTTGTTTATTATGTACTGTTTATAGAGGCTTAAAAAGGAAAATAACCCAAAATGTTCATGAATATGAAGGAGGTAAATAAAGTTCAAAATATCCACATTTAGAATATTATACAGCTATGAACACCGAGTAAACTTGTCCTTTATGGCCCCCAAGGGGCATCTTTACAAGATTTTTAAGTGACAGAACAAGTTTCAGAGTAATGTATATACCATGAGCACATTTTTTTAAAAAAACTAAAACTATCATATATGTGTGTGTATTTCCATGAGCAATCAGTTTGATGCAACAGGAATTACTACAGATTAGTAACACTCGTGTTCTCCAGGATGTGGGGATGGACCATGAAGGGAAAGAGTAACCCTATACAACTTTGGATATTTTTACTTATCATAGCAAACACCTTTATTTTTACTTAAATTTTAGTAAAGATAATAAAATAAATTCCTGTAATGAGTACTTTCGCAATCTAAGGGCCCACAAAGTATAGCCGTAAAAAAACATTATCCCACAGTCTACTTGTTCAGCACTTCTTGAAGTGACAGAAACCAGCTCTGCTCTTAAAATAATCCGTGGTCAGTCCAATGTTGTGGAGGTAGGAAGAATGGGGCTGGCTTTTCCCCAGACCCTGTCGCTGCTGTCCTGCTCACAACCCATCTAATTACTATGGGTTCAGAAGAAAGGAAAACGTGAAGAAAATGGACAATGACAGAGCCATTTTCTGTGAAAACGTACTTGCTCAGAAGTCAAAGAGAATGACTCATCTAAAACAAAGGCTATTCCCCTCACTCCTGTGAACCCTAAGTTTAACCACTAACAGCCCACCCTCACAATGTTTTCTTCCTTGTCTAAGAAGCAGTTATGGGGGCACCTGGGTGGCTTAGTTGGTTAAGCGTCCAACTCTTGATCTCAGCTCAGGTCATGATCTCAGGATCATGAGATCGAGCCCCTTGTCAGACTCCGTACTCAGCGTGGAGTCTGCTCGTCCCTCTCCCTCTGCTCCCTGCCCTCACTCACACCTCTCTCTCAAATAAATAAATAAATAAAATCTTTTTAAAAAAGCAGCAGCAGCAGCAATTATGGACCATGCATTCAAGGGGTTTCCAGAAGGACTGCTGTAGGCTTGCATACTCTGTGTCTTAAATTCATCTCTGAGCAAGCAAAACAATTAAAATCCAATGACCATGGCCAGCAGCATCTTATTTTGAAGACGAGTTATCAGAAAAACACTGTGTTAACTGTTGGTTCAGTTAAACAGAATGGGTTGCAACAAGAAGACTTAGCAAATTCCTTGGAGGCCAGAATCTATATTTAAAGAGCTGTCAGGATTTGTTTCTACTACTTCCAAGATATCTAACTCCCCATAGCCATTACCTCTTCCTCTGCCTCACAAAGCAATAATAAAGCATCTAGAATAAGGAGGCCCGGGGTGCCTAGGTGGCTCAGTCAGTTAAGCATCAGACCCTTGGTTTCAGCTCAGGTCATGGTCTCAGGGTTGTGAGATGGAGCCCCATGTCAGGCTGCATGCTCAGTACAGAATCGGCTTGGAGATTCTCTCCCTCTGGCCCTCCCCTCCAATTGCACTTGCTCTTGCGCTCTCTCTCTCTCTCTCTCTCTCTCAAAATAATATTTTTAAAAAATTAGAAAGAAAAAAAAAAAGAATAAGGAGGTCCAAGAGAGGGAATGCCTCCCGACCTCACAAGCACAAGCCCCAGCCAACGGCTTTGTGTCATGATACAAGGACATCGTTGCCTAGATTAGGATACAGGGAAGGAAGCGTCTATTCCAGACGTGGCTTCAAAAAGCCAGAGAAGGGGACGCCTGGGTGGCTCAGTTGGTTAAGCAGCTGCCTTCGGCTCAGGTCATGATCCCAGCGTCCTGGGATCGAGTCCCACATCGGGCTCCTTGCTCTGCGGGGAGCCTGCTTCTCCCTCTGCCTCTGCCTACCACTCTGTCTGCCTGTGCTCACGCTCTCTCTCTCTCTCTAACAAATAAATAAATAAAATCTTAAAAAAAAAAAAAGCCAGAGAAGGTGTCTGCGAAACTGGCCGGCTGCCTCACCCTCACGCAACCTCAGTGAGACTAGGCAGTTGGAGAACTAGGACTCCATCCTGTGTTCAGCTGTGGACGACCGACCTTGAAAGAGAAGTTCACTCACTAAAAAGAAGTTACCAGCTAACTGAACACGAGCAATTGTGCATTAACAGTAAACAGAGCTCTTCTTTCAGAGCCCCGTGGGGAGGCCAAGGGAAGGTGAGTTGCTGTGCTCTGAGTACCAAACAGCACAAAAAGAGAAAAGCTGTGAAGGAAAATAGACAGTGGGAGCACAAGGGTTTTCTTCCGACTTTCCTTAGGAGGTGATATATACGTGCCGAAGACAGGTATAAAGATATAAAGATAAAGATAACCACAGAAAGAAATTACTAGATAAGTAGCCACTGGATTTACAACATGATTAATTACCCTTGACTATATAGGGAAGAAACCAATTAGGTAACTTTACAGTTTGTGTATTTAATAAAAATGCTGAAGACTATGTGCTCTGAGGTGTGCCTGGGTGGCTCAGTTGGTTAAGCAGCTGCCTTCGGCCCAGGTCACAATCCCAGGGTCCCAAGCTCCTTGCTCAGCGGGCGCCTGCTTCTCCCTCTCCCTCTGCCTGCCGCTCCCCCTGCTTATTCTCTGTCAGATGAATAAATAAAACCTTAAAAAAAAAAAAAAAAGACTACATGCTCTGATACTACAAATGCTGTTACAACGAACATGTATTCGGTTCCATATTAGACAATAGGAGGAAAAGAACAAGTTTCAGGGCAGATACACTGGGTCTTCAATAAGAAAACAATAAAGATGTTCAGTACCAAATGTACAAGCCACACAAGGGCCAAGAATACACAACATATTCTGAAAACCTAAGCCCATATCGCCCTTGCCATATGTCAAGGGCCCCACCATTATATTCCAAAATGAGACCTCAGTTATTTTTGTACTAAAACAACTTCCTGTCATTCATATCCTGTTTGTTCTGTCTGGGTCACAGTGGAAGACAAAAGCCAGGGCAACAGGATGAGTGAAGCAGAAAGAGGAGCTGCGCAGAGAGGAGCCCGCCATTCACTCCCACCGCCAACACGCCCTGCCCGCCGCGACGGCTCATGTCCTTTCTCTGCTGCTTACTTCTCATCTCCCGCTGGACCCTTCCCTACCCCTCTATTCCCAGTGCTGACCTCTTTACCTCTTCATCCCGATTAAACTGCCCTCCCTTGCATAGGTGTGCACACAGGCTCTCCTTCCCCTCCCTTCCCCCTCTACGTCAACTTCGGATTCTGCAACTATGGAACCGTTCCTCCTAAGATCAAGAGGACCCGCTATTAGTCAACTCCCTGCTTCCTTAACAGGCACAAAAGGCCCCCACCCTGAAACACTGGAGAGGGTTATAAACTAGGCTACAATTATCCTTATGCTGGGGGCACAGTCGGGCCGGGGCTCCCCCAGCTGCCCCCCAACACCACTACCACACCCACATGAGCATCACGAGCGGGACAGCAGCATGTGGACTGTGTGACGGCATGTCCTCAGTGTCTTTATTCTTTTAATTTCTCCCTTTGAAAAGTTACATGCTGCCCTTTATCTACCTTCTTAAATAGAAGTAGTTTTTTTTTTTAAACACTTAAGAGCTAAGGGGAAAAATAACAGTGAAGCCCCTGATAATACTTTTTTCGGGCTTTGACCATGACCACAGTGAGAAATACATTTAAATCACAACCCAATACATACACACATACCACATTATGTACGTTTTTAAAAATATTATCTATCGCTGGGCTCCCTGGCTGGCTCAGCTGGTAGAGCATTTGACTCTTGATCTTGGGGTTGTGAATCTGAGCCCCCACTGGGCACAAAGATTACCTAATTAAAAAAAATTTTTTAATAGTACCTGTCATTATTGAGGGCAGCGTAGTTAATGTTTTAAATTCAGTTCTTTTCCATTTGTATTTAAAATATCTGGCGCACATAATGTTGAGCTAAAGAAGCCTGACGGGTACTGTACAATCCACTAATAAGAACCAGAACAGTCACAACTAATCCACAGTGACAGAGGTGAAAGCAATGGGGTAGCGGCTGGGACAGGTGGGCAAGACCGTCGGCTGAGGTGCCAGAAATGTGCTATGTGTGGGCCTGGGTGCTGGTTATGCAGGTGCAGAAATGTGAAATCCACTGAGCGATACAACTCGTGCTCCTTGTAAGTTCTACTTCAATAAAAAAGAAGAATAAAACAAAATAAAAAGAGATGGGGGCTGAAACCAATTAAACGGATTTAACCAACTGATTCTGTTTTGTGGTTATGCACAGTCTGAAAATAGTCCCAAATACATATGTAGGTATGTTACCTCTATATTCTCTCATATATACTTTAAAAACTTTCCTAGGTCCTAGGACTGAGAAATACTGAATTATTATGCTGACCAGGCCCAGGTAGGAAGTGAGAGAAGAAAGGAGGGCACAACTCCTGTATGTCTTCACGGGGAAAAGAAAAGTATAGATTTTTAATCAACATTAGTCTTCTCCTAGGTGTCCACTGTGTTCAACCAGTAAGTGTAGGAAGTTACTTTTCGAATTCTGGATTGTAGTGCCTATGTCGGCTGCTTCGTAAAACAAGTCCAAACACTTTGGAGAAATTATGAGCCCCCAAACATCCAGAAACAAAAAAGCAAATCTCCATGCAAAATATGACACACAGAAGTTCACAGCACAAAAACACATACACACAGGCCAAAACCCTTCCCAGCTGAGTAGGAGGTTACAATGGTGGTGCTAAAATTAGCTTTAATAGGCAGGTGCTAAAAAGATACTGCGGTAACAGTCAAGTCTTGAAGAAAAACAATACTCTCAAGTCCTAGCCAGGGAGGGAGATTTTACATTTTAGAATAGCCATGTTGTCTTAAAGTAAAGGTCAATGCTGAATGCGAGTCTATTTATAATCGTATATAGATAAACCATGTTTTCTATTACAGTGTTTAAGATGTGGGTGTGTAGGGTCTCTGTTACACTGTAGTCGCAAAGAAAAAGAATAGAATGGCAGTAACAGAGCAAGAATATAAATGGCCAGAGAAAACAAAGATATTTCTCTCACTTAAAAGAGAATCATTCATAGATGCGTATCAGGAGACAAATACAAGGATATTCATTGTAGCATTGTTCGTAACAGAAAAAACTGGAAGAGAACAGCTAAAATGAAATGCTTACATGGCACAAGAAAAGGGATGAACTAGTCTATAACCAGTTTTGATGGATCTCAAACACAACGCTGAATTAGAAAGCACGTGCAGAATCACATGTTAGCATTCATATGACATTTTTAAACACATGAAACACAACCATATGTATCATTATGATAGGTACATTAGTGAAGATAAAGCAATAAAACTGAAGTAATCCCAGAAAATTCATAATAGTGACTGTCAACAGTTGAGGTCGCAGGGGAGGAAGAATGGTGTTTAAAAAAAACTTAAACCACAACTGGTGTTTTATTTCTTTAAAAAATATGGAAGCTAAAAGGACAATAGAGTAACAGCATTGAATCTGGGTCGTGGGAATACAAACGGTTGTTTTGATCTTCTTTGTGCTTTTCGGTAACTTTCACATTTCTCAAAATTATTAAAAACAAATAATAACTTTTTTTTTTTTCATTCAGAGTGACCCAGGAGCAATTTATAAAACTCAAACTCAGGCAACCCCTCTTTGGTTTAATGGCAAGACTGCCACAGACCATCCTCTTTGGAAGTGTGTCTACTGACTTGAAAAAGGGGAGCACATGTGTGAACACAGTGAGTACCAGGTTAACATGGGAACCTTTGGGGCACCTGGGTGGCTCAGTGGGTTAAGCGTCTGACTCTTAGTTTCAGCTCAGACCATGATCTCAGAGTCTTGGGATCAAGCCCGGCATCAGGCTCCTTGCTCAGTGAGGACTCTACTTGAGATCTACAGACTCCCCCTCACACTCTGCCCCCCCCTTCCTACTTTCTCTCTCTAAAATAAATAAATAGGGGCACCTGGGTGACTTAGTTGGTTAAGCGTCTGACTCTTGATTTGGTTCAGGACATGATCTCAGTGTCATGAGATTGAGCCCGACATCAGGTTCCTTGCTCAGCACAGAGTCTGCCTGAGATCCTCTCCCTCTGCCCCTCTCCTCTCCCTACCCTCCCCACACTCTCTAAAATAAATAAATGAATAAAATCTTTAAAAAACAAAACACGGGAACCTTTATCTGTGCATTTTTGTTATTTCTTCAATACCTGTGATTTGGTATTAAATATTATGGAGGGGCAGGAACAAGGAATAATAAAAAGAGAATAATTTATAAGGCACTTTCTGGAAAACAGACTAAAATTTGATTCAGGTCAGTATTTAACCTCACTTCATATTCAGCTCAGAAAATAGAAAGCACAACATCTTTTTAATGATTTACTACAATGTAACTGTTGATCATTTCAACAGATTCTATCCTGGACAGACTCAGGAAATGAGAAATATTTCAATACCAATCTATAAAGAGCAGAAGAAGCGGATGATATTACCTTGGCAAGTTCAGGCAGGTAGCTATCTAAACCAGAACCAGACCCTTCCAATTTGCTTTGTTCATCATCTGAAATTGCAAAACAAATTATTTGAGTCACTTGTAATTGAATGTATTTTATTTAAAGCAGGAAATCAAAGGCCACTTCTCCTTTGCACCCTTGAACACAAGGATATCTGGATATCAATTAAAAACACCTCAGAGCTTCTTAAAAAAATACTGATGCCCAGGATTGAGAGTCAAACATTTAATAACTGATACAGTATGGACACTGTCTAGAAAGAACAAAGCACCAGCCCACATGGCCACATCCATCAGAGCCACTAAAAGTCAGGCCTGCCCAGGTCCCACCCCAGGCCAACTGAATCAGAGTCTCTGGTGGGACAAAGGAAACAGAATTTTTTTGAAGTTTCCAGGAACTTCTAAGGTATAGCCAGGGTTGAGAATCATGTGTCTAAGGGCTTGAAATAAAACACAAATTGTCAAGAACATAGCCAGGTTTTTCCCACCAAATTGCCCATATTAACTCTGTCTTTAAAATTCTAAAGGATTAAGATTAACGGTAATAGAAATAACTATACTTAGTATTTTAAGTGCTGACTCTATGCCAGCCACTCAAGATACATAATCTTATTAAATCCTCCCATCAACCAGCAAGTTCCATTTTATTCCCATTTCACAGATGGGTAAACCAAGGCTCAGAATATGGAAGTAGCTCGCCCAAGGTCTCAGAGCCAAAAAATGGTATTGCTGAGATTTGAACTCCCGTCTTCCTTTCTGCCCCCAAAGCCATGGTTCTTCCCATTACATGATTTCCTGATAAAAATGTTGTCAGGGTTGTAAATTCCAATGTAATAAAACCCTCACTGACAAGCTCTCTGCAGAGCTCCCATCTGTCCCACTGCTCATGTACCTATGCAGTATGTCTACTTCTGTGCCCTATGACAAAATTAAAGACACCAACTTTGTTGGTGAGAAAGCAGATCTACGTACCTTCATGAGAGTCTCCATTTCGCTTTTCTTGCATTGCAGCTTCAAAGTTGAGCTGGAGAATCTTGTTTAGAATTGTGATCCATTCCTCCATTTCTGCTTCACTGTCTGCTGCCAAAAGGTAACTGCTTTTGTCCTGCATCTTGAGCTCAAACGCAAACCGCCTGACTTTGTTGTTCTGGAATTGAAAAGGAGTAAAAGAGACACATTTTAAGAGAAGGGGAATGGCCTTAAAATTTTTTCTCTTTATTATTTGCTGGCAGGTGCTGCCTCATTGGCATGTGGGGCAAGCCCCTTCCCTGCAGACCCCATCACCATCTATACCTTCCTGCTTTTACTGTATCCATAATTTTATTTTCCCATTTGACACATTATGCATTTTACATATTTATCTTATTTGCTGTCTGTCTCCTCAAATGGAACGAGAGCTCCTTAGGATGGAGATTTCTTTTGTTCAAGGCTACAGCTGTATTTCTGGAATACTGTCTGGCACACAACAGGCTCTTGAAAAAATATTTATTGAATGAGAGAAATTTCACTGAAAATTTTCAACTCCTCCAGCTCCCTTTTTTTTTTTTTAATTTTGATGAAATAGTGTGTGGTATATTTTTAAAAGACAACCACAATTAAAAAAAAAAACAAACCATTATCTATCGATATACTTGACTTCCTTTTCTGGAACTTTTCCATCATTTTTGAGTCACCAAAGGTATTTGGATACCATGTCTACAGCCTTCCCTCTTGCCTCCAGTTTTTATATGTATAAAAGAATGCCCAGATCCAAGTACAAAAACAGAAGCCACATGCTTTAAATGATGAGAATGCATGTGCTCATGTCAGGGTTTCTCAACCTTGGCACTACTGACGTTCAGGGCTGATAATTCTTTGCTGTGGGAGCTGTCCTGTGCATTGCAAGATGTTTAGCAGCACCCCTGGCCTTACCCACTACATTCCAGGAGCATAATCCCAGTTGTGAAGATCAGAACATGTCTCCAGATAGTAACAAACCTCCCCTGGTGAGCAAAATCACACACACACACACACACACCCCACCAAGGGACAGCACTAGACGGCAGCTCAGCCCAGGACTGTGATTAGGTCCTTGCATGCACAAACTGAGGACAACCTGTAGGGGGCAGAGCAGCCCAGGCCCACTAGATGCTCGCAGGTTAGCTGCAGTCCCCTAGGGCTGTTCAGCATAGGCGGCAGGGATGGGCTGACCCTCCCCAAGGCGGGCTGTGTTCTTCGGAAGCGTACTTCTCAGACACACACAGCATAATACCACGCCAGGCAAGGTCAAACTCCCTTGCACAGCCTGCCCACTGTGGGCACCGCCCTTCATGTCAGGGCCAGAATCAGACAGGAGTCAAACGCCTGGCTGTGAAATGGGTTTTCTGTTCCACTCACAGCCATGAAAATAAGTTAAAAGTGGGGGAGATGTCAGCCTCAGCATCCTGATCTGAAAATAAGTCTAATCAACTTCAAGGTTTGAAAATGCTTTTGAGGCCTTAAGATTCTACACTGGGATTTCGTTCAGGAAAATTCCAGTTTATACATTTCTTTGAACCCATAGCATTCATCAGCTACTTTTTAAAAATTATGATGTCCAAAAACAATTTAAACACACACACACACTGTTGGCACTTAGCTTACAAACAAATCTGGATAAAAACAAATTACTTAACATTTCTGAAGTCTTGGTTACAATTCATTAAACACTAAACACCACTGGCCACGTCTACAAAAAGCATATGAAGAAAGCAATGTCCCCTGAAGTCAGAAGCTAAGGTTACAAAGGCCACGGCAGGACAGAGTGATGGCCCAGGGATGTGGGACGCATCGCCTAACCACTGTGACGCAGGTGACCAAACTCTTAATAGATTTAGTTTGTTTTAAACTTCTTTTAAAAGTCAATGCCAGAAGATTTAACTGAAAAGTAACTTAAAAGGTCTCTCAACTCAAGAATACAAATGAAACTCCTACTTGAAAATCCCACGCAAATTAATTCACCGTCATTGACAATTCACTCTGGTACCGCCTACTTTACACTGTGAATAAACTATTTTGATACAATCTGGTTTCTACCAAAGCTGCTTTCAGCTGGCGGGGGGCGGGGGGGGGGTTCTGGCCGAGAGTCACCCACGTGCCAGTGAGCGGTTGACGCAAAGGTAATTTTCAGTGAACGTTGCTATCTGGTGCCATCACCTTGATCTAAGGCCCCAATACACCTTCATGGATTCCATCATTTGGAGGGGGGTATCTCCTGAGTAGTGTTTTGGGTTTTTTGTTTTTAAACTGGTTTCCAATAATTAAAAATACCAAGGTTTAAGTAAAATTTTATATTTCTGGATTTCTTGGGGCAAAAAAAAAAAAACCAGATCATTTGGCAACCTTGAGCTCGTAGTTCTGTCCAGCAGCATCAGCCACAGCTGAGGTACAGGCCCCACAAGACGGGGCCATTTGTGGTCCTGTTTGTCATGGTTCTCAGCATTCCCTCCTACTCTACACTCAGGCCTCTCCTTTCACTTAATTTTCCTGCTTGGCTCCTGCAGACATCTGAGTCTGGACCCCTAACTTCTGTTGCTGGCCTGATGACATAACAGGATCTGGATTTATTCTCCCATCGTTAACTACTAGAAAACAGAGCAGAATCGATGAAAACAACTGTCTTCAGATATCTGACAACAGGTAGGGCAGGCGGGGGATCCCTGATGGACGGGAAGTAAATGAGGTGAGCCCAAGCAGCACCTCAGCGTTCCACTGGAGGCAGTATCCATGTTGCGGCCCAGGAGGGGGAACCTGGAAGAGGCCTGCAGTCTCCCCGAGTTAATGAGACTGACCAGAGTTCAAGAAGACCAAGATACAGGACACAGTTTCCAGAATGAGAGCTCTCCCACAGTTCGTAGCACATAAGACAAAAGAAACCCCAATTTAGTAGCAAACAGAGGCACACATACATCATGTGTACATTTTCTATTTGCATGTTATGCCTTAACAAAAAAAAGTTTACCAAAAAAATCAAAATGAGACAAACTAACCTAAATTTCAGGTCCTTAGCGGTAAAGAGAAGATGGAGAAGAATAGGGATTAAGAATAGCAGCAGACCCCCAAAGGAACATGAGCACCCAGAAGATAATGGAGTGTCTTCAAATTCTAGGGTGAATTTCACCTTGGATTTCAACCTTTCAATCAAATATGAACGCAAAACCGAAAATATTTGCAGGTAAGTTAACGCTCAAGATATCAGCAACTCAGACGTGATTTCTCTGGAGCTACTTGGAGGATGTGTGCCTCCAAAACAAGAAAGTCAAAAAAGACTGAAGAGGACACGGGATCTCGAAAACAGGGAATCCAATGCAGGGACGAAGGCAGAGAGTGACGGCTCTCCAGAGTCTGAGAAAGCAATCAGTCTAGATTAGAGCAGGAGGGAGGCCTGCGGGAGCTAAAATGCCACCTACCATCACAAAATGTCCACAACTGTGGAATAAAAACCAGCAGACGTGCCTCATCCCGCATTAAGGAGGCCCAGCCCCAGGACGAAGCAAAAACGGTAAAGTGATCATTTCAGGGGAGTGAGGAGTGGGTGGGGCATATTGCCTTTTTGCACTGTTTGACTGTTTGACCCAGAGGAATGTATTACTGGGCTAAAAATGCAATTTAATCTTACACATGTGAGTACATACACAAGCACACACACCAGAGAGTCAAACCAGACAGCTGTGTCTCCAACCTCAATCACACTGGCCCCACAAAACCACCTTTCTTATAGAACCGAGCTTCGGGCCAATGTCATCAGCCAACATTGAGTCATTTTTAGGACGAATTCTCTGATAATGGTGACTGCTTCTATTGTGAGGAGTTGTCAAGGAGATTGTTCATTAATTGCACAGAGCCCTCTGTCTGAAGGCCCCCATGAGAAATGTCTGAATGATCTTCATTCTGGGATGGCTCGGACAGCTTCTGACTAATTGGACTGTTTGCAACCGTGTGCACTGTGCTAAGCGGGTTTCCCAGGGAGAAAACACAGAGGCCAGTTTGCCACCCACCCACAGCAGGTATCAGGTCTCTTTAGCACCTTTGCTTTTTTTTCTTAGCTAATTCCTCTCATCTCCTCCCTACTCACCTTCCTGCTTTCAAACCCACTTCAAATTCACAGGATCCTGTGTTTCATGGATCCTTGTAAATTACTGCCTTAGATCATCCTGGAAAATGGCCAGGGAGCAGGTGGAGGGGTGGGCAGATTGGGAAACTGGCAGCTTGCTTTCAAAGACAATTCAGTTAGGTATGGAAGGACCTACATCAAACTGGTAACAGCAGCTCTGCGAGAAATGGAGAGACTGGGATGGGGGGGAACCTTCAGTTTATCTGCACAGTCTGATATTTTTTTATGAGTACATCATAATAGGAGTGCATTATGCGTGATCACAAATAATTTTAAGAATGACTCTACAATTGGAGCGCCTGAGTGGCTCAGTTGGTTAAGTGTCTGCCTTTGGCTCAGGTAGTGATCTCAGGGTCCTGGGATCCAGCCCCGCATTGGGTTCCCTGCTCATGCTCACTCTCTCTCTCTCATAAATAAATAAAATTAAAAAAAAAAAAAAAAAAGAGTAAGCCCGCAACTGCATTAGCGCAGTAGTAACAAAAATATCTAATACTGGCTGAATTCTTACCATGTGCCAGTGCACTGTTCTAGTTCTAACAGTTCTGTTCCAGTGCACTTAGAACAGTGCACTGTTCTAAGCTCTTTATGTATGTATATATATGTATGTATATGGATACATATATATTTTTTTTAAGATTTTTATTTATTTATTTGTCAGAGAGAGAGAGAGAGCACACGTGCACAAGCAGGCAGAGGCAGAGAGAGAAGCAGGCTCCCCGCCAAGCAAGGAGCCCGATGCGGGACTCGATCCCAGGACCCTGGGATCATGACCCGAGCCAAAGGCAGTGGCTTAACCGACTGAGCCACCCAAGCATCCCTTTTTTTTTTAAAAAAGCTCTTTATGTACATTAATTAATCCTCTCAGTAACCATATTTGACAATTATCCGTTTAACAAATGAGGAAACTGAGGCATAGAGAGGATCAATGATGTCTCCGAGATGACACAGCCAGTAAGTGGTAGAGCAGGGATCTGACCACAGTCTTATCTGAAAGCCAGTGTTTTGTGACCACCCGCTATTGGTACAATGACCGTAGTGGTAAAAGTCACCACTGAGAGGCTAAGAACTGTTCTGGCTATTTCCGAATTAATTCATCCAGACCTCTCAACGTACCCTATTAAGGACACACAATCATTATGCACATTTTACATATGAAGAAACTTTTGGTAACAGCCTGTCCCAGGTCACACAGCTGCAAAGCGGCTGAGCCACGTCTGAAACACAGGAACTCGCACGCCAGGGTGCTAGGCCCACTACAACTGAACTCGGCCGGCCTTCTGTGCCAGCTTCCATCATGTTGAGAAACAAGTCTTTACTCACCTGACAGTGAGCTATTTTATTCCCACCCCAAACACTGCCACTCTTGGAAGCGTGTGCTTAACTCTGCGCATTCACAGATGGCACTCTTAACAGTAAGAAAACTCCAGGACAGAACCCTAATCACAGTTACCTGAATCACGCCCATACAGGAATCCAGAAATATCGATCCTTTGGGTTCTTTGGAGATCTTTTCATCTTTATAAAAATTCAAATTGTAGGATCCGTCACCAAGTTGAAGCAGGTGGAAAAACCGTCTTTTAAATGACTGAGAGAAGAACACACACACAGCTATTGTTCCAAAATGAAAAGAATCCCAATGTCTATCGATAACTTACAGCTGTATACATACGTAAAAACCACTTCTGTTCTCTCCAAAACCAACCCAATTCTGGCTAGCGCCCCAGGTAATGGTGAGTTAAGACTCTCCATCACATTTAATACTTTCAGTACATTTAAATTCTGAGGCGGTGGTTCACTTAACATGCATGGGTCATTTTTCTCACCCACAGAATTTGATATTTTTACATAACCACCCAAAAGCAGTGCAGTGAGTTCCAATTTGGGATGCAGCACAGAAGGATGGAAACTTTCTCAACTCCCCAGGGTCTCTTGCTCACACAGAACAGGAACTTTTCTCTGCCTCGTGACACTGAATGCTTTTCCAGCCTCAGGATCACCACGGTCAGCAGTTCCCTTGAACTCTTTTTCATCTCCCTGTCCATCCTCCCTTCCATTATTTCTCCCCTCTTTATTATTTATCCTGGTCTTTCTCTGGTCCTACTTCTCTCCTGAGTGGCTTTTTATACCACTTTTGCACTTCTCTTTGCAACCCCCTTCGAATCTAACGGTTTTCCCTTCCTCAAGTTTTGCCTTTCTGACTTTGTCACAGTAGACCTCTCCAAAGGGCTTAGGTTTAGCCCCTGGGTGACAGGCCTGGAGGAGCCCTGCAACACCCTCGTTGTGCACCCATGGAAAAAAAGCCCATGTTGGTGACTGCACCCTCCCACCAGCCCAACCATGGTCTCATCACGCAGGTGGGTGGAGGGGGCAGCAGAGAGGTGGGGGGAGACGGGACAGTACCAGTGGGGGTTGAGCACCAGGAAGGCATCTTACTAAGCAGCCAGTGTCACCGTTGTCAGGAAGCACAGCATACCCATTTGTTTTGAGCTCTATTCCCAAGACCTATAGCAGAGAGGGCTTAATGAGCAGGGAGTGCGGGGTGACAGGCCTCCTTACCCTCATGGTCACGCTTATCGCACTGTTCATGTTGCCTTTGTACAACCAGCCGTGCTTGGTGATCCCGCCCTTCTGAGAGCCAAGAGAGGCAGCATCCTAGGAGAGAAGGCAAACCACAGTCAAGCTCCTACTACTACTAATCCTACTTGCTGTGAGTTTGGTCAACAGGAAAATCATTCCATCCGTGCCAGGCTGCCCCACCCTGCCCTTTCCCTAGAGTCACCACCTGCTACAAGTCACCTTAGAGTCCACTTGGCAGTCAGAGAGAGGGAAAAGCCTAAATTCCTGAAAAAGCTGTAGCCCATTAAAACGCAAAGCTAGCTCCAATCCAAATTTTTAAGTATTTAATGAGCCACAGAAAGTACATACCATACTTGACCGCTCAGGTTGTAAGGTCTCGCCTGGTTTCAGGAAAAATGTTTTCAAATTATACTCCCCTATAATTGGAGGACAAAAGCAAATTCCTGGAAAACTTCCCAGAGGCTCAGTTCAGGGTAAGGTGAATGAAGAAAGAAAGGAAACAGGAGGCAACAGAGAGAAGGAAGGGATGAAAGAAAGGGAGGGGACAACAGCACGGAAGGAAAGACAGACAAGAGGGCAAAGAGACAACAGGGAGGAGGGGTCAGAAAAGGGACATGGCTAGAAAAACAAAGAGACTCTCTGCTACAGGTTGACTTGAGCTGTGGGCTCTGGTGTAGGGAGGTGAGCGTGGGGCCCACCGGGTGCTGCTGAAAATACATGAGGCATTCACGCGTACATCAGACAGACAGACAGATGACATGTGTACACACACACAGTGTGGCCAATCTGCTGCACGCCGACTCAGGCCCCTCCACACTCTCCCTCATGAGGCTCCCTTGAAGTCTCCTCGCCCCTCGAAGGCAGAGGCCACTGGACACTTCAGTACGGTCAGTGGGAAGAGAGGGCCACACAGAGTCACGTTACCTGGCTCACACCTCCGAAGACTAGTCTCTAAGAATCATCTTTATTGCTATAATCAAGTAGACAATTGCAGAAAGACCCATCTTAGGTTTTGTTTTAGACCATCTCAATATTAATATTGGTGGTTTAATGTTCTTATTATTAGCAATAAGAGAAATAACTTACCTGTCCAGGATTTTACTGTTTGTTGTGTGCCCTTACATGCATTATTTCAATTGGTTCAAGTTTTTTTTTTTTTTTTAAACTACTAATCAGCATCAAGTTTTGTTGTTTTTTTTTTTTAGTATCTTTTCATTTTGGATGACTACTTACTCTTCTGAGAATTATTTTGTGAGTGGTTTCTAAAATAATTTGCTACCATGGATGTTTTAACATTCTTGAATGGCTGGTGTTATGGTTTAGCTGATAATCAATGAATCAATCAATCAATAAGGACACCCCCCCACCCAACTCACAATGAGGCATCTAATGGGGAGAATGAAAAATGGATAAACAGGTTGAATCGACTTTTTAGTAGGTCCCTTGTTCAGTCATCTTAATGCTCAGTTCTCTTTATGCACTTTTCTAAGAGCAGGGGGAGTGGGCTTGTTTAAAGACAAGACAGAAAAAGCAAAGCTTCTTGGTACCATATACTTCACTCAAAGCCATTACTGAAGAAAGAGCCATTTAAAGTCTACTGGTTTGTTTCAAGATATTCTGTTGAAAAACAAATTAAACTTAAGGTCTAAGTAATCTTGATATTTTTTAACAATGTAGCCAAATCTTATCCAGGCCTTTGAAAATGATCTCAGAACAAATAAACAAGATAAGAAGAACTTGTACCACTAAGCAGTCAAGTTGAAAGGGAGACTTTATTTCAATCAATCCAACAATACATTTAAAAAAAATTCTTCCCCTGTTTCAAGAAACATTCCAACTCCTCTTTTGGCTAAATGCTGGTAATTTTCCAACCAATCTTGCAAATCTATAAACAAAATCAAATTTTAAGTCTGCAAGCGATCACCTACCTCATCTTTGTCAACCTCCTCATCAACTTCATAGACATGAACTGGAAGTTTATCCAACTTGGCCACTTTACTTCAAAGAGAAGAAATAAATTTGTTTAATAATCCATGCATTTCTTCCCCCATCAGAGGAACCACCATTTAACAAATCCAAAGCTGGCCCACTCAGTTGAAGAACAGAAAGAACCAGCACTACTGCTTTGCAAAGTGGGTGATCCCAGAGATAAAAAACCCCCAAAGGCCATGGAGAAAAGCTGGCATAAATATACTGACAATGGGAAAGTGTAGGGGCATCTGGGTGTTTCCATTGGTTGAGTGTGTACTCTTGATTTCAGCTTAGGTCTTTATCTTGGGGTCATGATCAAGCCCCACGTTGGGCTCTATGGAGCCTACTTTAAAAAAAAAAAAAAGTTGAAGTCTATTAATAAATAAGACTTGGTAGAATAAATTTTTTTTAAAAAGATTTATTTTATTTATTTGAGAGAGAGAGAGAGAGAGAGAGAGAGAGACCACGAGCGGGGGAAGGCGGAGAAGGAGAATCTCAAGCAGACTCCACGCTGACCTCAGGGCCCAACTTGGGGCTTAATCTCACAACCCTGAGATCATGGCCTGAGCCAAAAATCAAGAGTCAGACACTTAACTGATTGAGCCAGCCAGGCACCCCAGTAGAATTACTTTCAAAATGAAGTTTATAAGAGAAAATGGGAAATGGGGCCATGGCCTTCAGAGTGGGAGGCCCTGTCTTGATGACGACAGTGTTAACAAAAGCACAGTAATGGTGGCCAGCATTTATTAAACAGTATGATCTAAGCACTGGGCTTCACATGTACTATCTCCTTCAGTCCTTTACATGATGGGGGCTGGTGTCATGACAATTTAATAGACAAAAAGACCGAGATTCACAGAGGGCAGAGTGAGCAGAAGATGCAGACAGAGTACAGAATCTACGTTAATAACTGTTAGAATCCTCCCTCTCTTTCTTACCACACAACTGGAAAATTATTAATGCCAAAGATGAAATCGACCAGTGGTGAAAGGGTCCCTTCCAGGAAGTTCACTACATCTCATAGTCTGTTCTACGATAGCCAGGAGAATGGTGCGAACCAGACTAGCAGTGAAGATAGGTTATCCAATCAAATGGAAAGAACTTAAAAAGCCCCAAGTAAGTACTGGGTAAGTATAGAACTAAGGAGCATACCCATCTGGAGAAGATAATGCGGGAAGGGAGTGATTTGAGCTGAGGTTCAAAAACAGTCTGTCGGGAAGTTAGCTGAGCACTCTTAAGGAGTGGCTGAACCACACAAATAGGAAAAACAAACAGCAGGGTCCACTGGGAATAGTTCCAATGGTTCAAACTCATAGATGCCACAAAACAAAGAGGAGACCTATTATAGGTAAAATTTTCATTGGCAATGGTTACTTTTGAAATACAACCCATCGTTATCTGATTTTGATCTCGGGTTTCATAATCAGCTCTACCTAAATTTACCAACTGCATCATTTCACGATTTACCATTTGGTAACATAACCTCTCAAGGCAAGACCAACCTACCCGTGGTTCACTTTAATGAAGACTAATCTATACACACACCCTTGTTTCTGGTGTATTCCAGAATGCGTTAACACTTTAAAGAATGCAGAAAAAATAGTCTGGGGGAAATGTTTGCTCTTTGATTTACTTTTTTTTTTTAACATAAAACTTATTCACTATAAAGTGCTTATGTCTCTTCAAAATATTCTTTCAAAGATAAAACACACTGTAGCATTTACGTTTTCTTGGTCTTCTATTTCTCACTGACAGTACATTACCTGCTGTGCTTTGCGCCATATCCTGAAAAGAACCACTGGACACAAATAAATCATGTGTTTTTTTAACCATTTACCAACCCCAGAGTGTGAGGTTTGAGTCCTACTATTGAATACCCTGAAAATCACAGCTATTCTTTATACATATAAACCATCTAGAAATATTTTCTCCAATTACTCTGATTGCATATGAAGTTGCATATTATATACCTCTCTAAGCATTTCAAGTGCAAAAAATTGTTGCCCATGTGTATAACCCCACCTTGTGTGGTGTGACCATTTACTCACTTTGGAAGCTGTCGAAACTCTCCCGAGTAATCTTCAAACTTATAGTTCACAAGATGCCAGTCAGAGTTATAGGTTTTGATGCACTATGAGGGGGCGGATTAAAAAAAAAAGCATAAGAGGAAAAGAAAAAAGATATGTGATGGCTTTTGGAGGACGTTTGGGAAGGTTTACAAATGCACACCCACGCAAACATCAAAAAGAATCCTTTCACCTCAACCCTCTTGTGCCTGAAATTCCACAGTAGAGGAACCTGTAAAGCTTAAAAATCACTAAAACATTACCCTTCGGAACGGGGTCACTTTAAGTGACCATCATTCATGATCAGAGAACGGATTTTGCAAGGGGACAAACCTCACCTCAGTTGCTGCATTTACATAACAAACTATGTGCAGCTTCTGACTTCAAAGCCCTGGGTTCTTCAGAAGTCATGTGCCCTCTATGAGAACAGGAAAGTGGATGGAAAGTGTGACCCTAAAGGCCCTTTTGGGGTGTTTACTAACGTCACAGCTAGCTCTGTTATTAAGTTCAATATAAATCTGCCCTCAGTTCTTCCTTCTATTTGTAAGGGCCAGAGTGAGGTTATTAGGAGAAAAGATTCAGGTTCCAGTTCACAACGGCGCCACGACATCACCATGCGTGCTCACATGCACGAACCAAGGTAGGGAGCTTTACCCCTACCTTGACATTAGCATAACACACTGATGTGGCGCCCAGAGTGGGCTGTCCCCAAACGTACAATAGCATATGGCTTATTAGGAACTGAAGCTACTTGGGAGTCAATCCGCTCAAAGGATACTGAGACCCTCCTCTGTCCCCGTGAAAACCAGAAAAAATTTCCCCTATGAAAATGACTCTCCTGTACTAAGAAGTAAAAAAAAAAAAAAAATCCTTATTATCGGAGGTAGAGACCTGAAAGTTGAAAAGCTACAGAAATAAGCCTCCTCGTTGTTTTTCTCACCTACTACTTCAGCCTAAATTCTGCTTAGAATTCCTTACTAATTAAAACTCCCCAATACCTCTCTTCTTTATCCTGTCAATGCCTCACAAATTTACTCTTTTTGTCTAAAATGTGTAAAAACTGCCTGCCTTGGTCATTTCTTGGGGTTTTAGTTTCATCACTGGATTTCCATGTCCACATAATAAAATTTTGGGTTTTTTCTCCCTGTTTATGTTTCTTATATCAATTTAATTCCTATGCCAACTAGAAGAAACCCTGGGCGGGAGAAAAGTAAGTTTCTATATCCCCTACATTGCATTAAACTACCTCACTACCCAACAGACTCAACGGACCAGCATGGTGTCTTTCACTCATCTATCCAGGATGACCCACTGAGGGGTTCGGAGACTCAAGATTAGAAGTCCTGCCAGACTCTATGCAAAGCCCTCTACAGGCAAGGTCGTGAAGGGCAGGCAGTGTAAGATTTTTATGTTACATTCTGAAAGCAGAGAAGGGTTAGGAACAGAGGCAGATGGGGTTGCTGAACAACTTTTCAATCTCTTTGCCAGGTAGTGACGAAAGATACTCTTTTATTCTTGTAAATGCTTCTCAGAAATACTTTCAAAGCATTTTCACGTTGAGAACATCTGACATCCACACTCCAAGTTACATTCCAAAGCAAGTGTGATTTCAGAATTACCTATAGGTTTGGGTTCTCCCACTATTCTCTCTAGGTCCATTAGCATAGCCAAGTCAGGTCTGACCAGGTGTGACACAGGCTTGCGCATGGGCTCCTATTCTCTGTTCAGATTTTTGAACAAGCACGGCAACTAAAAGCCTATCACCAAAGTCTCCAGCAGGACATTAAACCTACTCAAGTATGACATGTATCTGCCCAGGTAAAAAATAAATAAATAAGCACACACTTGTACATAAGCAGTGAATTTATGAATTTAACACCTGAATGCCCAGATCTTTAGTATCGTAGGTAAACTGGGTAAGAAAGATAATTAATTGTGTTTAAATATTTGCATTATAAGAAACTATAAAAAACACAGCTAAGCAGTTAAATAGCCAGAGAGTCATTCATTTAATAAGCCCTCGTTGACAGTGCACACAGCAGACACGCTAAATTCAAAGGCTGAGAGCACAGAACCCCTGAAAGCAAGCAACCCCACCCCTCCGGAAATGTAGAAAGCCGAGGAGATGAGGGTTACATCAGAAATCAACATCCAGAGAACTGTAACTCCAGAAAGACAGGGATCTGACTGGCTGATTCCGTGACTGCCCTTTCAAACTCATGAAATTCAATAATATTTTGGAGTTAATACTGAAAGGTTTTTGAAGTTGTTTTAAAAAGAAAGTCATGAGGTCATTCTCGGTTGGAGCAGAGGATGGAGAGGAAGTGCTGTTTCACTCCACCCTAGTGCCAGGGTCCCCAGAGGCCTTTGTTCTGTTGGCTCCGGCAGGAGAGCTCGGAGCTGTTACTGTTCAACCTGCGGTGACTGCAGAAGTGGAGAGTCATCCCTCCAAAATCGTATTTTTTAAGCAACTGGGAGAACTGAATTAGTAATCAACAAGTGCTCCATGTCTTAAAATAGGGGGTCAACAAAACTCTTTCTGCAAAAGGCCGGAGAGTATTTTCAGCTTTGAGGGTCACATGGTCGCTGCTGTAAACACTCAGCTCTGAGTTCTAATGTGAGAGTGGTCCTGTTAACGGAGGGGTGTGGCTGTGTTACAATAAAACTTTATTTACAAAAACAGACTGCAGGCCAGACATTGCCTATGGGTCCGTCCCAGTTTGTCTACATCCTGCTTTAAAATAAACATTTAAGACTATATAAACATATCTGGCTCTATTTGTCTGGAATTAATCTTCCGAATATAGTAGCAAAGGAAGTAAGACAGGACGTTCTTTTCAGAAGGATGAGAGATCATTACTTTTATAATTTTAAACACATTTAATTTTTCGAAAATGTCAATGGAAACGAAATATTGTGACTATGATCTTGTTAGTTTAGTTAGTCTTTACTTTTAAAAGCCTAACTTCCTTGTGGTAGGCAAAATTATTGATGGGCCTATGTATCATCTGAAATTCAATCGAAAAATAGGGATAAAAATTCATTATTTTTAAATGAATGAGCACTTTGAGAAACAAAATTAAAAGAAAAGACTTAATGAGTTCATATTACTTAAAAGCACCTGGGGGGGGGGACACCTCAAGAGGGGGGGAAGAAAAAGCAATTCTAAATGCAGTACTTTCTCCTTCCTCTTTAACAAGATAATCATCATGTGCATGTTCAAACAAGAGTGACAATAATCGTACGCTGACCAGAGATAGTCAGGGTCTGCTCATGACCATCTGGCACTTCATGAACACTGAACTAGTCTTGAAAATAAGTTACGAGTGTAAACATACAAATGAAGAAAATGAATACATAAACATGTGTTGAGTCTCCCTGAAAATCATCTCAGTAACAAAGCCTCTGCCAGTGAGTTCCTAAGAGTGACCCCTTTTTCTACACCAGTAAGTTCTGCAGAATTCATGTTTTAAACAGCCGTCAGAAATGACCCGTGCTGACATTTCTGTCCAAGCTTCGGGCTCTGAAAATCCCATATTAGTCTCCTATTTTAACTTCCACTAAACAGATGGGAGTTACGTCTCTGAGACTTTCTTGAAAATATCATTAAAATTTAAAGAACGGGGAGTGTTAGCAAAAAGTGGCTTTACGGTGATGTGTGCGGCGCATTACCTCGGTAACAAACAGGCTCTGAGCTTCCTCTTGTGCGTCTGTGGGAACCGTGGAGCACATGTACCGCCCCTGTCTTCTCAGAGTGGCCGTCTGCGGGGGAAAGCGCAGGCAGAGAGTTTGGTTACTCCAAGATGGAAAGGTGCCAGCCAGCCTCAGGGTGCAGCAGGGCCCAACAGGGACACAGTCACTCCGGTCTCTGCCAGCCCTGTGCTTCCTCCTCCTTGGGTCACGTACAACAGATCCCTTTGGGTACCAGAAAGTTCAGAGTTGTGTGCAGGGCAATGGCCCCCACTTCTTTCCTGGTCGGGGACCCTGTGACCCCTCCAGGGAGCCCTTCTGCTCCTCCCCACCAGGAAGAGTAAGGGTCCCTTTCAGAATCCCTAATACTCCGCAACCCCAAGTGCTTGATCTAGTCCCACTACATTGCCTTTTGCTTGTCTTAACCTCCTTTTTCTAGTGTAAAACAGACATACCATAAAATTTACAATTTTAACCTTTTTTTTAAGATTTTTTTTTTTTTTTTAAGTAAACTCTACACCCAATATGGGCTCGAACTCATGACCTTGAGATCAAGAGTCTCGAGCTCCATGGACTGAGCCAGCCAGGCACCCTGTTTTAACCATGTTCAGTGTAGAGTTCAGGGGCATTAAGTACATTCACACTGCTGTGCAACTCTCATCACATCTACATATTCTTTTCCAGTTTTATTTAGAAACAATAGACAGACATCACTGTGTATAAGTTTAAGGCATACAGTATGATGGTTTGCTTTACATCTCTCGTGAAATGAGGACCATGACAGGTTCAGCTAACATCCACTTTTCTCACATAAATACAATAAACAGAAAAAGGAAAGGTAAAAAGAACTTTCTCCTTGTGATCCTTGAAATCTCCTAGGATTTACTCTCGCAAGAACTTTCCCATCTATCATTCAGCCATATTCACGGTGGTCATCATCACGGTGGTCGTACACCACACCCCTAGTTGTTATCTTATAATTGAAAGTTTGGACCTTCTGACCTCCTTTTTCCAATTCTTCCTCCCCCTACCCTCCACCTCTGGTAACACAAGTCTGATCTCTTTTTCTATGACTTATATCTTGTTTTGTTTTATTCCACATATAAGTGAGATCACACAGTATTTGTTTTTCTCTGTCCGACTTATTTACTTAGCAAAATGCCGGCAAGGTCCATCATGTTGCTGCAAATGGCAGGATTTCCTCATTTCTTATGGCTTAATATTATTCTGTTGTAAATATACACCACAACTTCTTTATCCATTCATCTATCAATGGATACTCAAGTTGTTTCCATGTCTTGGCTACTGTAAATAATGCTGCTATAAACATTTTTGAATTAATGTTTTAATTTCCTTTGGATATATTCCCAGACGGGGGATTACTGGGGGCCATATGGTAGTTCTACTTTTAATTTTTTGAGGCTCCTCCATACGGTTTTCCATAATGACTGCACTAAATTATAATTCTACCAACAATGCACAAGGGTTCCCTTTTCTCCACATCCATACCAGCAACTATTATCTCTTTTTTCTTTCTTAACATGTTACACAATAGCTTTATTCATTTCTGTTATTGCTTATCTTTTGGATGACAGCCATTCTAGCAGACACAAGAGATATCTTTTTTTTTTTAAAGGTTTTATTTATTTATTTATTTGACACAGACAGAGAGAGATCACAAGTAGGCAGAGTGGCAGGCAGAGAGAGAGGAGGAAGCAGGCTCCCTGCTGAGCAGAAAGCCCGATGTGGGGCTCCATCCCAGGACCCTGAGATCATGACCTGAGCCGAAGACAGAGGCTTAACCCACTGAGCCACCCAGGTGCCCCAAGAGATATCTTATTGTGATCCTAATTTGCATTTCCCTAATGATTAGTGCTATTGAACATATTTTCATGTACTTGTTGGCTTTTTGTATACCTTCTTTGGGAAAATGTCTACTCGGGTCCTCTGTCCTTCTTAATGTGGGCTATTTGTTTTTTTGTTACTGAGATCCATAAGTTCTTCATATATTTTGGGTATTAACCCCTGGATAGATGATTTGCAAATTTTTTCCCCATTCAATAGGCTGTCTGTTCACTATACTGATGTTTTGTTTTATTGGGCAGAAGCTTTGGAGTTTGGTATGGTCACCTGTTTACTTTTTATTTTGTTGCTTTTTAAGATATCGGAACCCCCCAAACAGTCATTACCAAGACCCATGTTAAGGAGCTTTATTCCAGTGTTTTCATCTAGGAGTTCTATGATTTCAGGTCTTACGTATAAGTCTTTCATCCATTTTGAATTCATCTTCATGAGTAGTGTAAGACATGGGGCCAGTTTCATTTCTTTCCCATGGGAACAGCCCATTATCCCAGCACCATATACCATCTCTTCTACATTCAGTATTCTTGGCTCCTTTGTCAAGTATTAGTTGACTGCATATGCTTGGGTTTATTTTGGGCTCTAGGTTCTGTTCCATTGGCCTGTGTCTGTTTTTACCTGGTACCGCACCATTTTGATGAGTACAGTTTTGTTAAGTAGAGCTTGAAACAGGGTATGTGATGCCTTCTGCTTTGTTCTTTCTCAGGATCTCTTCGGCTACTTGGGGTCTTTTGTGATTCCACTGAAGGCCTTCATGGGTGAATTACTAATTCATTCAGTCTCCAAAAGGGCTTTGTAGGCCCTTGCTCTTGGTTTCTTTACAAATATCACAAATGGTAACCCTTATTTTCCACCTGTTCCCATGAAATACCACAGAGATATGTGACAATAAGCACTGAAGAGGCAAATCTATTCAAAAAGTTTCTAAGTATCAAGTGATCCTAAGAGGTTGTCAAAACTATTAAAAATCAAGAATAATATAAGAAAAGGGGACTTGTTCAAGAAACTGTGTATGTTTCAAGGAAGGATTCACTCTATAGCCCTACTTATCTTGATGTATTTGAGTTTATCAAGATTTTTGAAACTAATTATTATAATTTTTTTAAATATTTTTTTTATATTTTTTATATTTTTTATTTTTTTAAAATATATTATTTAAAATATATTATTATTTTTATATTTTTTATATTTTATATTTTTATATTTTTTATATTATAATATAATTATTATAATTTCAAAATGTTCAGGAAATGCTCAGGTCTAGAAATGGGACTATTAGAGGCATTTCCAGCCCATTTCCTATCACAGCACAGTCAAAAGAGAACATTTATTACATTTTCCCAGTAGAATTACTAATCAAGAAACTTTAATTATGTGACACTTTTCCAAACGCCTCTAAGGTGAGAGAAACAAGATCCAGATCTTTTTGATTCTTGTAGATCAGAGTGAGTGCTGGTATGCTCTCACTTTAAGAAGAAAGCAACTTTAATCATTAAAGAGAGACATGACCCTTAACAGATAAGACAGCACTGGCATAATTAAACCAACCATCTGTGTGGTTATTTACTACCCACCAGGACCAGAGTACTAGGTTTGAGTCCATTAACTGATCAAGTCCTAGCTCCAATTTTGACAAAGCGTAGTTTTCCAACAAGAGCCCTTCGCTCCCCTGGAGATGTTATCCAAAGAAACTTAATGCATTTCTTAAAAACCATTCACTTAAATGAGACATACTTCTGTAGTACGTATCTAGCTGCAATGTTGTTTTTAGGTCTATTTCTTATTGTATATAAAATTGGATGTGTTAGATGATCTCTTTTAGCTAGATGGCTGCTATCCTTCCCTACATATGCACGCTTTTCCTCACACCAAGAGATCGAGATGATTTCCCTGTCCTTGAATCTAGGCTGGCTTGACCAGCATTCTGCCAGTTTTGAACTTAGCAAACTAGCAGCTCTGTTCTTCCTTCTTGGAAGACAATGACACATAAAAAGTTCTACTAATGGAGACCCCTTTGCTATTAGTCCAAACTAGCCATCTGGAAAGGGCAGATATAGAAAGATGCCCCACCAGCCCACAACTGGTTCTAGCCAACCTGGTAGAGGCGCCCCAGTGTAAACGAGAAAGCATTCCAGCCCCTGCACATAGCGAGTCAAGCAGAACTACCTAGCCGAGCCTTCATCAGATTTCAGATCTGGGAGAATGATGTATTATTGCCCTAAATTACTAGGCTTTGGAGTGGTTTGTTACTCAGCAATAAATAACTGTAACAAGACTGTAAGAGATTAGGAGCATGTCCTAATTAACGTGTACTGAGGAATACTGCTGTTTTCATGAGCATGTTTTCAAGTACTAATCACAATATAGAGTTAGGACAGAAGCATCGAGGAGACACACTAAGCTGCAATCTGATTTCCATATTCACCTTTCCTAGGACATCTGTCAGTGTCCTAAAAGTGGACAAGTAAGATTGAGAAAAATGTCTGTTGCACCTTAAGAATAGCTATCAATAGCTTTTCTTCCCCCAGATCACTGTACTGATCATTTTAGGGCTCAGCATAAATATCATTTTCATTTCACACGTCTATCCAGCCATCCATTCACTGAGTCACTACTTTCCACCACCAGACACAGAAGTAGCAGCTGGAGACACCAAGTTTAATAACGTGTACCTGCTATTCCTGTAAAGCTTATAGTCTGATGACAGAGAAAGAGGAGGAAATAAATTATCGGAGTGCTACAGGTACTACAGAAGAGTATGAGAGAAAGGGGCATAGAAGCACAGGCTGACATGAGAGGAAAGAATAGAGGAATCTAAATCCAACTGGGAGGGAAAAAGGACATCAAGAAGATGTGCACCAAGGCAAAGACACTTAAGCTAAATTGTACAGGTTGAGCACAAGTTGTATTCAGTACAAAGGGAGCAGAAACTCGAGTTAAAAGAGCAAAATCAAAACATAATAAATTAGATTAGCTCTTTGCACACACAAAAGAGACCCATTAAATCCTAGAACTACAAATATAATCTACGCCAAAGGAAAAACTGCCCAGAACTCTAATTACACTTGAATTAAAAAAACACTGAGGAATGAAAAACCCCACCAACCTACAGCCTTATCAACGGTTTTAACTCATCTGGGGAAAGAATGAGCCACAGAAAAAACAAGTCTTGCATAAGCAGAGCAATTTTGTCAGTGTCTTTATCCTCATTTAAAAGGAAAGGCTGGGGGGTGCCTGGGTGGCTCAGTGGGTTAAGTCTCTGGCTTTGGCTCAGGTCATGATCCCAGGGTCCTGGAAAAGAGCCCCAAATCGGGCTCTCTGCTTAGCGGGGAGCCTCCTTCCCCCTTTCTCTCTCTGCCTGCTTCTCTGCCTACTTGTGATCTCTGTCTGTCAAATAAATAAATAAAATCTTAAAAAAAAAAATAAAAGGAGAGGCTGGAATCTACTGGCAGGGCCACTGGGGCATCATTAACGTTGGTCTTGGCACCAGTGAGGAGTCCTCACTTGATGTCCTCAGTTCCCAAGGTCTTCCCACTCACTGCTGAGTCCAGCCTCACCAATTCACTCGTTTAAAATGTGATTCCCACTTAGACTTTCCTAATGAGAGAGGGCGGACACAGCCAATTAATGTATTCTGATCTGCTTATCAATTCTAGTTCTCAATGCCCATTATTAAATGGCATTTGGTTTGTTCTCTCGTGGGGTTGCCTATTGCAAGTCAGTTCTCTGAGCCCAAACAACTCTGGTCACACTGAAGAAACTCAGTTTCTGGACTTGCAAAGCTAAGATCTGATCCCAGACCTTGGTGACTTATAAACCACGGCCCATGAGGCCCGTCTGATAGCAGCTGGTCACTCTGCGACTCCATTACCCAAAAAACATCCCACTTTCTCCTATCGGACTGTGGATTCCTCTGAGAGCAGGAGACATCCCTCTATCTGTATCTCTGTGCTAAGTACCCAAGAAATGTTTCAAAAATGAATGAATGAAATAGCCAAGGGACACAGAAACAGGACTCCACCAATAATCATCCATTACTTGTATATAATTTCTTCTCTGTTCTTACAAAGAGTTCTCTGGTCCATTATAAAAACTCAAGTCTTCCCTTGAAGACTACAGCACGAGTGAGTGCTCTACTTTAATTTCTCCATAGATTTTGTTTACTAAAAGTCATATTTGGGTGATAGTCTACGGTGTACGCCAAATGGATTCGCATTAAATTTCTGCAGTTTTATTGATCTGGCTTGTAACAGAGTCCCAATCAATACCTGGAGATTTATATTCAATGAACACGAAAGTGCTCCTCAAAAGCAAACTTAATTTTTTTTTCATGGCTGTGGTATTCTCTTCTACTTTTCTATCAGTTAAAATCATATTCCTGCTAAAAAATGGGTCTGTATCCACTTTATATAAATCAACATCAAGATGGACATCCAAAGAATGTCTGTCCCATTCCTGTGTTTAGAAATAAATTATTTCCATTCTACTAAGAAAGCTTAGTGGCAGAGTCTCTAAGTAGCTTTCTGCACTTGCAAGGGGGAGGGAAGAAACATTTCACACTGTGAAGTGTGATAAGATCTGCAAATTAAATATAAATGCAGCTAGCATGACAACCACTTCGGATAGAAATCTCACAGCACAAAGCACAGCTTAAAAATAAAAGCCTTAGGGGCACCTGTGTGGCTCAGTCAGCTGAGTCTTGATTTTGGCTCATGTCATGATCTCGGGGTTGTGAGGTTGAGCCCCACATCGGGCTCTGCACTCAATAGAGTCTGCTTGTCCCTCTCCCTCCGTTCCTCTCCTTACCCCTCCCCCACCGTCTCTCTTGCTCTCAAATAAATTTAAAAAATCTTAAAAAAATAATAATAAATGCCCTCTTCTAGCTACTACAACAGTCTAAATTATTTTCAGTTACTGTTATTTAGGTTAAACGCTGGTAGTCTTTGACACAAAGAGATCCTTAATTACCTTGGCCAACTATGGACAGGAGTCTTACAAGGAAATCCAAAAAATGTCAGGAGTTCCTGAAAAGAAAAATTTAGAACTGCTACAGGAAGAGAAAGGGGTGAAGTCCTCGCCCAAAGGGCTCAGAAGATGATCCAAGGAGACATGAGAGCCCACGTCAATCTTCAGGAGACTTTTTTTTTTTTTTTTTTTTTAATGGAATGAGTTGAAGGAGTTCAGATCGCCTCAGACCTGAATAGAAACAGCAGAACTTGCAACTATCTCCAAGTCTAATCTGGAAGGACAAATTTCAAATAGATACTCTCTTATTTTAAAAACTTTTTTCTCTCTTGGTTGAAATTATTCCCCCCAAAGACAGGGGTCACTTCAGCACCTATGAGCCATCGCCCAAGGAGGCTGGCCCAGGGAGGCAGGGCTGTGGGTCACCTGAAGGGACAGACAGACGTACCATACAGCAGGTCTCCCCATACGGGCCAGCCCTGGAGCTTCCTGGCATTCCCTGGCCCTCCTCTTCATCACTCACAGCTGTTCCTCTGATGGTCTTCACCTTCAACTTGGAATCTCTCTCTATGCATGGAATTCCTGACCCCAGCCTGGCTCTGACTTCTCTCCATCAGCGCCGGCCAACCCGCCATCCTGACACCACTGAAGCGGGATACTGAGAAGCTCATGTTTCAAACCGCAAGAAATGTGAGGTGAATAATTTAATTCAACTTTCTATGGAAGAATCTGAGGACTGATATTGGAAAGGGGTTTGAACGCAGAGCCAGGAAACCTGAGTTCTCATGTGAGCGTGGCCTCTAATGAGCTGTGTGATCTTGAAGGAAAGTTTTAACTTTCCACATTTTTAAAACAGAGAGTTTTCTAAGGATCTCCAGGCTTCCCGTGTAATTTAAAAATTCCACAGTTCTGTGAACATGGAATTCTAAGTCTATCTCTCTCAAATGGCTTATTATCTGAGTGCTATGAGGTGCTTTGAGAGAGACTAAAGGACATCCAAAAAAAAAGAAGAGGAATACTAGGTTGCTTTGATTGATTACCCCATTTGTTTTTTTAGGAAAGGAATCTTTGGATTTGAGGGAGGGAAGAGTCGCTTTGTAGACTTAAATAAAGGTAGGGTGAGTAGTAACAGACGTGCTTTCGCGTCATTGTTTCTTTACTATTCTAACCCTCTCAACCCATAGGGTATGGGACTTTTTATTAATCACTTTACAATGGGCATTAAAACTGTAACAAAACAACCGTCTTAATTCCTAGAGGGAAGCATGCATAGCCACTGCTGTTTAAAATATCCTATTTTATAAGATTTTAATTAAAAGACTGAGACAAAAGGCCCACCCTTCCCCCCGGGGGCCGTAAGAACAATGAGGGAGAGACAGGATCCCAGAGAGGTGGGTGGGCTGCCTGGGAGCCAGCTGAACGCAGTCTTCACAGACGTCTCCCCATCTCTCCTGTTCAAAGGAGCCCAGGGCTGGGAGTGTCCTCCCTGAGATGGAAAAACAAACATCACAGGCAGCCCAGAAGGGAGGGCAGGGCTTGAAACAGGAAGAGACGGCTCCGCTGGCGTTCTACACGGAACAGCTCTGAAGAGAGGGGAGGCCACCCTACAGCGGCTGAGACACTGAGTTACAACAGGTGAAGAAGGTCTTCTGGAGGCGGTCACCGCTCAGTTAGGCACGTGGCTGCAGAATGTGGAAGAGTGAGGGAAATGTCCCCGGTGCCACCAGACCTCTAAGATGGGCTCTGAGGCCTGTGGAGGGCCTGAGGTCAGAGAAGAGGGCCCAAGATGCCCGTGGCCGGCTGGACAAGGATGCCCACCAGGTCTCAGGGCAAGGGTCAGCTCCCATCTACCCTGAGGCAAAAGTGTGGACACCCTCTGCTTAGCAGTCAACCCCCACCCATCTGTAATTCCATACAGAGCATCCTGCACTTGTGTTCATTTTTGTGTTTGTTTTAATTCACGTAGTAGAACTGCCTTCAGACTTTTGAGGGCTCGGTGCACTTGCAGAGAGAGTACTTTGATCTTTCAGGAGAAGGACCACCTTGGGGTATGGTAGGAGGAGGCCAGCATTCAGTGAGGGGAGGGAAGTAGATGCCGCCAGAAATCAAAGCCCAGGCGGTTGGGGGAAGACAGCTCTTGGGGCTGGCATCCCTCGGCCTGGCCCACCTCCATTACTAAGCAAGCAAACCCTGGGCTGAATTTATATTGCGCTCCGCTGGGCCAGATGGACAGAGTCCACTCCAGTGTTCTAAAGTTATCTTGGATTTTCAACTATTCCCTGTTGGGCAGCTCTCAACACCTCCTTCCCTTCGTCTCTAGGCCTGAGCCAAACTGCAGGGAACCTCACGTGTCTGTGGAGCTAGGTCCCCTTATAGCATGTGCTGGACCCCGGCCTTGGTTGCCTTTGTCTGTGCCCGAAACATTACTACAAGAAACTCTGGGGACTCGACTGTGACTTCTCGAGCACAGCATAGAGGAACCTTTCCAAACGTCTGGCACTGGCATTTGTTCCAGAACAGCTGACTTGCTTTGGGAGGATTCAGTCCCAAGCCAGGCTGGAAACTGGCTGTTTCCCACATCTCCTTGTGGAGATCATGTCTTGGAGACTGACCCACGGGGTTCTATTAACATCAGAAGATCCCATTTCCGGTGTCCTGAGAGCTCTCCATGTCGAATTCAGTAATAATTACAAAAATGGACAAGGCATGGGACAGGATACAGGTTTAGAGAAGGAATCCCATTTAGGTTTCTGGAGGGGTTTTAACAAAATATAACTCTCAAGGAACCTGTTAAAGCCATGCTGGCAGCCACCTGTCCCGCACAGCTCCTTTTCCTCAGCCCCTATGAGCTCCCCCAGGCTTCCATTCCCAGGCTCCCCTCCCGCACCATCCTCTTCTGTTTGCTCAGAGTGCCACTCTGTGTGACATCGCTGACTTTCCTTGCTGGGTGTCCCCATGCGCCTGCATGCGGCCCAGAATGGCACCCACGCTCCCCTCTTTCGTCCCTCTTACCTCTTCTCTGCCAGTCATCTCTCAAAGTTTCATCTGTTAGCATCAGGCTTCAGCTTAAATCCTTTCCATGACTCCTCATTTCCACCAGAACACAGTCCAAGTTCCTTACCACAACCAAAGACCTTGGCTGAGCAGCACTCATGACTTCTCTGGACTCCCCTGGCCATCTTCAGCCCCCCAGCACACGGGGACCTGTGACTCCCTCATGCACCAGGCCATCCACCTGACTGCCGGGCTGCTCCCACCACCCATGTCCCCAACCAGCCCCGAGACACGTCGACTCTCCTGCTCGTCTTTGTTTTTCCAACACCCAGCAAAACACATGGCACAACATAAATGTTTGTTGAGTGAATGGGCGGTTGAGATTTTAAAATGGGGATGCTTTTACTCAACTGTAAGATCATTCAGCGTTCCAGATGAGACAGTGTCTCAGAGCTGGCGAGCCTTCAGGTAGCCTCTGTCACCACATCATGTCCTGCTTCCTAAAATGTCACATGCATTTATAGGTGTCAGTAGACCTTTGAGAGTCGTAACGATTTCATTCTGCTAACACCCAAAATCATACATTACATAGCTTTCCAAATGCAGTAAACTATAAATAAGTTCATGTTCACAAGCCTTCATAACCAGACTCATCGATTAAGTTCAGTTTTTAGAGATTTTGTTTGGTTTATGTTGGGTTTGGTGTTACAATGAAACTTGTAGTCACTCTTAAGTGACTCTTAGTCACTCTTAAATACCACTTCACAAGAGAAAACAGCATGGGGTAGGGGGCTCCAGAAAACGAGGAGTAGCCTTTGGTCATTTGGGGGACAAGTGGCAGGTCCAGCTTCCCCACCAGTTGCTCTACATCACATGACTCTGCAAATCCTCAGAAATGAACGGATGTTCCCTCGAGAGGAAAGAGGCTGCTTCCTAGGCCCTCAGCTCCCTCCCTGCCAACTGAGGGACATCAGCCAGGGCTACAAAGAGCTTTCCTGCATGCAATGTCGCTTTGGATTCTTGCACATCTACGAGAACCCAAATTTTAGGGCAAATGTTATCTCTGAACTATAAATTAAGAAAAGTGAGTTTTAAGAAGGCTTCTCACCTACCCCAACACCCAGATTAGTAACAGAAAGACCAGGGCCTAAACTTCTGGCCACGTGACTAAATCTTGGGTCTAGAGCGCCTATCTTCCCTCTGATTGATTTACGTTCCATTTGGTAACAAAACCTTGAAGAAGATATAAGCAAGCACAGTCTCTTTTGTTTTCTACTTATCTGCGTGTGGCTCCATATGTCTTTCTCTAGAATGTAATTTCAGTTGCCAAAAAGACCATACCTTTGCGTGAACACCTAGCATGGTGAATACGCTTCGTGTTACACCATGGCCATTATTTATGTATTCCAACATCCTGCTGAGCTTTCCTCCCAGGAAGGCTCACTCCCTCAGCTTCTCCTCATCACTCAGGAGCAGTTTCAGTCACGCACCAAGGGCGACTGCCCTCAAATCCCTCCATGCATTTGCCGGCATCGCCACCGCCACACTGGTCTTCCCGGACCATCGGGCCTCAGCACATCAGCTCCTGGGAGGACGTCCAAAGTCTTATTTCAAACACGGCGGAGCTGAGACTCTGCTCTGCTGACAAAATGCTAAGCAGAAGGGGAAGTCCTGACTCGAGGACCTCTGGCGTCAGGGGACTTCACTGAACCTCCTTCCTCTGTCCTCTCTGGATCTCACGCACACACAGCACGCACACTCAGGTCGCGGTCGGACACTCCCAACAGGACACACTCTGCCAGGCGGCCCTGACAGGAAGAGGCACAGCAATGGACACAGCAGGAACCTTTCAGGTTGCAGCAACTACAGAGATTTTGAACTTACTAATACGTTCAATGACATCTGGTGATTCTGAGGCCAAAACCTAGATTTTCTCTTTAAGGACTCTGTGTTCTTGTTTTTGCATGCAATCCTACGGTGTCTCCTTTCTTCTACTCCCCTGGTCTCCCCCTTGAGACAGTTTTATAGTTACGAACAATTATAAAGATTGACTGGATAGTCAATGAATGTAGAGATACAGTATAAATAAATCTCCATGTGCTTACATGGTCTTAAGATATTACCTTCACTTAGAACTTCGTCTATGCATGTCTGTTATTCATATTTAATAACCTAAGACAAATATATTAATCGCATACAAAAAACTGTCCTCCTACCCCTCAGTGCTTACAAGGATGGTCTGTGCTTATACCTTTTTACCAACTGTGGGACATTTACCCTTCTCTCTGACCTATTTAAAATGTGAGCTAAACATTATTTTTTCTAAAAAAGCAAAGAAAAAGACCTGAGGAAGGAAGGGAGGGAGGGAGGGAGTATGGCCTGAGGCGGGGAGCACATGCATACAGTGCTGGACTATGAGATTTATCCAGTATCTTTTACTCAACATAAGAGAATCAAATCTTAGATCCATCGATGCAGGTGATTGTGTGTGTGTGTGTGTGTGTGTGTGTGTGTGTGTGTGTGTCCTATTTCATCTAGTTATTTATGTAGTTAATCTCAACTCCCTACTTGATCGTAAGTTTTCCTCAGCAGCGTGCAGTATTTCTTTCTTTTTTAAGATTTTATTTATCTATTTGAGACAGAGAGCAAGTCCAAGGTACAGGGGGCACAGGCAAAGGAAGAGGGAGAAGCAGACTCCCTGCTGAGCAGAGAGCCCAACATGGGGCGTGATCCCAGGACCCCAAGATCATGACCTGAACCAAAGGCAGACACTTAACTGAGTGACCCACAGTCACTGAGTATTTCTAATAAAGTGCAGTATTTCTAATAAAAATCATGTAATAATACAGATCTGCCTCCGTGAAAAAAGGCTACTTCCCTTCCCTACCCTTCCCCATGATCCATACTGCCTAGCAAACGTCCCCCTGTGTGATGCAAACATGAAAATGCCCCTTTTCCAAGGGCTACTTTATATCCCTCCAACTTTATGTCCAAGTCAAGCATTTCTGCTCATTCATCCACGAGGTCCTCAGCCCAACATCCACCTCTAGGGCCTCCACACACGGCCAACAGTCCATGGGAGGCCATGTCAGGACCTCAAGCACCTCAGTCTGGGGCCTGCCGCTACTCCCCACCTCCACACACCATCTTGCCACTACAACCCACATCCCCTGTTTTCTCTTCTCAGTTCTCCAGTACTGACATTCCCAAAAAGGCTGTTTTCACCAAAATGTTAGATGGAAGGGCCCACTCTTGGTTGGTGATTCATACCTTCTCATTTTCTCTCTCCCTCTCACTCATTCATCCCACTCAGCAAGTATTAGTGAATTCCTGCCCTGTGCCATGTGTTTCCAGGTGCTTGGAAACATCAGTGCATGAGACCAAGACCGCTGCCCCCACAGAGCTCACGATTAAACCAGTAAGTATGCTGGAAGTGGATAAGCAACGTGGTGAGGGAAAAATGAAACGTAAATGGGACCAAGAAGGCCAGAGCGGGTCGGGCAGCACGGCAGTGGGCGAGGATCTCACTAAGAAGGTAAGATTTGGCAAAAGGCTTGCAGGAGGTGGGAGACAGCTGGGTAAAGAATTCACTGGCACAGGGGAAAGCCTGAGAAAGGGCCCTAAGGCAGGAGATGGCCCAGAGGGAAGGAGGCGCCCTGCAGAGGCCAGTGTGGCTGCAGCTGAGAGTAGGAAGACAGTCAGGGCAGTCGTGATAAGGTCTTAACCGAAGGGCTCTGAACACAGGGGTGATACCATCTGACCTACCTTTTAAACTTATTTTTAAACAACTACTCTGGCTACTCTGTTAGAATAAACTGAAAGGCATTCAGAATAGGATCCAGAAGACTTGACAGGAGGCTCCTGCATTAACCACAGCATGACATGAAAGAATGAGGGCTGTGGCCACGGTTACAGCTGTGGAGGAATTAATCAATTAATGATTCTTACTGTCACCCCCTCTTCATCCTATTCTCTAGGTTTCCAAACCCTTCTCACAGCACCCCGCCAATGAGCCAGCCAGTGACTAGTCTCTCAGCCCAATCCACTCTAAATTTCTCAATAGCCAATCCTCTCACTGTTCAGAGATGGAACTCTCTCTCCTCCTTCTTCCCCCAAAGACTGTCAGTTCCATCCCCAAGATCCCCAAAGAGCCCTGTTTCTTTTTTCTTTTCTTTTTTTAAATTTTATTTATGGGGCACCTGCGTGGCTCAGTGGGTTAAGCGTCTGCCTTCAGCTCAGGCCATGATCTCAGGGTCTGGGGATTGAGCCCTGCATCAGGCCCCTGCTCGGCAGGGAGCCTGCTTCTCCCTCTCCCTCTGCTGCTCCCCCTGCTTGTGCTCTCTTGCTCTATCCAATAAATGAATAAAATCTATTTTTAAAAAATTATTTATTAATTTGTGAGAGAGAGCTTGGGGAGGGGGACACAGAGGAGGAGGGAGAGGAAAAGACTCTCCAGCAGACTTCCCACTGAGCGTGAAGCCTGATGCAGGGCTCGCTCTCATGACCCTGGGATCATGACATGAGCTGAAACCAAGAATCAGACACTTAACTGAGCCACCCAGGTGCCCCCAAGAAGAGCCTGTTTCAAACCACATCCCTATAACACTGGCATCTTTCATGTCTTCCCCATTCCTGGATTTCCCTTCTTAGCTCATTCCCTCGTTTTCCCAATCCTGTTAAAGCCTCTTGTTCTTATTCTGAGCCACAATGATGCCTTCTCTCTACTACCATGTAATACTAACCACTGTACCCACCTGCTCACGGCAGCCCTGGCCAGAAACTATCTTCACTGGTCAAGACATCCTCGGTATCAACTCCCCCACCCCATCAGGAGGAGCACAAGACTGTCTGCCCTTTCTGCCTATCCTCTTCAAAGTCCTCTCACTGTCTTCCAGGACCCTGCAGTTTCCTGGTTCTTTCCCAGCTGTCTGTCTTTGCTTCCTACCTCCCTCCTTCCTCAGTGAAGGCACACCCAAGATCCAGTCCCCATGGAGGTACCCCCATGCTCTAGGCCTCCGGGCTACTGGCTCACATTGCTATGGGTGAGCCCAGTTCAATAACCCCTGCCCCTCTCTCAGACTGAACTTCTGCATTTCCAACCACTTTAAGGATTCTCAGCACCTGGATGTTCCACTATCTCCAACTTAATAGGATAAACTCCCATAGGACTCAATCTCTCTCATGCTAATAGTCACATTCTCCTTCTTATTAGAAACCTTAGGTCATTATCTCTTCTAAATTTTGAACAATTTGAAAGCAAGAGCCGGGTCTCCTGTTCTAAGCATCTCACTAGGCTGCACCCCATTGCACAAGGATTAAAACTATCAATTACAAGCTAAACAAATATACTTTTCAATTCAACTGATCGGTTCCATCCAAAATATAAGCTTTGAAGACATATTTGATCATAAAAATATGATCTATCCCTGTTTTCTGTAAAAGTCATTACTTAAACTAGAATTAAAATTCTCATGTCCTGAAGGTCTGGCCAATTTCAATTTCGAAATATTACTTATCCAGATTTTATTCAGGTGGGTTCAGTCCTAGACATGAACTAATATCCCAGAAACCACAATGTTCACAGAAAGTTACACTGTTGGCCACTGAATTCCCTCTGATAAAAATTTCGAGGAATTTATCAAAAGAACATTTTTCAATAAAAAGCTCAAAACAAAGTACTGAGGTTATTTTTTTGGCAGCATATAATAAAAAGTGAGGACAAAACAGTGTGGAAAGAATTTTTTCTTTTCAAAAGGACAGATGGGAAATGAGATCAGGGACTTCCAGGCCCTTTGTAAGCAACAGGGCCTGGCTTCCTTTTCAGGTCACTGGTTTGTAGATCACTATCAGTCTCATGTTTAGTAGAAGAGGAAAAGAAACAGGGGGAAAATAAAAATCAGGATGTTATTTAAAGGGAAATGGATTAACCACATTTTTCTATACAATGCTGAGAACACTCTAGGATTCTCCTGTCTCTAAACACTGCCAAAAATGAAAATTTCTAGGATTGCCCATTCCTAATAATCTTTCCTTGGTACGCCTGTCTTTCCTTTTAAATTCTCTTGCTAGGGAACATGATGATACTAAACCATGAAATATGCAGGAAGAACACTGGAGAAATTACTCCTCACCCTGACTTGGAACAACTTTAAGGATACAGCCATTTCACATCCATGGAGCACAGAAATCCTGCAACCATGTGCTCTTCCCCCCCGCCCCAAATTGTGGTAAAATGTCCATAACATAAAGTTTACCATTTAAACCATGTTTAAGTGTACAGTCCAGGAGCCTTAAGAACACTCTCACTATGCTGCAGCCATCACGACCATCCACCCACAGAACTCTTACCATCCTGCAAAACCGAAACTCTGTACCTTTCGAACACTAACGCCCCATTCCCTCGACACCTGACCACCACCATTCTACTTCCTGTCTCCATAAATGTGACTAATCTAAGTACCTCTTCTAAGGGAATCATACAAAATTTGTCCTTTCCGAATGTCACATTTCACTTAGCATAATATGCTCAAGGCTCACCCATGTTGTGGTCCATGGCTGAATTTCCTTCCCTTTGAAGGTTGAAAAACATCCCATTTTATGGAAAGACCCATCTGGTTTACCCATTCATCCACTGGTGCGTACTGGGGTTGTTTCTGTCTTTTGGCTGTTGTGACTAACACTGCCATGAACACGGGGGCACAAGTGTCTCTAAGTCTCTGCTTTCTACTCCTTTAGAGACATCTCTGGGAGCGAAACACGATACGCTCTTTTCTGTTCTTCCATACAAATTCTATCCTTGTTAGTTTATATCACACACCAAACACTAGTTTTTGTGATATATACATGATATCCATAAACTGCCACCAGCATCGTTTCTGACTAATTACTACCTTTCCCATATTCTACCACTTTACAGAGCTGCACACACATTAGTAAGCAATGCAACAAGCCAGGGCACAAGGGTATGTGATACACGGAGCTCCAAAGCAAGCTACAGATTCATCGGAGTGATGGCAACAGTTAAGTACATCAAATCATGGGGCACCTGGGTGGCTCACTTGGTTAAGCATCCGACTTCAGCTCAGGTCCTGATCCCAGAGTCCTGGGATCGAGCCCTGCCTCAGGCTCCCGAAGCAGGGAGCCTGCTTCTCCCTCAGTTCTTCCCCCTACTCTGCTCTCTATACTCTTCTTTCTCTCCTACTCCTCTCTCTCTCACACAAATAAACAAATAAAAAAAAAAATCTTAAAAAAAAAATAATAATGTCAAACTACCAGCATCACCCGATAAAGGACTTCTGCCTGAAGGAGAACCGTGACTGGAAGTCAATGGCCAGACCCACATCAGGCTCTATGTGTCTGACGAGAAGGGGAGCAATCCTGGACATTATTTTCAGTCGTGCATAGATGTGTCATTTCTTCAGCAAAAGTCAACTTACATTTCTTGATCTAAAACATTCTAACAGTAAAGAGATTAGGTGGGTGTGAGGTGGGTGGAAGGACAGAGATTCACACACACACAAGGTCTGAGCCTTCATCCTGGCCACAGCGCAGGTGGTGGGTGACCCAGGACCACAAAAGGTATAAGAAACCGTTAGGGAAAAGCCCAAGACAGTGTACTTAGATGTAAATGTAAAACCTTAAATTAGCTGTAAGTTACATCTAATAACTTAATACTTACAGTGTGAACAGTAAGTATTAAAGGGATTAAGAGAATGGGGGAAAAAAATCCTGTGGACTTGAACATCTTCAGAGGACATGGGATGTGAAGTGGCCTCAGAAGGGTAAGAAGATTCTAGAAGGATGGAAGAGAAAAGAAGGTATCGCCAACAAGGAGAACCATGAAGCCAACACAGAGACAGAAGAGAACAGACCCCAAAGCAGGGGGCTGATTCTGAAAAAGGAGCGCAGTCAGCCAGTGAGGGATGCATGAGCCTCACACCCCTGGCCCCCACCCGGCGCAGATAAAACTCAACTTCACAAATATTCTGAGTGCGAGAACTATCCTTCTGCCTTTTTTATTTTTTTATTATTATTTTTTTGAAGATTTTATTTATTTATTTGACAGAGATCACAAGTAGGCAGAGAAGCAGTCAGAGAGAGAGGAGGAAGCGGCTCCCCGCTGAGCAGAGAGCCCGATGTGGGGCTCAATCCCAGGACTCTGGGACCATGACCCGAGCCGAAGGCAGGGGCTTTAACCCACTGAGCCACCCAGGTGCCCCCCCTTCTGCCTTTTTTAAAATCCACAGTGACTCCATGTCTCTCAGGTTATTTTGTCTGTTTATTTTTTTTTTCTATTTTATTTATTTATGTGACATGGGGAGCCTGCACTCAAGCAGGAGGAGCAGCAGACAGAGGGAGAAGTAGGCTCCCAGCTAATGCAAAACCCTATCCCAGGACCCTGGGATCATGACCTAAGCCGAAGGCAGATGCTTACCAACTGCGCCACCCAGGTGCCTGTCTGTTTCTTTTAAACACTCTTCTCCCACCCCTCAGCAAATACACTTGACCAAAAAAATCTTCTGTACATAAGACTCGTGTTCAGAGAACACAGGTGTCCTTGAAAGCTGATCGTTATCAGGGCGCCTAGATGGCACAGTCAGTTAAGCACCCAACCGTGGTTTGGGCTCAGGTTGTGATCTCAGGGTTGTGAGATCGAACCAGGCATCAGGCACCACACTTGCAGGAGTCTGCTTCAGACTCTCATCCCCCTAAAATAAATGAATAAATCTTAAGGAAAAAAAAAAAAACCCTGACCAAGATTAACGTATGTCCTCCTCTAAAACCGTACAATTGTTTCATCACTATCCATACTTAGATTTTAGTCAATTATCACTGCGAATGCATTTGACAGAGCTTTGCACAAAGTTCTATTACTTTAATAGTTAACTAATACTGTTTAACTTGTAAGCATGATCCTGCAAATTAACCCCCAGCATGCATTTTGCTCACAATTTGACCCACTTCCTAACCATCTTGCTGGTTTTTTTCCATATGAAATACTTTTCCCTGATCTAATTCTTCCCTCTGCCTCTAATAACAGACGGAATTCTATTCTGCCTAAAAATAGAGGGACAGAGGGAAGCTGTGACACTTCTAAGACATTTTGCTCATTCAACTAAGTAGACAGTTATTAAAATCACCAAGACAATCTAACAAGAAAGCACGGTGTAAATGGCATTACCTAGAACATAGGAATCTCCAGGAAAACACATAACAGCCTCCAAATTTAAATGGAGTCCATCATAATTGCTGTGATGGGGATCAAAGCTGAAATTCAAGCTCCTCAATCTTTGGGAAAAACTTCCCGGAAACAGAAAATAACTTCCTTATTCAATCTTGGCCAGCAAAATGTCAGCGAGTTCTTTGCCTTTCCTAGAAAATTTATGCCTGGTATCTCCACGGAAATCGTTACAAGCAAAAGGGACAAAGGAGTTTTTCTCAGAGTTTCAATCATCTGGTTCTACAACTGCTTAAACACCCAGGTTCCTTGTCCCTGGGGTAAAAGATGATACTAAATTAACTCTATCTTGTTTCTTTGATTTGTTTGCATCGTGAGTAATTTTATCTCGGGCTGCAAACACAACTTTGCATTCTAGGTTGCGAACACTGGGATAACTTTATTACTCATACCAAGAAGAATACATATACTTCATGCTCAGAGAAACTTGAGATAACCTTTAGTTTCCTCGGAGCACACTACAGGAAACATGTGTCAACATGAAGCCTAATTTATAATCATCTGATTTAACTTCTCATGCTGATAAACTTATTGCCAAAATCACAGGCAAAGAAATCATTCTGAGGCTTCCATTTATGTTTTAGGTGAGTAGTCTACTATGCAACGACGTTTTCAGAAACATCCTATTTTGAGGCATGATCTGAAACCACTTATCAGTGGAAGGTACTTGGGCAGCAGAATCACACTCAGGGCCAATGCCACTTCCACAGCATTCCTTATTTTTCAGGAAGGAATTAAAGAGTAATCATTTTCTTCAAATGTACCTCTTAGAAGTTTAAAAAAAAAGTGAACATTTGTGAGAATTCCCAGCTTTGTTGTAAACTGGTAGAAATTTGGTGGGGAAAAAAAACTTCAAAGAATATAACTTAACAATTGTTATCAACATGGAAATTTCTAAAGACAATGCAGTAGGCACAGAAATGTATGTGGTAGGTTATATTTAAGGCAGTGGGATTAAAAGAAAGTGGTGGGGGAATGCTGCTTTTTTTTTTTTTCCCAAGAGGAATACAAAACTTTAATGTAGTACAATTGTCCTCAAACAAAAACATGGAAAGCCACCTGGTTCATTTTATGGAACTAGCGTAACTCAGATAATTCAAAGGAGATTGGGAACCATTTGAGGTCAAGACCCAAAGTAGAAACTACTTAGGAATAACAAAATAGTGCTGGAGGAGTGGGGATGGAAGTATGGGACAGGGAGAAATTCTTAAGAATTCAAGATACTATCTAAAGATAGTATCTTTGATAGAATTCCTTTTTTTTTTTTTTTAGGGGTTTTTTTTTTTTTGACATTTTACAACACTTTAACTTTATTTTTTATAAACATATAATATATTTTTATTCCCAGGGGTACAGGTATGTGAATCGCCAGGTTTACACACTTCACAGCACTCATCATGGGGGGAATGCTTTTAACATCAGGTATTTCTTTTTTTTTTTTTTTTTAAAGATTTTATTTATTTATTTGGCAGACAGAGATCACAAGTAGGCAGAGAGGCAGGCAGAGAGAGAGAGAGGGAGAAGCAGGCTTCCTGATGAGCAGAGAGCCCAATGCGGGGCTCGATCCCAGGACCCTGGGATCATGACCTGAGCCGAAGGCAGAGGCTTTAACCCACTGAGCCACCCAGGCGCCCAACATCAGGTATTTCAACAGCATCTATTCTGTTTTGTTTTACAAGTAGGTAGTGCTTTTTATTTTACTTTTTAATTTACTTTCATTTTTAAGTAGGTTCCACAGCCAGTGTGGAGCCCAAACCAGGGCTTGAACTCATGACCCTGAGATCAGGACCTGAGCTAGATCAACAGTTGGAGGCTCAACCGACTGCACTACCCTGGTGCTCCCGTAGCACTTTTCAAATTATCCCACAAAGAATGAAGCTTTAAGAAAAAAAAAAAAAAAAAAAGAGAGAGACAGCTCAATTCATAGAAAACAGGGCATTGGATGATAACAGCACCAGGTAAAGAAGCTTCGAGGCAGACAAGAAGCACACAATGAGGCAGGTCCCAGAGAGCAAGGAGAGTAACCCGAACCTGCACACAGCCCGCAGTGACCACAGGCGGCCAGGTCTCTAACACCACTGGGGTCCCACTATCACTCCTCACTGCCCTCACAGCTCTTTGTGGGTGGCTCGGCCATAGGCTCTCGCGACCTGAGACCGGAAGCAACAATCTTCAGAGCAGCTCCCAGCAGGAGGCGGGCCAAGCGGTCTGCTGGCAGCCCCCACCCCGAGATCCAAGGAACAGCATGTGTCGCTCACCAGAGAGGCAGACGTCAGAACGTTCCTGGTTACCCCAAGCCCTTCCCTGGGAGCCCACACGCGGTTCAGGGGTTCTCTCGTGGTGGCTTCCCAAAATGTGACCCTGAAAGGACACACGACAAATTCCTCCAGTGCTCCCCAGCAAATGCTCTCCTTAGCACCGAGGCACCGGCAGAAACCGTAAATCTCTCTTCAAATGAAGCTCGTAAGACACAGAAGGTGCTTGTGTCCATTAAATCCACCCAGAGTATAGCACTTTTATTAAAAGTATAACACACACAAAAAATACTTATGTCCTACGTGTAATACATGCATGTGTGTATGTATGCATAGGCATGCATATGCCTATATGCATATATAAACATATATAACACATATTCATACCTGTATGTATTTACATGCAAAAATAATACCATTTTTAAAAATCAACCCATAAAGGAATGCATGGAAAAATGCAACGATATAACTTCTCTCTCTTAGATAACATCTTCATCTTTTAAAAATCCTAAAATTAAATAATCAAATAATAAATCAGTAGATTAAAAACAATTATTTGTAAAGACCAACCACATGGCTCTATTTGAAAGTTAACTACCTGAAAGTCATCATAAGGGAAGAGCAGCATCTCCCTTAAACAATCATTCAGGATCTGTGTCTTCTTCTGGACGATGACATTTTCATAGTCGAGTGGTTCAATCAGCTTTGGCTTCGCCTAAAAGGTAAAAAAAAAAGTAACTGAAACACTCTTATAGATAAATGATTAAAGAACTTTGTACTATTTTTGCATTTTCCAACTTTTCTTCAGTGACATTATGTCAATTTTACTATAAGGAGAATCAGAAACAAGACAGAAAAGTTATTTTCAAAGGAACAGAAGACGCTTCCTGGTACTCTGTCTACGATTCTGCTTTTTTAGTTACAAAAGCGCAAAGGAGGCTACAAAGTCTGGCAGAATGTCCAGTCGTGTCCTGGGTCACCCCTGGCTAGGTCAGTCCCCATCTAAGCCTCGGGCTCTTCCAGAACTGCCCTGTGTAGACGTTCAACTGTGGGCTGGTGGTGAGGGCTGGATGCCAACAGTGGCACCCTTCCTGGCCCAGGATTAAAGCATCCACAGGGCTCACTATTTCATATAAGACTCCACAGAACTCTTCTCAGAGTATCAAAATATCTCCCTGTCTCCTGAAATGTCTACATACTCATTATATAATACTGAAACACACAAAAACGTGAGCTATGAGGAGTGAGAGAATGGTTATCACCTAAACCAGGGCTTGTGCGTGAACCTCAGCAGGTAGGAACGACCGTCCCTACCACGCACTGAGCAGAAGTAAGAGGCAACAAGCTAAGCGGGAAAAGAAATGAGAGAATATGCTTTGACTATTTCCAAAGTTAGCCTTCTCAGTAAAAATCTCTTTCTCAGTAAAAATCTCCTCTATCTATTGCCAGGTATTGCCATGGTGTTTACTAATCACTACCCACACGGAAGGCACTACGTGGGCTAGGTCAAGGAGAAAGACACCTATATCGCAGTATGCCAAGTAATAACAGGCACGCATGCACGTGAGTGTCACGCGCGTGTGCGCGCGCGCACACACACACACACACGTTCTCAGAGGTAGCTAAGTCCATAATATCAATAGTTCCTACAAAATTATTTTTGAAACTATTAACAAAAATCATCTGATTACATAATCTCAACATTTTATGTCTATTCAAATGACAATACAAATGAAACATATTAAAGACATCCGGTTCGTCACATCACATTGGGAATTGTGGCTGAGGCTGCTACGTGTTCCCCAAACCTCTCCTCTCCTTCTAGGTACAGCGGGACCACCTCTCCCAGCCTCCCCGGGGTTAGGCGTGGCCCTGTGTCTTGAGGTCAATGGCAGGTGAGGGGAAGGAGTATGGCCACTGCCAAGCCTGGACCGTAAAAGTTCTCTGCCAAAGACTGAATGATGTATTCCTTCCAAAATTCGCATGCTGAAACCTAATCCCCAGTGTGATGGTTTTAGGAAGTGGGGGCTTTGGGAGGCAATTAAGTCATGAAGGTAGAGGCTTTATGAATTGATTAGTAATCTTATAAAACAGACCCCTGGGAACTCCCTTCTGCCGTGTGAGGACACTGTGAGGAGAAAGCCATCTAAGAACCAGGAAGTGGGCTCTCTCTAGACCCCAAGTTGGCTGGTGCCTTGATCTTGCCTTCCCAGCCTCTAGAACTGTGAGAAATAAATATGTTGTTTAATCACCCCCCCACCACTTGCTTATATTCTGTGCCAGCTGCCCTGAGTGACTGATATAGCCACCCTCCCTTCTCCCCTCTGCCAGCATCATGTAGAGGACTCAGGAGGCCTGAGGAGAGGGTAAAGCCCCAAGAGAGAAGGAATCTGGACCCTGAACCACCGAACAGAAGGCTGCTTCCTGAAAACAGGTGCCAAAATTACCGTGAGCAGGAGCAAAAGCACCTACCATGTTAACCACTGAGATTCTGGAGTTGTTTAAAGCGGTTGTCGGCTTACTCCAGCTAACATACATACAAATGCCTATTTTAACTTCGATTGCCTGATTTAAAAGTAGACTCTACAAAGATGTTTGGACATGCTAAGAAAAGAAATGCAATGACCAAACAAGGGCACTGTTATAATTTAGCAAAATATACATTTACGGACAGAAATAAAAATATACACAAAAAATTAAAGCTATCCTAATAGGAGTGTAATTTCTTCCTACAAGATATTCATAATGTTGAACTGTTTCTACATTCAGAAGATGTTCAAAAAAGAGACAGACTGACACAAAGTGTTTTTAAAGAAAGAATTGCCACAGAAACCAATAAAAATACTCTCCAAAATACTTTAATTTGACTTAAATAATGTGCTCTTTACTTTAGTTTGTTACATTGCATGCAGTAATCAGTTCTTAAGTGTTTGTTGGCAGAATGGATCGATGTCATGATTAGCAACACTGTCTCTGGGAACCAGGACTATATTCCTAAGAAAACCCAAAGATGCTCATAGCTTTACACACTGACAGAGTTCTAGATAGCGACAGCTACACTTACATTAGAGAGAGGTCAGAGAGAGAGATCCAGCAGGATGAGATGGACACTGCATTCTCCCCTATTCCATACGCTGTCCAGCACATGACGGTGACTAGGTAAGCTCCAAGGGGGTGACCTGGTCCTCTACACCAGCCCTGGGCACCTCCAAAGCTATGCCTGGGTGTGTTCCCTTCCTATACCTTCCAACAAGGCCACCAGTGCAGTCCTTCAGGCCACAAGGCAAGGTCAGTCTACTTGTCAGAAAACAGTACTACAATGTCAGCCTTTGTCAGAAAGGGTGCTGAAGGGACCTCCTGAGAAAGGGTCTTTTCCTAGCCAATGATGTTTGGGAGTTTTTGCCTTGCTCCTACAGCACAGCTCTCTAGGTAGACTATTCTTGTATTCTTAGAGCAGGGATTGGCAAACTTTTTCCTGCAAAGAGCTGAGACTAAGTATCTCAGGCTTTACCAGCTTACTGTTTACTAAACTCTGAGCATAAAGGCAGCCACAGACAATAAATAAGCAAATGGACAGAGTGGTGCTAAAACTTTACAGAAACAGGCAACAGCCAGATTCTGCCCAAGAGTCACCGCTTGCTGATTTATGCTGTAGTTTCCTTCACCCCTTAGTAATTAATCCCCTTTTACCAATTTAATAATTCTTTATATTAATTTTCTATTTCCAATTAACTGATATATTTCCTGTCTCTGGGCTGATACACACAATACATGTACATGTTCTTTTTTTTTTTTTTTTTTTTTTTTTTTTTTTTTTTTTTTTTTTTTTTTTTTAAGATTTTCATTTGTTTATTTGACAGACAAAGATCATGAGTAGGCAGAGGCAGGCAGAGAGGGGGAAGCAGGCTCCCGGCAGAGCAGAGAGCCCGATGAGAGAGAAGCTCGATCCCAGAACCCTGAGATCATGACCTGAGCTGAAGGCAGAGGCTTTAACCCACTGAGCCACCCAGGCACCCCAACGTGTACACGTTCTTAAATATATTTAATGATTCTCTCTCAGCATTTGACTAAACCTAGATTGTTTAAAAGATTTAATAAGTGAAAACTCTAAAAATATTCACAGGTCAGTTCTGCCTGTTTCTGATACGCTTTCGTTAACTGCATGGATTACTGTTTTCCCCTGACTGTATCTTGGAAGTAGCTAATGACTCAATGTAAGGTTTTGGCTGTCAGGATTACCTTGCTTTGGGTGCCTCTGTGTAAGCTGGAAGGCTAAACACAGATGATCACACTTCATCCACTGGAAAATTAATTAAACAAGGAGGCTGCGTCATTGAGGGGGCTCGACTGCCCTGGTGGCATCTATAAGCCAACCAAAATCCAACTGGGGAATGCCTCAAGGTTATAAAATTATTCCTCCCTTTGCTTCTGCTCTTTCTCTCTGTAAGTCTCTCCAAGCTCCTAACTGTTCCTAACAACTTCCGGTTTGATGCCCCCTGATTCGAAATGATTTTTGTTCAAACTCTACCAATGCTTTAATATACCTCAGCTTATCTTTTAACATCACTTAGAGCCAGTATAAGGTAGAGGAATGGAAATGTCATTCCGTGTTACTGAGGTAGATGACAAGTTGAGCAAGTAGCCGGAAGTGTCCCAGGTAACCTACAGACTGGGTCAGAACATGGCCTCTGTCACACAGAACTCCTTCTCCAGGCCACCCTTTAACCGGTCTGTGTGCACCAGCACTCAAGCAGAGTAAACGTGGGGAGGGTTTCTAAGCCAATGTTCTGTTAAGGAATGATGATGCCTGTAAACAGGAAAGCCCACAAGGTTGATTTCAGTATCAGGGAAATCTTCATGGAAGAATGTCATGTCTTGTTTGGTCTCAAGGACTGTGAAGATCTGACACATGGACAGACCCTTAGATCACTCACTGAGCCCTGACGGGGCAGCAGTATTCAGCCGCTGCAGGGAGCGCTTTCCAGGACAGAACCACTGACCCCAAGGAAAAGGGGTCAACTGGGAGTGACTCACTTGTTACCTAAGAACAAGACAAAAAGCTCTTGCTTCAAATACAAATAACAAGTCACCCGCACCATGCCTCACGTGGCCTCAGGAGGAGAAAGGGTGAGAATGGAGACCGGTGAGGGAACAGGAAAAGAGACAAGGTGGAGGTGGGGGAGGAAGAGACCAAAGGGGACAACACTCAGGGTAAGACAGGCAGGAGCCACAGAAGTGGAAGAAACACAAGGGGGAAGATAAAGACTGAAGCGGCAGCTACAAACAAAGGACAGTGGGCCCGTGGGAAGTCATACCTCTGGGCCTACTCAACTGGGGGTTAAGGGCCTAACTGCCCATTTTCTACTCTTCTTTGAAAGGATGATTCAGTGGTTACAGCTGTTCACTGTTCTTCAGCATCACTGAGCTTTTCCAAGTGGTCACATGAGTGGGGAACAGCCCACTAGGGTAGGGAACTGACTGGCTTATAGCATCACTGGTGACAGGAATGACTAACAGCAAAATGAAATTAGCTAATTACCAGACTGCCAGTACCCCCATTTCCTGTCTAGTAGAAAGAGGCTTAGGGTAGATCTGGCTCATGGCCTTGGTTTTTAAAGCCATCAACACAATGAAGTTTAATCCTTCCCAGGGTACACAGGTACAAAAGCCAAGTTCTTGATTTTCTATGGTCAAAAGCAAGATTCTGAGCCCAGAATTACCCATATCAACCCATGGTCATAGATGGAGCTAATCCAGGGCCATCAGAATCACCATGTTTTGAAAACCTGAGAATACACCGGTTTGGACTTTAGCCAAAGATGCTGTGTTTCGCTAAGCACGATGGGGGTTTGTTCAGCTCTTGAGCCTGTGACATTCTGAACTTGTACAGGGTGAGATTATGTTGCTTCTGTAGCAAGGGAAAACTGTAAATCAATCTATGTGTACAACTTCTTTAGCTTTTGTCCCCAATTTGGAAGTTAAATGTCCTCATTTATGAACATTTGCTTCTTAGGTTATTGTGAAATCAGACAGGGAGAGGACCATGGTACTCTCAGTTTACAAAAGTCTACTGGTTCTCAAAGTGGGGTCCCAGTAACAAGCAGCAGCACCTGAGAAGCTGATACAAAAGTAAACTGAATCAGAAACTCTACGGGTAGGACTTCGGTATCTGCGTTGGCACAAGCTCCCCCAAGGATTCTGATGTCCCAGGAACTGGGCTGGAATTTAAATATTCAGAGAGGGACAAGGAACAAGCCCAGGGCTGAGCTTTTTAACCTCTTTAGGGCTATAGACCCTTCTGAGAACTTGGGCCAACTCTCCCCAAAATGTGTATACATATTATTTTCCAAAATTTTATACACAGTTCTTGGGAAAGGCTGTCATTCCTTGGAGAGTAGCCATGGAACAGAGCTGAGGACATTCTGGACAGTGGGAGAGGGTGGTTTGTAAACATAATTCAATATAGCAGGAGGTGCTGGCAGAAGTTAAATGCAGAGCTAAGGGAGGAGGCTGAGCCGACTGCCACCCACGGGCAGGAACGTTTCCTCACTTCAGCACCGAAGTGATGCCTCAAGGTGCTGGAGAAGAGTGAGAATTCTTCAGGTAGGCAAAGTTCTGAACTCCTTAACCCACGTGCAGCTGTCATATGGAGGCTGCCATGCGGGTTCTCGCTGTGTCTCTAACCCCCAGGCCCAGCACAGAAGCAATGGGGCTCCACTTGTGACACGAGCCTGCTCCTGTCACTCGCTCACACCTCTGCACCTGTCACAGGCCTACAGCCCTGTGGGCTGCCGTGGCAAATGTCCTATTTTAGCAGAATCCTTCCTCTAAACACCGATCTCCCACAGGCCAATACGCCAACAGAGTGAATGCAGAGTTGCTCCAGCCCCAGGGCACACAAAAAGTACTTGGAGCTGTACCTGGGGCACACCTCCCGACAGGGACACCCCTGTTAGTAGCAGTCCTAGAGTGCAGTTCAGTCTGCCTTGGGCCTACCTTCTTGACTCTCAGTGGCCTGAGGCAGGGCTGAGTCTCCTTCTCTCTGCCCCCCACACCCCAGCGTCTAGCCCAGGACCCAGGGACATAGTGACTGCGGGAAAAGCTGGGTGTCCCTCACTTGCCTCGACCCCTGTCCGGGGCCTGAGTCTGTGCAGAGTTCAGTTTCTGCTCTGCATCTTGGCCTTCCATGGCCATGATGTCAGTCCACCCAAGGTCATGACTCAACGTCACATGAGGGGCGGCATGAGGGGCTATGTTGCAATACAAGCATATCTCCAAGGGTTTGGCCCCAGGACTGCTCGGGGGTTATTTGAGGTAAGTCATTGCACAATCTAAGAATACCCCAAAATTATTCAGTTCATATATGAAGGAAACCTACTAGAGGTTTTTTTCAATCCTAAAAATTTATGTGATGTTATCATATGTTATTACACTAGAGGGAACTTTGCTAAACAGTGATTAATAAAATACAGATGTTGACTAATGCTACAGGTAAATTTAAATGATCTATCCTTGCAATAAGAGTGATAAAACCATGATCATATGAAGAGGTGATAACAGCATGAAACCAAACAAAATGTAGGGAAGAAAGTATTACTGAGGTGTACCACAAGATCTATTCATAAAAATGTGTACCACAAGATCTATTCATAAAAATGTGTTGTTCTGGGTGCCTGGGTGGCTCAGTGGGTTAAGCCTCTGCCTTTGGCTCAGGTCATGATCTCAGGGTCCTGGGATCGAGCCCCGCATCAGGCTCTCTGCTCAGCGGGGAGCCTGCTTCCTCCTCTCTCTCTCTCTGCCTGCCTCTCTGCCCTCTGTGATCTCTATCAAATAAATAAATAAAATCTTTTAAAAAAAAGTGTTGCCTGCGTGACAGTGATTGTTTTTTTGGTGGGGGAGGGGAGTGGTGAAGGCTGCACAGACATTCAGTTTTACCAATCTGTTCACAAAAACTTTCCTGCACGCTCCAAGGACATGTAATTCAACAGACAACAATGGCAGGGGCATGCACAAAGAAGGAAACACAAAAGGCCAAACAGAGGAAACTGTGTGCTAACAGCGATGACACTGGGATTCAGGGACTGAGCCCAAAATAAGTATCAGTGGACGCTTCCATCAAACACTGAATGGAGTATTGATGAGGCCTGTGTCAGGCAAGACCGAGAAGAACAACAGTTGGGGGGTTCGGGTGTAGACAGAAGCACTTCAGACCCACTCCCCTAGGGCAGAGCCATGAGAGCAGCAGGACTGAAGATTCTAGAGGCAGCGAGAGGGGCAGGTGGTGAGCCCCATGCTGCGCTGCTCACAGCTGGCTAAGTGGCCCTTCAGGGGACAGGGAGCGGAGGCAGACTCTGCTGGAGAGTCTGGGAGGCCCGGCGCCCACAGACATGCTCATAACAATGAATAGAAATCTTGGCTTCCTTGCTGAAGATCTACGGGCAAGGTCTGAAGCCAAAGCCATGTGATCAGGACAGTGGGAAGAAGGAGGGGCGTCTCAAGGAACAACATGGGTACAGGTTAGCCCCTGATACCACGGCCCCACCAGTCCCCATCCACTGGTGGAAGCAGGGGCAGCATGGTGAGCCCCTGATGGGATCCTGTGGCTGTCACAGGTGCCAAAAGGCATGCTCCACAGCGTCCTCCCCATTAACCTCCCTTTGAAGCTCTCCGACCTCACTCCTTCCTCCAGCATTTGTTGCTGTAGGTCTGGCTGCCGAACATCCATGCAAATTGAAATTCCAGATCCACAGGCAAACAGAAGCTAGGGACTCCTCTGGGTGCCAGGAAAATGAGATTCCTCTGGAATCCACGATAGCTGGAGAGTACAGGCGCACAGATGAGCTCAATTTTGGCCAATCATGTATGAAGCCTCGAAAACCACAGGAAGAGCTCAGCAGACAGGCTTACTGATTTCACTGCTTCTCCCTCTGACAGGATAGCTTCCTGGGAACTTTCTAGTCATTTCTGGACTTTGTGTCTCTGGTAATTAAATGTTAACACAAGCTCAATCCTGAATACCGCTTCTTGAAATAGCAAACTGAGAAACAGCAACTCTTGGAGCTTTCTATTTTAAGAAAAGAGAAATTTATTGTTTCTGCTTATAAAGAATTTAAAACTTCCTTGATTTATCTGCATGACTGTAAAAGCTACTTGATTGGCTGAGATAAAAATTCCTCATGGAACTTAGTCCATTTTCAAAATGGTGCACTTCTTGACGCTGCCAACAGGACCCCAACACTGTCACTGGGGAGGGGAGCACGCTGCAACGAGAAGGCTCCTTCCGAAGCCAGAAGTCAATCAGGGCTGCCCAGTGAGACTTCCCGTTGCTCCTTTCTTACACATGACTCACTGCATCCGCCCACCAGAACTTCATGAAGTGGTTCCATCTGAAGAGAGGGGTGCCTGACTGGTTCAGTAGATTAAGCCTCTGCCTTTGGCTCAGGTCATGATCTCAGAGTCCTGGGATCGAGCCCCGCATCGGGCTCTCTGCTCAGAATGGAGCCTGCTTCCCCCCTCCCCCACCTGCTACTCCACCTACTTGTGATCTCTCTCTCTGTGTGTCAAATGAATAAATAAAATCTTTTTTAAAAAAATCTGAAGGGAAAATCCTCATTTTCCTATAATTAGTAGTTGCATCCCTTCCTCACATGCAAATGCTATTAGCAGCTATGTGCTCCCTCTCTCCACAGACTTTTACTGAGCCTGTCCCTATCCATACGCATTGTGCCAGGTCTTTGGGATGCCAAGATAATAAGGACACAGACCCCACTCTAGGGAGTTCACAGTCCAGAGGGGAGACAGACAGACGTGGCATTTGACCCCATTTAGAATGAACTGGCTTCCCCCTACACCCGCCCCCCCAGTTAGATTACAAGCTCCACAGAGGCAAAGATTTCCATTTTATTTACTGTTCCCTCAACACCTAGAACAAGGCTTGGCCGAGTGTGGGCACCCAATGAATATGTGTCAGATGAGGGACGGAACCTGACAATGTGGGGGGCTTCAGAGCCGAGTCTAAAAGAGGAGTGGGCCAGCCAGGATTCGGAGTGGACTGGGGAGTCCTTGCAGAGAAAATGGAGACACCAAGGAGCATGTTCCTGGATGGAACGAGATTTTGTGCGGCCTGAAATTTGCATATTTGAAAGGGGAATGGGTTAAAAAAAAAAATACAAAATTTTGAATGTAAAGTTGCTGGAGGCCCTCCCAGGGCCCTGGCAGGAATCTGGAAACTGAAGAATCCTTAGCTTCCAGATAAATCCTCCTCTCAGCACTGTGAGTTCCAGAAACAGCGATCTGTTCAGGACAGCTCGGGCAGAGATGCATAAAGGGGACGGAGGTGCCAAGAGGCCGAGGGCTTGGGAAGCCAGTCTCCAGGGATGCCGCAGCATCTCTGGAAACCCAACGTGAGAGAGGAAATGACATTTATGAGAACTCCTTTCTGAAAGGGCACCCTATGTGGCTCCAAGAACACGGAGTAAGCGACCCGAGGTGAGCAAGGGGCTCTGCAACGGACATGCGGGGGAAACAGAATGCTTAACTGTAGACCCTGCTTTCCCTGGTCCGGCGGGCAGCGCTGGAGTCGGAGAGGACTGGCTGTGCCCCAAGCAACCCTCTACACAAGCTCAATTAACTTGTCTGTCATCTAAAATAGTAAACAACTGGGACACCTGGGTGGCTGACTCGTGAACTCAGCTCAGGGCTTGATCTTGGGGTTGTGAGTTCAAGCCCCGAGCTGGGCTCTGTGCTGAGCACAGAGCCTACAGACAAACAAACAAACAAGACATAAATAAACAGTAAGCAATTTGAATGGCATCTGTCTGAGGAGGTACCAATGATTGGCTGGCCTGGGGTGCCCACACGTCTCTGAGCCACCCCTGGACTACTGCCTCCACTGGAAGAGGAGGCCAGAGTGGCAAGTGTGCCAGACTGCGATGGGCCCCGAGGAAGGAAAGTGGTGCAGGAGGAAAGGGGCTAAGCGGCACAGAACCAGATCCCGTGCCATGATCACCCAGGAAAGCGCCCTCCCACTGCCTTGTCACACACATGCTCTTCCTTCCCTTGACTCGGGACTCGAAAACTTAAAGAGATCATATAATCAAAATATGATCACGTCCCCTCCAATAACACATGTTCTTCTCCAGACTGTTCCTCAGTGTGTGCGGGAACAATGGCCTTGGCGGCTTTGAGAAGCATGTTTGTTTAGAAGGAGCAGGAGGTCTGGTAACACTAGAACTACGATGTGCAGACATCAGAACCTGAGATTCCTTCTTGTTTTACACATAGGAAAACCCAGGAGCGTGGGAGTTTTGTGACTGTCCCCAGGCCCACGGGGAGTTGCCAGCAAGCATGGGCCTGGATCCCAGGTCTCCTGACCCCTGCTCCATGCTCTTCCCTGTGGCCTCTACATTTTGACTTTTGCACTTTCAATAAACCGTGTGCACAAGCACATGATACAAAGAACTGGAGGAAAAAGAGACCTTATCTAAGCTTGGACTGCGAAGCAAGCTCAAACCTGAGCATTCCCACACCATTAATTAACTGGTGAATGTTTAGAAGACTGCATAGCGGACACCAAAGCCTCAGACATTAAATGAACTTCTCACATGGAAGTGCGGTGCTGTCCTCAGAGCAGGCTAAAAGAATGACGTGCTTGTGAATACCATTCTTTATATTATAAACACTGATAAGATGCTGAATTCCCTTTTTATGCAGAACTTTAAAAAAAGCCCTCAAATGAGAGGACTTGTCACTAAATGAAGATTTTATTTAATGAGGCATGTCAGCATTAGCAAAACTTGGGACACGCAACATCAGTTTGATGGAAGGAAGGAAAAGAGTCTGGGTTTTGTATTTGTCAGTTTTATAAATAACTGTGGTTTTCCAAAAATTATTATCCTATTACTAAAATAAACAGAATTAAAGACTCTGTGAAAACCACCAAATCAATAACATCTAGAAAATGGTCTAAGAGACACATAAGGATGCAAACTGAGGTAGTAAAGATAAGACCAATTAATGAAAACCCACAGAGCTCCTTGCATTTAGTCAGCTGTGCTCAACAGGAATGTGCAGAGAATGGTAATCAGAGAAGCCCAGACAGGGATGGAGGGGGACTCCTCCATACCCGGTGCCCAGGAGGCACACGAGAAGAGAGCTGAGTGGCATGGGGATGTCGTCCTTGCAAAGACCGCACCTGAAGGTCTTCTCCCTTGACGCGGGTCATGCGCTAAAAGAGGGGAAAGGAGGGTGTACAGAGGAGAGAGAGAGAGAACAGACCGAGAGCCTGGGGGGGGGGGGCGGGCTCAGCGTGTGCCTCTCATGCATCCATCCCAGCTTCCAATTCTGCCTGCCATTTTTGCACAAGCATAAAGGAACAATGAAAGCAAAAAATAAAAAGATGCACCAAGACAATTGTATAAATAATTGTCTTAAATCTGTACGACAAATCCTTTTCCAGCCAACAATTTTTCTTTCTAGCATTTTGCTTGAAATTCTTAATTCCTCCTATGTCAATAAAAACTATTTTTGGAAATCTGAACTGAAGAGGTCAAGTAATTAAGCTAAAAGGCTCTAAAAGGTCCAATACAGTCAGATTCCAAAACAGGGCAGATAGGAGTACATTACACTGGTCCAAGGGTTCTCAAGGTGCAACCCCAGACCAGCAGCTCCAGCATCATCTGGAACTTGTGAGAAACGCAAACTCATCCCAGGCCTACTGAATCGGATATACTGGGGGTGGAGCCTAGCAGTCTGGGTTTTTAACAAAGCCAGGTGATTCTGAGGCTCAACCAAGTTTGAGAAGCCCTCTGCTAGTTTACTTTTATGCATGTTTGAGAATTTCATATTTAAAAAGTATTTTTAGGAAATCCTAGCTCCAACTGCTTATTGGTTATGTGGCCTTGGGACAGGTTACTAAATCCCTGTATCTACATCAGAAAATGGGAAAAGTAACAAGTTCTCTGTCATCATCTCATGGTTATTGAAAAGGTTCAATATACAGCACCTGTTCAGGGCAGGAATGAAATGGAGGTCATGAGGATCATACAAAGTTGCGTCACCCGGACACAAGAAAACTTTGGTGCCTACAAAACACATATGCCTTTGCAGGACCACACACACATTATCTCACGAAACCTCCTCCCAAATCAGTATGTATCATCAGCATTTCACAGATGAGGAAACTGAATCTCAGAGGGGTTACATAAATGAGTGAAGGTCACACAGATGGTGACCGTTGGATCTCCTGGCTGCAAGCCCAGGACCCGTCCCATAACCCACCTGCGATAAGCATGATGGAACGTCAGTGTTCTAGAATAGGAAATGCTTCCCCAATGTCTCCACTTCCCTTTGTTTGACAACTGCACAGCACCACTGCACACTATGATGCCTCAGCCACCACATCTCCAGGGAGGACAGAAGTCTGAGGCTTTCCGCCCAGTCCTAGGCACTGAACGCCCCGCCCACACACACACTCCCTCCCTGCTCCACGATTTCACCAAGGGAAAGAGAAAAGGCAGAGTCCTTTCATGGAAAAAAAAAAAAAACAAAAAAAAACTCATTTTCAGTCTCAAGAATATTAAAAATCATACCCCAAGATACTAAGTCTTCCTGAAGAACCAGGTTTGAATGCTGGGACATATATTAATGTCATCGGGTAGTATTTAATCTACTTAACCAATAAATAGTTCAAGGGTCATCTTTATGAGGCAAGCCCAACTACACACTTAAATCGTGCCTTTTCCCTCCACAGGGTCACAAATACAGTACCCCATCCAATGACTCACCCCCCGCCCCAAACAACAACTTTCTGGTTGGAGGTACATAAGCTACAGAATACATAAGTCTACAGACCTACACTGTTCAACACAGTAGCCCCCAGCCATATGTGGCTATTCTGAATTCAGAAAAACTAGAGGCATAAAATTTCAAAGATTTAGCAGGAATAAAAGAACATAAAATGCCTTGATATTTCTGTAAGGATTAAATGCTGAAATAGTATTTTGGCAATAATGGGTTAAAATTACATTATTAAAATTAATTACACCTATTTTTAAATTTTAATTTGGCTACCAATAATTTTTAAATTACATATGTAGCCCATGCTGTATTTCTATTAAACAGTACTATTCTAGACTGCATGAAACTTTAACATACAGGTAATTTTTTAAAATTCGAGGCAAAACAAAGGACAAACCACTTCTTGAAACTGTTACTTGTGGGGACAAGAAAGATTTTGGAAAAATACCATCCCGCATTACAGACAAGATAGGTCTCATCTTTGTCAAGTAAAGGAGGCAACCTGCACTGTTAATGCTAAGACGTCCCACCTTTCCTGTCTTTCCTATCTTTCTCCCCCAGGAAGAGGTATCCTCCTTGCCCCATATCTTACGGGTCTCCATTACCTTTTCCACATATAGTCATGGGATGCTGGTACTGAGGTCACACAATGATTTTTTCCAAATGTACTATAACCATAGAAGGTGAACGGGTGACAAGAAGTGGTACAGATAACAAAAGGGTACTGGCTAAGAGGAAGACAGAAAAGAGTTGTGACTTTGTTCACATAAATGTGCACTTCTGTACTCAAGTAAGCACTCACATAAAATGCTGGTTGGCATTTTAGATCAAAAATAACAGAAGCACAGGAGAGTTTCAGGGCATAATACCCACAGCCTACTTAGTCAAGTAGCTTCCTCTAGATGCAGCCCTTTTTACTTCTGGCAGTTCAACCCCTGTGGATATTGGTGGCTAAACCTTTGAAGTGGGAGAGGGAAGGCTGAAGAAGATCGAGTCTCTCCTGGAGGGTCCTTTCTGTAACCCATTCTTCGCCAATACAGTCCTCAAAGAGTGACCCGGACCAAGCCAAAAAGAACAGAAGAAGTGGCAGCGGAGCACTGATATTATGTCAGAGATGGAATACAAAGAAAACAAAACACTCATGGTTCCCACTGGGGCCTAAGCTCCCCCCCGCAACCCCGGCCATTAGTGGGGAAAACTGGGGTATAAGCCTTAGTTACAATGCGGCAGAGCTGTATAATAACTGAACGTTCTAGAAGAGTGATGCCACCATGGAGCACACGGAGCACAAGGAGCACACAGACTGTGGGAAAATGTGGGGCGAGGGTTAGGGAAGGCTTCCTGGAGGAGCGGGCATGTGAGCTGCGACCTGAAGGGCAGACAGGGACGGTCTGGTAGTGAAGCGTGCTAAGCACAGGAGGAGCTGTGGGGCCTGGTTGGGATGCATTCTGGAGGTGTGAGAGAGGAGGCCAACAAGCCAGTTCAGGGCTGGCCTCCAAGGATCAAGTAAGTCATGCTTTGCCTTCTCTGCAAAGGAAAGTTAGAAAAGGAGTTTATCTGGGTTTCGGAAAGAGCAGTCTGGCAGCATGTCCGAGCACAGCTCAGAGCAAAGAAAGATTCACTGTGGTAAGTTGATCGGGGCAGTCTAGATAACCTTTGGAGACGAGCTCACTGGAGGGCAGTCACTACTACTATCTCCATCTGATAGAAGCCCAGACTTAGCTCAGAAATGTCAAGTAGGTTTAAAAGACACAGGACCCAGGTCTTATGCCTGAGCACCGGGGTCCTTGCATCAGTCACTTCTGCTTCACCCTTGCTCCACAGCAAGGAGATCCCGAAACAGAACTTCAGCCTGGTCCTCCCCGAGAACCTGGTTAAAACCCTCAGAGTTCCACTGGGAGGTGGTACATACTCTTGAATGCAAAGTGAGCACTAGAAACTTCTAAAGCCTCAAAATGTCACTCTAAGAGAACCTTAGGACTAGCTATATCACATTACAGGGATATTTCAAACTTCTGGAAGGTGGAGGATAAACTATAATTTCCAAGCCTTCTTGCTTCTAAAATTATACTCACAGTGATACGTCATCTGAAGGCTTGTCAGGCCTTTGTGACTGTCCTGCATGGTTCTCCCTGCTAACCCCAAATTCTGCTGCCACTTCTATCTATTTCCAGGCTGGCCAAACCATTTCACTCGTCTTACCCACTACATTGGGGGGCAATCCAATATCCCCTATTTTGCAGCTCCTACAACTCAAAACCCACAAAATTTTGAGTAAACTGAACACAGAACCTGAAACTAAAACTGCTGGCTCTTGGCCTGACTCCATCCCAGGTTATTCTGGGAGCAAAGCTAATAACCCCGAACCGTGGAGCTTTAGCCCCAGAAGAGAACTCAGATTACTTACTACGTGCTTCTCATTTCACAGATGAGAAAACTGCTGAAGCCGGGGCTAGGGCAGGGGAGGGGAAGGAAGGGGGATGATCAGCAGGGGCTGCAAGGCAGATCTGGGACCAAAAATATGTCTCCGGTCTCCAAAGGGCTTTCTGTGAGGTCCCCCACACCACCCGCGCCTGTGACATAGCTCAGCTGCCCCGTACCCAGCCACAACCCATCAAAGAGCCCTTGGAGCAAACAGCAGCCTTCTCCAAACCCAACAGGGACCAAGGTGCCCATGTTACTGGTTAGGGAATAAGCATTTCAGGGTTATCCTGGGTCTGTAAATTCATTAAAAAATACATCTAGGGAAGAGAGTAAGATGTCTCTTTCATCTTTGTAATACCAACGCTAACCCTAAGCAAATACGTTCGTATTTGTTCATGAATTGTATGTTAAGTGTCCAGGTACGCATTTCGGAAAATCGTCTTGCTGGAAGACAAAAATCCCCAACTGTGGCACTTACTAAAGATGTAACTTCTACCAAGTTACCTAACCTCTCTGTGCTGTGTTCTCATTTGTAAAAAAGAGAAACAATAATAGCACTTGTCTCCTAAAACTGTGAGAATTGAAACGATCTGTTTTACAGGCTTAAAACAGTGTCTGGCACTGAGCAAGGCACTATATATTTTTGTTAGTACTCCAAAAAAAAACAAAAGAAAGCAACTGGCATTACCTTGCCATTTAAAAAAAAAAAAAAAAAAACCAGCGATCAGCCCTCCCGCCTCCCCACTGATGAACGACAGGAGAAAGCAGCACACAGGAGCTGGATGCGTTTTCCTGTTCTATGTGAGCAAGAATCCCAGAAAGTAGAGAGTGGCTCTGGGTTGTAATGGGTAGTGACACAGTTGTGGAAGTCCCTTCTCTGGGACAGTTTCCCATGTCTGCAGGCTTAGTCAATTCACCCAACCCACCTAAGCATGCAGTCCCCAAAGATTCCTTCCAGTGACAGCATCACAAAATACGTGTGCTCCTTCGGGGGCCTCATTCATGCAAACTGTTTATATGAATGGTCCGGGGTCCTTGTGCCTTCTGTAACGCAGGGCTGGGCCTGCTTCAGACGCTAAAAATTCGAGAAAACATGTCCTTGCTGGAACTATGATTTAAGTGTTGTCTGCCTAAGTGGAAAAGGATGGGTGAGATTAGCACTCCTTGTTTCTAATAAACACCATATAAGAGCCCTTCATTAGCCAGACCTGGCTGCTTGCAGAGAGGAAGGGTATTAGTAAGTGTAAGTCTGGTAAGTCTCAGTGCTTATAAATGTGGGTTGAATAAGAAAACAAATAAACAAATCAAGGGGAAAACCAACAAGCACAGTGAAGATTTATGGACCTGAATAAATGAATTTTCCTCGTTTTATCACCTGGGAATATATCTCTTTAGAAAGTTTACAGGAAATTTCCTGCACCACTCAGTATTTTGAAAACACAAAGAAACTACTTACTAAATATCACCAATGTCATTAATATCATTAATTACTTCTAAAGATGCTTATAGGGATGCCGGAAAATCTGCAAGGCCAAAGGGCTTTATAAGCATAATTTAATTAACTCAATCACAGTCATCTAAAGTTTTATAGGATTTACACAACAACATGATCATTGCCCATAACCTTACACTTCGGGGTTTGTGTCTTAATTCACTTCTTTCTCTATTTCTAGAGTAAACAGAACTTCAGAGAGAGAAAAGGTTTTCCCAGGCAGTGCACCTCCTTGTCCGGCCAGAAGCCAGGTCTCCTACCCGTTACTATGTCGCCACAGGTACTGCCTCCCATGTAGCCATTTAGCTAAACATGTGTTCATTGAAAATATCAAACTAAGAATTCAGACTCAATTTTTACCACTTAAAGATCCCAGAAAAATAGCAAAGAGAAAAGGTGTCTCGAAAAATAAACTTTTCGGGGCCCCTGGGTGGCTCAGGGGGGGCTAAGTGTCCGACTCTTGATTTCAGCTCGGGCCGTGATCTCAGGGTCGTGAGATCGAGCCCTGCATCTTGGTCCGAGCTCAGCAGGGAGTCTGCTTGAGGTTCTCTCTCCCTCTCCCCTGCCCCTGCTCACACTCACTCACGCGTGTGCTTGCTCTCTCTCTCAAATCTTTATATAAAGAAACTCTTCAAAAAACATCTAATGAGTATATCTAACACATGAAAATTCACCTCTTTTTTATCTTCACATCTTTCAACCTTCCAAAGTCCCAAAATAAGACCTGTACTACAGTTCTCCGATGCCTGTTTAAAATAACCCAACAAAAGGGCAACACGAACGATATATACCCCAGCCACTCCTGACTCTTTGAGGCCACACCCTGTTCCTCTAAACTGCTGAGAAATAACAATTAGAATAAATTATTTCCAGGAATTTAGAATTTGGGGGGGGGGCAAAAATAGGTATTCAAATGTAAACAGGGTAACTAACCTGCAGACGTCAAGAATATCCTGATTGTTCCCCTGTTAGTCATTCATAGCCCACAAAGTCATTTTTCAGTGGGGCTGGCAGTGAGCCTGGATGGGCATGGAGAAGTTTCGCCGGGCACAGCGTCCCCTGCTTACCGTCAAAATGAGGGGACAAGACCCATCTATGAAGGTAAGTGTAAGTGGAACCCAGCAGCCCCTGAAACTTCAGAACGTCCACCCACTTACTTTTCTACGACACACTAGCTTTACCTGGCACAGAACTAGCAGCTGCTGCTCAGGGAGACCTCAACCGCTATCCTAGCAGAGGAGAAAGAAACATAAATGCCCAAGAAAAGCAGCAAGAGGAGACTTCTGATCGACGTTTTACAGAACAAATACTGGCTTACATTAAGTGCTTTAAGATATATTTATAGATGCTAGTAAGTGCACTGTTAGTCATCCACAGCCCACAAAGGCATTTCTCAATGACCGTCCATTGTACTAATTGCAAAGAATTGGAAACAGATTAAATAACCATCAAATTATGATACTGCCATAAAACTGAGAATCACACAACCATTAAGAATAATGACATAAGTCTATGGTGATAAAGAAAGATGTTTTTGATATGTTCTAGGAGTAATTTAATGCAGAAATCTATAGTACAGTACATTTTCCAAACACATACGCCACAAGAAGTTATATTTTTATATGCACAGGACAAAGTCTGAAAGTGTATACTATACACCAGGGGCGCCTGGATGGCTCAGTCAGAAAAGCATGCAATGCCTGATCTCAGGGTTGTGAGTTCAAGCCCCATGTGAGGTGTAGAGATTACTTTAAAAAAATAAAAACAAAACAAAAAAGAAAGTGTATCCACCAAATAACTAATTGTGGGCACTTGGAGTAAAAGTAAGGGCACTTTATGTTTCCCTATTTCTACACTATATTTACACACATTTATTATTTTTATGCTTTCTAAACTATGTGACATTTCCCCCAAGGACTGTGCACGTAACTAAAACCAGCAAAACTTAACTTTAAAATGTTACCTGTTGAATAAAGTAAGTTCCTTACCTTTAAATGTTACACACATACTCTCACCAAGTACCTGGGCTACTGGAGATAGTAAGGAACGGCACTAACAAACAGATCTCATGACTGTCCTGGCATACTTTTTAAAAATCATCTTGGAAAAAAAGGCTGTCTTCCCCGCAGTTTATTGGATTCTCATTTGCTGTAAGGAGCAATAATCACAAGTAAGAAGATCTGCCCTGGACAGAGGCCCTGTTACAATATCCTTGCTTCTCTCACCCGTTTCTAGCTCTGTATTCTCTTGCTTCCGCCTGGGGAAGAAGAGAAACAGTATAAGAAAAAGCTTCTCAGGGGGCGCCTAGGTGGCTCCATGGGTTAGGGCCTCTGCCTTCGGCTAGGGTCTTGGTCCTGGGACCCTGGGATTGAGCCCCGAGTTGGGCTCTCTGCTCGGCAGGGAGCCTGCTTCCCTTCCTCTCTCTCTGCCTGCCTCTCTGCCTACTTGTGATCTCTGTCAAATAAGTAAATAAATAAATAAACCTTTAAAAAAAAAAAAAAAGAAAGAAAGAAAAGAAAAAGAGAAAGCTTCTCAGGTGTGTCCCCGCTGCCTTCACCCTTCTCTCACACCTGTCCCTGCAGATGCTCAGGGCCTGAGCTCCCCACGCAGCTTCTGGACCAGCGGGTACAGCGGCCGCCAGCACAGCCTCAACGAGGACATCGGAAAAAGGAACTCCCCGTGGACCGGCCCGGGGTGAGACTGACAGAAACAAGTAACTGGGATGCGAGCAGCTGATGTTTTGAGCAGTAGAAAGAGAAGGAAGCTTTGTTTTGTTTTGTTTTGTTTTTTTAACTAATCTCTACGCCCAACGTGGGGCTCAAATTCATGACCCCGAGAACAAGAGTCACATGCACTACACTACCAACTGAGCAACCAGGTACCCTGAGAAGTAAATATTTTAAAAGTCACTTGTGTGATTTAAAAAAAAAAAAAATCACGCAGCATCTTTCTATAGTGTATTTAAGCCTCTGGATAAATATTTCTACACATCTGGAGAAACACTGACAAAGACTTTTAAGAATATTCACAAGGGAACGCAAACCACACAACTTCCTCCAAGAAATCCTAAGTTACATCAGCGAGGAGCTTAAACCAGTTAAATCTACACGGCATGCAAGGGGCTCTAGCTACTCAATGGATAAATGCACTATTGTGCTAGCAGAAAGGAATCCAAGATAATGAATAACATCTCTACACAATATACCAGGGGGAAGAAAACTAAATCACTTGGATGAAAATCTGCAGTGAAAAAGCCCATCATATTTAAAGACTCAGTTCACAGTCAGCAATATCATTTTGAAGGCAAAACAATGTGAGGCAGCCTCACGTGTCGCTGAGCAAAACAATTTAGTTCAAATCCAATCCATTATAGGGAAGTTTCAGTTCAGATTATTAAAGACACTAATTAAAAATTAAGTTAGTTAACCACTTTATAATAGCAACTGAACCCCTATGTTTTAAAGAAATCACTATATTAAAAAAATCACTACTAGTTTACCAGTCCCTCTAACAGATCATTTGAAAGGCTCAATTGTCCCCTCTGTAGTGCATGTTGGTGGTTTTTTTGTTTGGGGTTTTTTTTTTGTTTTTTTGTTTTTTTTTTTTTTTGCAGTTTGCTTAAAAAATTATGTGCCTTTATTGTACTAAAGAAATTCCAAGAGAGAAGCACAACCTACTCATCAATGGTAACAACACAACCATTTTTCACATTCCTCCCTTTCAAAGTCTATCAGAGCTCTTTGAATTCATCCCAACTGCTATGAGCTCAGCTAATGACAAGAAGGAAAACATTTCCATCAGTTGGTTCAAAGTTTAAGTTATTTCTTACTTTGTTCAAGGCTAACCTATTAAAATGAGTGAGTGAGAACACACGGAACTTCAACAGTCATGTTCCTTAAAACCCCCCAGTGTCATCCTACTTTTCACAATAACAGAAGTACATCATGCAGAAATGTTTTCGTCTTGCAAAGGACTTCTTTGCCAGCTCCAGAGAAGGCGACTGCAACGTGCCTCCCTGGGTTCATGTCCGGCCAACACCGCAGCTAGGTGGGACAGAATTTTGAACAATACAAAGTTGTTGCTAGACAAAGCAGCCTCCTGGAAACCACAGTCATCCACAGAATGTCAACATTTCTTTCCTCCCAAAGAAAAACCAAAGTGGAACCAAAGTGAATCTACAGGAGAAGAAAGGAGAGCTCACGAGAGACAGGCAGAGCAAGTTTTAAAGCCGGAGTGCCAGAAGGCGCTCAGCACACACACACACACACACACACACACACACACACACACACACACACAATAAAAGCACTTGGTGGAGAAGACCACAAAACGCTGTGGGCGACCGCTCTCACCAGCACTGGCCCCGTGCCCTCTGCTTCCTCTTCGCCCTGGGCTGCATCCTTGCGTTGCAGGGGGGGTTCAATCACCAGCTCCTTCTTGACACTTCTACTACTTGTCCTGCATTTATCAGCCTGCATTCTCGGCGGAAAACGCAAGTCAGAAAGTCTGCAACCCAGACAGCTGTGAGTTCCTGGCCGTGCAAGGCACAAGCATGCCCCTGGCTGGAGCACGGAGAGGAAGCCGGCTTCCTGAGCACAAGTGGTCAGCCCGAAGGCTGGGTCGGTGGAGCCGGCGGGGTGGGAGGGCATGCAGGCCAGGGCCAGCCCCCAGGGGTGTTACTACTGCTCCGAGAATGGGAGGCTCCCACACGCCGGCCAAAGGCAAACAAACCCGAACTGTACAATACACAGTGTGCTGTCTCTCTGATAGAGACCGGCCTCATTGTGTCTGTTCCACAAGGCGTGGGCCAAATGGAGCCGAGTCCAAATAGTGCAGTGTTTAAAGGAAATCAGTCACAGTTAGACTCTTTCATGATTATTTCAAGTCTGAAGCTCCTGGAGTTGAAGGGACAGCGAGGTTGTCCGGGTGTTCTAAAATTCCTGTAGTTTCTGGGTGCTTCCCCTCATGTGACGGCCGAACACCAAATGCTTGGCTAATGGGCCAAGCAGGGAAGGGCAAAGAGTGAGGGGTCCCACCTCACGGGTGCGGGTATAAGGAAAGCGCCCCTCCTGGACGACAGACCTCAGCACAACGAACTTGACTTAGCAACTATTTTATGCCAGGAAGACAAGGTCATTGACAGTCTCATGGGATGCTACCTATCATAGTAAACGCGTTTATTCAACAGAATATTACTGTGAATGCATCAATAGGTGTGTCGGTAATGAGCCCAGGACGAGATACTGAGAGGGTCGCAGTAAACATGTAAGGCAGTGTCTCTGCCTTCTGTCACTCAAGCACCAAGAATCCGGGGTATGAATACTAACTGTGTAATAAGTCACAAGGGTTCAACTAGGCCATTAAAAAAATTAATAGTTTCTACAATAATTTTTTTTAAACTAGCCCATTTCTGAACCTTGGGTAACCTTTCAGGGTAAATATAAACTCACTTGCCAAATCTAGGTTCTAAAACAGTATGATATATCGATTATAAAAACCTATCTTCATAAAATTACAAGCGGACCTGAAAACAAAACAAAACAAAAAAAAAAGAGCCTCAGTTACATAAATACAGAATTGAAGTAGCAGTTACATCAAAACTTAAGAATTATCCTATAAATCAGAGGAGGCAAGAAAGTCTGAAGCCACACACTAAACAGACAGACTGAGCCTCAGTAAAGTATAGCATAACCAACAATTTGAACAACTTCTTGAAATAGCTTGAGAAGTTCTAAATATCCCAATTCTTCCTCAATTCCTCATTTTCATTAAGTCGCCAGCAGGTCAGGACTTTGAGAGAAATGCTATCCTGTTTATTTGGTCAAAATAACTTCCATTCTGTAAGTAAGTAATTTAAAAGGTTATTTGTTGTATGAAGACTGCAAGTGCCCAGCATGGACAATTTACATAATCTTTGTAGCATCCAAGGAGGTAACATGGTTCTCCCCGTTTTACAGATGCAGAAACTGATGCACAGAAGGGTTACACATGTGCAAAAGGTAACACAGCAGGCAGCGGCAATATGGATCCAGTGTATACACTCTTTACCATGATTCGATGAACCAGTCATCTGCTCCAATTATGCCAACTGCTAAAAAAAACAAAATACGTAAAAGCTACTGATCAGCAGCTAAAGGTGAAGGCAGTGTCTGGGTTTAATCAAGGTAATTTGGTGAAGAGGTAAAAAGGTAAAAATGGCATAGCACAGTGCTAGGCCCAGAGTAAGGTATTCATTTAAGAGGTTAACTACTGTTACTGTTGTTGTTATTCCCAGCTGAAGAAATTGGCCCTTATCTTAAATTCCAGACTTTGCCTGTGTGAACTACAATGACAATTCCAACAACCATGGGACAGGACACCACAAAATGCTTCGGCAATTCCAAAACAACTGGTCTTTCTGCTTCGCGGCATGATTATGATAGCTGCCTTTGAACAGTGACCTTGAACCCCTGCATTCATGCCACAAACCAGGCATCTTCTTAAGGTTTTCCTATATTTTTCAAAATCTTAGCAATGAATTGATATTTCTTTTATGAACAAGGAAAAAACTTTAAGTTGGCTCTGAGCTTCCAGGTAGCCAGGACAGAGGTTAGGTTCCCTAATTCATATCACCAAAAGGAGAAAACACTCCAAGGTAAAAAGGAAGAAAAACAAATTTTTTAAAATTTCTCACACAGAGATTTGCATAAAAAGGGACTGATTCATGTACTAGTTCTCAACGTGTTTACAGGATATGCAACAGCCAAGTTCACACTGCTTTCTCGCCACCATCTGAGAGCATTATACTTAAATCCTGGATAAAGGAAAGCAATTCTGAGAGCAAGATGATCATGTAATCTACAAGCTTCAAATGGTCCAACTTATGAGAGAAGGAAATTCTCAGGATGGAGAAGAATGGAGATACTATTGCCAGCTTTCCTGCTACATAACTTCTCAGGCAATGTCAAGTGCTCTGGACAACCAACACTTCAGAAGTCTGCCAGTCTAGGGGAGTCACATGTATAGTATTTAACTCTCTAAAGGGTTTGTGAGACCGATGTCTGAGAACATGAGAGGGACATCTGGCCAGAGCAATCACAAGAGGAAATGCCATCTTAGAAGGATGGGAAGTAGGTGGCCAAGGGTTCCTTTGCAGCATTTCAAAGAACAAGGTATTTCCTGGACCTCTGGGTTCAAGTCCACCAACATTTACTGAACTCCTACTGTCTAGCAACCTCAAGTTCTTTCACACATTAACTTGTACAACTCTTACAATAACAAAAACACCTATTAACATGTATTAAAGGTATGCAGAATTTTACTGTTTAAACAGAATAGAGTAAACCCTTTGGGGGGAGAAGGATGAAATGAATGCTTCTGTATATGAGTTTCAATTTTCAAGTTTTAATATTCACACGAATTATTTATACAGGTTGGGTACCCAAAACCATGAAATCTGTATAGAAAAATACGGAATTTTCCAAGAGCAATTTTTTACTGTAAGGAAGGCTAACTGTAGACTCTACGGCCCCATCATGACGTTCCATCACATTCTGAAAAACAAGGAGCTTAAGACCCTCTGACCCAGGACTCCTACATGTGGCTTAAGACCCAGTTTAAATGCTATCTTGATCCTCCTAGCCAGGATTGACTAGCTCCTCTTCTGCTAACCATCTGGGTATTCCTTTTATTCACCTCTATTCTGGAGCTTTTCACAGTCCTCCTTTTATTAAGTCTGTACACGTCACACTCTTCGATGAGACCATAAATTCATGAGGGCAGGAACTATATCTTAACCACCTTTGCACCTCCAGTATCTTAAGTCCTGCAAGCCCTCAAAACACATTTGCTGAATTTAATGCTTATGTCAGTTTTGTGTCTCTGGTTATCTTTATCTCTAAAATACAATTTGGTAGTTGCAGAAATATGCCAACATTTTCATTTGCTAATGGCCCAAATTAAGGCAGAAGCATTCAACTGTTCATCAACTGAAACACAATGGACCATTTACTAATAATTAAAATGTTCCTTTCTCCCAGCTAAGAAAATGTTATCCTGCAAAACTTGCTAGACATTTTTCAGACAAAGGTATACTTGAAAACAGTACAAGTGAACCTTGAAGAAGTAGAAATAAGATTGTTTTTAGCAAGGAATTATATAAAATTTAAAATTGCATTTTGCTGCAGCTAAAACCCATACAAGGAATAAAGATCAATTACCTCAACAAAATTTTCACTCTTCTAATTAGGGACTCCCACCATATCAGAAGGATATTTAAAACTTAACAATTAACTTTATAGATAGATAAATATGATCAGAGACTTTAAATTTTATATATAATATATATATATACACACACATATGCCTTTATAGTATATGTAAAGTATATTGAAATAAAGTTCTACATATAGAGACATACATCCATCTGAGGTAGAGACTTCACTATATATTAAATATATGTATCTAAATATTAAATAACTGTATACACACACACACACACACACACACACACGTATCTACTACAAAGTGATCATCTCTTTTCTCTTGGTCTGGGAAAATGTGAAACAGTTAAGTACAAATTATTAAGAAAAATCACAAAAAGGAGCAAATGACTAATGATTTTCCACAGTGTATTGTTACTAGTCAGCTTGCTAGCCAAAGAAAAGAAAAGGTGTCAGGAAAATGATCTGGCCTTTGAGAAAAACATACATAGAGAAACAGAAGGCACAAGCAGCAGCAAAACAGAACAGAACAGGATTAGAGGCCACAGATGCAGAGGGCGAAGTGATAAACAGTTATAGCAGAGGAGAGAGATTGTGACAAAAAGAGAAATAGGTGTGGGGGCAGGCAGAAGTGAGAGACGAAGGGGTTTTCTGCATTAGACCCTTGAGGCCTCATTGAATAGTTAATATTAAAAAAAAAACTGACATAAAGTCTGATGTTCACCCCTATTTCTCTTGTCATCAGAGAAATAATCAAATGATCACAGAAATGAAAAATGCATTATCATCTAGCCCAGTGGTTCAGAGCCTAGAATCCAAGGCTGAACTTGGGAGGAAAGTGGTCTGTGAACCCTCTGAAATTACATTCAAAATGTTGTGTGTGTTTGTGATTTTTTGTGGGGGAAGAGGCCGGTGGAGTTTAGCACTCAGAGAAGGAGCCAAGGGAAGATCACCCACTCACAGAATAAGGAAACGGGTCCAGAGAAACGACCTAGAGAGCCAAGCAAAGCTTGGGGATACGAAGCTCTTCCCTTCAGCAGGTTCAAATTCTATTTGAGTTGAGGCAACAACAGCAATTTAAACACCAGGCACCAGTTAAATAAACAAGCCGGCCGATGGGGATCAGCCGTGCCAACACCTGCAGCTACTCCTTTGTTCAGTGAAGGCCAAGTCAGCGACAGGCCATCACAGAAAACATAATGCCAGATGGACAACCCAAGGCCAAGAAAGTCTGCCTCCAAAACAGGGAAATACGGTAACCAATACAAATTGTGTTTTTTGAGAACTTTTAATGACATTAAGAAAATGCCCACAATAACATGCACATACAAGTCTGAAAAAAAAAATGTGACTGCTGATTAACTCTGGTATGTGAGACTACTAGGAATTACTTTTCTCTAAAATCTTACATTCTAAATTTTCTTCAAAAGCACTTATTACTTCTATATTCAGAAAAAAATCACCCAAATATGCTGTATTGCAAAATAATGGTATAGAAAAAGCTCACATCAAGGTTTTGACCCCCACTATAACTCAACAGCTATGTGCTAACACTTGACCTCTCTGGGTCCCACAAACTTCACGTATAAAGCGAAGGACGTACACTAAAAATCTTTCCAGCTCTACATGTCTACATGAACTACTAAAACTGTCCTTACTGATGAGATGTAGGGGAAAACAAACCACCCCAACAGAATGATAAACATTTTAAAATCACATTTCCCCACTACACACAAAAAAACACAAAGACCAAACAGTGGCTCTATTTCTAAACATGTCTGATGCTCAACGGAAGATGTCTGAAATGTGGAGGACCCTCCTCCGGGGGAGCAGGGGCCGAGCTGAGAGGCTGACAGATGACAAGGACTATGGGATGTTCTATGGGCGAGGAGTGGGAGCAAGGGGAGCCCGGCTGCCCTCTCTACACAGCTCTGGGATAAGCAAGCTCACAGCGCTGGGTCAGCAGGGCACAGGCCCTAAAGAAGGCTCTGTTTCCAGGTGAAGCAATTAAAACAGGATAGTGCTTCCATTTCTAGAGACTGCTCCCTGGTACTGGCTTTGTGAATTCAGCACAACGACTTCACCACCCAGAGGCCCCAGGTCCCTCCTCTGGAAAACAGGGACCAGATGTCCACCATTACCATTCTAACTAGATTCTGTGCATTCCGAAGACCCAAGTGGATCATGGATATGTCCCACGTTGTGCAGGAACACAGACTTGTTCCAGAAGCTTCTCCGTTGAAGACAGCCCCACCCCAACCGGAGACATTCCCTCTCCCTGCTTCCCTTTCTCCACAGCCTCCATCACCATCTGGCATTCTGCATTCTACTTTCCTTATTTGCCTAATCCCAATTAAAAAAGAGAGAGAGAGAGAGAAAGAGAAGATGCTCTGTGAGGGCAGAGATTTTTGTCTATTTTGTTCACTGCTCTATTCCTAGGTCCTAAAACAGGGTAGTTGCTTAAAAAATATTTCTTGGATGAATTTACTTAAGAGTTAGGATCCTGGCAGTCTGGATAAAGAGCTTTTACGCTCTGCACACCAATATTTTTTCTGTAAACTGTCAATTTATTTTAAACACAATAATGATAATTCAGCCAACAATGTCAATGATTTGTGTTAGAGATGGAAACTTACAAAGGCAAAGGAAAACATCATGTGCCCGATTTTTCTCAGGAAACGAAACTCCCAGCCTGAGTTACCAACACCCCGCCCTCCACACAGCGTCAACCCTGAGCAAGGCGTCACCCTGACAGGGCCATCCCGGCACATTTGATCTCCCCCTGTCAGCTTTAAACACTGCAGCATGGGCAGGGGTATGTGGTGTGTACAGAGAAAGCAGTCCATAAATGCTTGCTTAGAAAATAAATGATAAATTGCCTCACTCTGGTTTGATCTGTCATAGACCCATGCCTCACAGGAGTTGAAGGATTTTCTAACTTTCCTCACTACATGAAACGGTTGAGGTTAAGGGCTAAGAAACGTATGCATAGTGAGAAAAACAATCAAAAGATTTTTTTTTTTAGCACTGAAGTTTTTCTTTCTAAATTAAATGCCTCATTCCATTATCAACAGAAGACAAATATCCACTCCTTCACTTCTCCCCATATGTGCACCTCCCAAAGCAACCTAATGAAAACCACAAATAACCACCCTCCAAGTTTATGGGTTCCGTAAAATCTCTGTATACGTTAACATTACTTAACACATGTTCCATCAGTGTTGGTATGGTACAAAACTGGTGGACCCCCATGACTGACAGATGATGGAGATGGGGCGAGCTGGCAGGGGGCACAGGGTTGTCACTCCCAGGTGTCACAGTTCATGGCCATCAGCTACCTACCCCGGGGGCAGGAGAGACGACAGGCCTCCAAGCAAAAGCTGGACACTTACTTTGGCAAAATTGAAAACACCCCCAGGCTTCAAGGGGAAAGTCCACCAGGAGGAAATCTGGTAAAGAGAGTTGCGGACTACCCCCTAGGACTTCTGGCTTAATTAAACTTGCATTTAAAAGACAATGACCATTTACAATCATCCCGGTTCCCCAACAATGATTGGAAAGTCCCTGCTTTTAAAAAGCGTAGATTATGTCCCTTCCATAAGATAAACTCATCAGCAGCGAAGATGATGTGTCCCTTCTCATCCTGCCGCCTAAAGCTGGTCTTCCACTTCTTCCAAGCTCATTGTGATGGATTTCCTATGTAAAAGTAAGAGATTGCCAAGGAATAGGAAACAAAGCCAGTTGTAGGGGGCTCAAACGTTATTCCTGGACAACACATCCTGACAAGTCAAACTTTCCCCCATGAGAGCTTGTAAAAATATGGAACTCATCTTAATGAATTTCTTCGTAGATATGCTACAAATAAAGGAACCAGAGCGGGAGTGCGTGGGGAGGGCCAATGACAAAACACAGTGCGTGGGGAGGGCCAATGACAAAACGCCCACCTCTGTACTGCCAAATCAAAACACACACAACCACCTTAGAGACCAGTGGTGGCGGTGGTGGTGACGGTCATGGAGCTGTGGCCACCTTTGTTCCTTTACTGAGGTTGCTGAATAGTCCTGATACTTCTGTTATATTCCTGAAGTTTTATATATGCAGCACAATGGGCTTCAGCTGTCCCCTCTCAAACAAGGGGGAAAAAAACGCTTCCGGGAAAAGTTATGGTTAAAAGGGAGAAGGTGATAGTTCATCAAGCTCTGAAAACTTGAACACCAGTGGTTGTGAATATTCCACTGCCCCTCCACAATGAGGGGCCAGATCTTAGAGTCCCTCTGTTCATTCAAAACTAGAAAGTAAAATAAACACAAAGCAAACAAGGTTTCCAATAAGCACTTAGGAGCCCTCCAAGCACACACTTCCATTTATGCTTTGCCAAGACCTAAATCTGTAAGTCAATACTCACTTATTATTATTGCTTTGTAACTGTCACACAAGAATTTCAACACAGAAGAGAGGAGGAAAAGGAAGAGCATGAGTGGCTTGGGGAGATGGCAGAGGTGGGCAAGGAAAACATTGCCTGACTCCCTACTATGTGCTCAGCCCTTGACATATATCCTCATTTAATTCAGTTCAATTTAACCTTTACAATAGTAACACTATATTAGGCCTTTTTCTTTGTAGAAACTGGTGTTCTTTTAAAGTAAATAACTTACCTTAAGTTTGCATTGTTACTATGCTCCAAAATTAATCTTAAACCTGATAACAAATAGATAACTTCGTCTCCCTTTTGAACACACATCTCCTTAGGGGAGCCACTGAAATTTAATGTTAATAGCGGTTGTGTCTGAAATACAGAACAAAAGCTTTTATTTACCCTCCTTTCTACTTACCTGTATTTTTAAAACTTTCCTCATAATAAGCATGAGTTACTTTCAACTAAATACATCTTCAAACTTTTTAAAATTTTAAATTTATATTTTAAAACTTTTTTATTAGTATTTGGGAAATCTTCAAAAATCATGTAATGCATACAACTGCTCCTCCAGGGGCAGGACTTAGGGGAGGTTAGCGAGGCATACAATTCCAGAGCAGAATCTAAGAAAGCACTAAAAACTCAGCAATCAAGATTAATGATACTCAATGAAATTCTCAGGTAAAAATCAAAAGTAATGCTAAAAAAAAGCACGATAAACAAAACTTGAAATGCAGATGGGATCAGAATGTGATCGCGTCAGGCTCCAATATGGCCCCACTTAGCAAGTGCTACTCTGTGCCAGGCACAGTGATACACAGTATATTTATTCCTTGGTCAACCCTGAGACAGTTACTCTTATTTTACATATGAGGAAACTGAGGCACAAAAGTTAAGGAATTAGTCCAAGGTCACAGAACTGGTCCAAGGTCACAGAACTGATACATGGAAAAGCAACTTTAAACAACTTTAAACAGATTAATAAAAGGTAATTTTTACTTTTCTTCACTGTAAAAATAAGTCAACGTCTATGTTTAAAACAGGGGTGCCTGGGTGGCTCAGCTGGTTAATCATCTGACTTCTGCTCACGTCATGATCCCACAGTTCTGGGATCGAGCCCCTCTCCCACTGCCTCTCCTCCTGCTTGTGCTCTCTCGTTCCCTCTCTGTCAAATTTAACTTAAAAAATATATATTTAAAACAGGTCTACAAGTGACCGGCTTGTCAGATAAAGATTTAAACTCAAACTCAACATACATTCTTCTTCCTAAAATGATTAAGGAATACTGAGGCTATTTGGGCAAAGGACCAAAACCTCACTCTACTGAAACCTCTTTTATTTTACTTAATTGTTCATACAGAAGTGAAACCTCCTAATGGTTCAAAGTATGGAGCAGAGTGAGGGCAAAGGCTTTCCTCTCATTTTAATTCCCCACAGGAAGGAAGTTAGAAACAGTATGACCTGGAGATCAGCTCCCAGAGCAAAGCAGTTTCTCCAGGGCTAAACTGGGATGACTCCCCAGTGACACCCCTTCCCCATGTGGCCTCCGTGGTCTCCCCTGCCCTCCTCACCACTGCCTGCCCCAACCTTAAGCACAAAGACCACTGAGTGTCTGTACTGCCTCCTCACACCTCCAGAAATGCTGCCTGTTAATCTGGAATGTTCCCTTAACACCTCCTAATCTTAACCTGTCAAATGTCTGCTGACTTCTATATTATACAGATTCCAGAAACCACCTAAAACTTCGGCATTTGGAATCTTGCGCTGTATTTTTCACAGCACCCAGAGGATACCAACGCTAGAGGCTTTCATCCCTCTATGTCTGAGAATCACTGATCCCATTTATTAACTTTAAAGAGACAAGAATACCCACAATGTTTAAACACAGATGCAATGGAAGGAGACCTGACTTTTGTCAAGTTAATGTTGTTTTTGCCTCTAGCAAAGCACTAACATTAAGACAGTTGGGAGTTTTCCTGGAGGAATGTTACACTCTGCCTGCCTTGAGTTTTTGTCATTGGGCTGCAGGTTATAAGGAAATTTAATTTTATCGACATTTCTCTCTGCTTCTGTTCCCCACATCACCTACGCCAAAGGCTTTCTCATCCATCTATGTCTGAGAATCACTGATCCTAATCTATTTACTTAAAAGAGACAATAATAATAAAATGTTTAAATGCAGATCCAATACAAGAAAACATGGATGGCTTCCCAGACAGGTTTCTGCAAAGGTAAGATGCGGACAACCACACTTGGCTCCAAGTAAGGGGAGGTGTGAGGATAAGGCCAAAAAACTTTCATATTCTCTGCAGGACGGAACACACACTCTAGGCTCATCAAAACACTGTGGCAGGTTTTGACTCATTAATGACTGCTGGACTTTGGAGGAAAATACAACTTTGTGGGTAGAGTCTTCCACCAGTATTAACCATCACCCACCTTCCTCTCTCCTTTTCCCCCCATCCCTGCCAACCAAAATGGCATGCCTTTCCATTCCGAGCCAGTAAGAAAGGCCCTACAGAGCAGTACAAGCTTCATACATCTCTCCAATACTTTCAGGATGTGATCAAATACTGAAACACTTGCTTAGCACAATACCTCCCTGAAGAGAATACAGAACAAAACCCACCCTAGGGCTTTGTGGCCTCGAAGCCTTTCACAAACACCTTGTTTGCCAGCTCAGTTACAAGCTCTCATTCAAGTTCAAATGTGTGACCTTTATGGTTGAGAACTAAAAGCAATAAAGCAATCTATTTAGAGAAAGGCAACCTGCATTTCTAAGGATTTCCTCCTCCCTAGCCCATAAGAGGAATAAGATGCCAAAGTGACATCCTCCATATGTATCCTCCACAACTCACTGCAATTAGGCCAGTAATGCAAAACAAAAATACTCCTCACCCAGTTACAGGCTTACTGTACTATTATTTTCCTTTTAAAGAGAATCTCTCACTCAGATATGTACATGAGATTGATGACAACTTTCATAAGCCTTCTCAGTCCCTGATTTAAGACTTGAAGGCAGTAAAATAAACAAAAAATCTTAAAGAAGTTTTGTTTCACAACAGTTTTAAATTGAGACCGCGTTCACACTTTCCCCAACATCTCGTTTTGAAATAACTACAGCATATTAATTTGGGGGAAACACAGAACTTCTAGATGTACTGCAATATATTTAAGTCTACCAAAAGTGTTGGCAGACGCAGCTCCCCAGACCTGATAGGCCACCTCCAAGTCCCCACTGGTTCCGGGGACAGGTGCTCATCAAATGAGGACACCAAACTATCGACGGTCAAGTTCTTTTTGGCTCCAACTTTCTGTAACTCAGGGATGCATGTTACCACTGCAGCTAAGTGGGCTTACTTTGTCCTTCTGTGTGACACCACGTTTGTCATATTCTGTGTGACCCAGCAGTCACCACGTAAGAGAACTTCCGAGGAACATTCACTAAAGTAGTTAATGGAACGCTCTCCGTATTTACTCTTAATCCATTTGTGAGCGAGCTGACTCGTGAGTTAACTCTCCTGCCTGCTCCATCAATGCTCCGCAGGCATTTTTCAAAACCGGGGGGCTCAGGGCAGGACTGAGAGGTGAGGAACAGATAATCCAGTGAGGGACCAAGATGAATGGTTGTAAACAAGTAACTTCAATACCATGAGTGGCAGAAGAAACAGGTTACCCTCGTGTTGTCCAACATGCTTGCCCCTAGTCCCATGCAACCACTGAGTATCTGACATGTGACCGGTCAAACAGATAAGCTCTACGTATAAAATAAACACTGCATTTCAGAGGCTTTGTATGAAAAGACAGAATGTAAAATATCCTGTTTTCACTGATTGCATGTTGGAAAATACTTTGAATAGACTGGGTTAAATAAAACATTATTAAAATTAATTTCACCTGTTTCTTTTTACTATTTTTTTTTAATGTAAAGCTGCACATGTGACTGGCACTGTATTTTAATCGGACACTGCTGGGCTAGGTGCGCCCCAGTCCAGTGTTGTCTTGCTGGGCAGACACAAAGACCACAGTTCCCCATCTCAGCAGTTGGGGGAAACTATGTGACTGGGTTCTGGCCAAAAGACCGTAAGAAATATGAGGGAGCAGAGTCTAGGTGCCACCACGAAATAAGGTGCACAGTCGTCCCAGCTCATTCTCCTCGTGGGCCCACTAAAAGCAGACTCTGCAGGAGGCCCCACGCCACGGGGAAGCCAAGGGGAAGCCATGGATGCGGAGCCACAGATTCCTAAATCGTCACTGAGAAGACCGCCCAAAGTACACCCAACGGGATCTTGTCACAAGTAACAAGTACAAATACTTAGAGCATTATGCTACTGCCATTCGGTTACAGGAAAAGTTGAGGGATGACTACGTGCTCCAGAATTCTCAGGATAGGGGCGCCTGGGTGGCTCAGTCGGTTAAGCGTCTGTCTTCAGCACAGGTCGCGATCCCAGGGTCCTGGGATTGAAGCCCACATCAGTCTCCCTGCTTGGCAGGAAGCCTGCTTCTCCCTCTCCCACTCCCCCTGCTTGTGTTCCCTCTCTCGCTGTGTATCTCTCTGTCAAGTAAATTTTTTAAAATCTTTAAAAAAAAAAAAAAAGAATTCTCGGGATAAGCTTGGGAAGTTAGGTGCATGCGAAAGGGGCAGAAACCTCAGGTTCTCCCACTCCATGGGGTCAGAACCACTCAGAGAGCTGGTTATAGTATAGACTGCCGGGCCTCTTTAATACTCTCTAGGAGGATGGAGTTAAGGGAGGGGGGGAGAGTCAGTGTCAGCCCCTCCCTGCCCCGCAGCTCCCTCCCCTGCAGAAGGTAGGGAGGGCGACTGAGCACCCGCAGCTCTGGCTGCTCCAGGCACTGCTGATGCTGCTTGTCTGGGGACACACCTTGAAACCCAGGGTCCTAAAGAAAGCACCTGGGGAACAAGTGAGGGGTGGGGGGCTAGAAAAGTAGAGACTTACATCCCGCAGTCAGGAGTTTGAATACTCCCTCCACGATAACTATAAAGCAGAACTTCCCTTCCCACAGCATATGCAGCAATAAAAACAACTGAAGTAAATATGAGTATCTGCTAATACTTCAATTTCCTACAAAATTCCCGAGGAAATGACAGGAGAACAGTGGAGTAAGTTGACCACTGTGGGCCAAGTGTGAGACTCCAAAACCCTAATTCTTGGGTCAACCACCTAGTTATTATAAACTTGCTATGTGACCTAAGAAATGAGATAACCACGGGATAGCTGCCGCGGTTGTGCTATTAGCAGAGGAACATTTGCCTTCAACCTACTTCACAGAAACCTTTGCGAGATTAGATGTGGGAATTTAAAAAAAAACAAAAACAAAAACAAAAAACAAAAACAAAAAAAACCATGTTCTAGGAAAAGGTATATAATTTACCTGCAAAGATGTCTATTATTTTAACCAGGCACTACTCAACCTAGTAAGATGCAAATGACTGTCTTGGAGAGAAGCAACCGGAGCTGACCAACAGCACGGAGGAAGACAGCGACCATGAGGAACAACATTAACTTCACTGGGAATCCTTCCCAGTAGCACGGTTCTTCCCCACCCCCCTTAAGATTTTTATTTATTTATTCATTTGAGAGAGAGAGAGAGAGAAAGAGCACAAACAGGGAGAGCGGCAGAGGGAGAGGGAGAAGCAGGCTCGCTGGTGAGTAGGGATCCCGATATGGGGCTTGATCCCAGGACCCTGAAATCATGATCTGAGCCAAAGGCAGATGCTTAACCGTCTGAGCGCCCCAGGTGCCCTCCAGTAGTACAATTCTGAGTGCTCTCCTTTCCATATTCAAGACAGACAACAACAAAACAAAACAGTTCCTAACTCACTCAACTGGATTAAAAGCCAGATGTTGGCACCCTCTGAGTAGCTGTAAAATATGGCGGAGGAAGAGACAACCTCTTAAATCACTGTTTGTACTGCATCCAAATGAATGCTGGGGAATAGATTTTAGTAAGTGTTTTTCTTTCTAACAGTGCAAGGAGTTCTGTTTGAGCTAAATATATTCTTAACATAGAAATCTAATGGTCCCTCTGCGATCATTCAGAGGGGGAAAGTGATTAAAACAGTTTGTTAAAAAAAAAAAAAACAGTTTATTAAATGTTTTCTCACTGTAGTTAGAATTAGATGAATAATACATGGAATTTGCTTATGTCAAAACTGCAGGGGAGTCAACTGCTTTTACCTCAAAGAGAAAAAAAGTGTGGTATTACTTTCAGCAATATTCCTTAATACCATCAAGCTGCAAAATGAGAAGATACCTTTTTTGCCACCCTTAATTCACAACTTTGTCAAAGAAGTTTCATATATATTGTCAATTTTATTTTTATCAGGGCACTGTCATAGGTTTCCAGTATCTGTTGTGCCAGGTAACAAATACTAAAATACAAAACCCAAGTAACATTGATCACTACCAATGCTTCCTAAAGAAGAGCTGTTTAAAATACACACACAAACATACTTGAAACTAGTAATGGCAATCTTAGAATTTTTTTTTTAAAGATTTTATTTACTTATTTGAGAAAGAGAGAGACAGAGACAGTGACAGCAAGAGAGAGCACAAGCCGGGAGGAGAGGGAGAAGCAGGCTTTCCACCGAGCGGGGGGTTCAGTGCAGGGCCTAATCCCAGGACCCTGAAACCATGACCTGAGCCAAAGGCAGCTGCTTAACTGACTGAGCCACCCAGATGCCCCACAATCTTAGAATTTTTTTAAAAGCTTTTATATCTTGGGGTACCTGGGTGTCTCAGTTGCTTGAGTGTCCGACTCTTGGTTTCAGCTGAGGTCATGATCTCAGGGTCCTGAGATAGAGCCCCACATGGGGCTCCACACTCGGTGGGGAGTCTGCTTGAGATACTCTCTCTCCCTCTCTCTGCCTTTCCCTTTGCCCCTTCCCACACTCACGCACTCTCTCTCTCTCCCTCTCTCTCTAAAATAAAAAAATACATGTTTAAAGAAATTTTTTTTAATCGTTAGGAGCTCACTACATTTTCCTCATTTCTGCACAGATCTGAAACAGCTTTGTCATGATCTGAGTACCAGGCACTTGGGAACCTAGGCGGGAAGCAAACAAATGCTCATAGGACTGCATGGGTAATCGCCTAGCTCCTTGCGAAGGCGGGTTTGTGTTGGCTCTGAAAGTAAAATTAAGGAAGCTTTTGGGCTGGTGAACATGTGAAGAAGTGTAGAGAATGGCAGGCTGGAAAACAGCATGGAAGCTCCGTGCCCCTTTCCCCGTAGCTTGTCCTTCCCCATAATCTCACCCTGTACATCTTTTCCATCTGGCCATTCTTGAGTTCAGATGCTGGAAAGGGGGAAGACATATATTGCTGACACCACTCCTGCTTTTGGAACGTACAAGAATAGAGGCTTGCAAACCTGAGTGGCCTCGTCCTGGGAGACATTTCATATGACATGCTGATGGACTCGATAGTTATTGATGACTGAACGAGATTCTAGTAATGTGCCAGGATCCTTTGACCTTTACGAATGTTTCCTTACAAGGGTTCCTTGTTTGAAGCCCAGGGAGTCAACTGTGATACTGTTATTTATAATAAGAAATATGTATTTGGTCTTTGTCCCCTTTCTGACACAGAGCTCCTATAAACATAAAACTAAAAAAAAAAAAAAAAAAAAAAATTAAAAATTGGATTGGTGCTGGGGCTCCTGGCTGGCTCCGTCGATTAATCATCCGACTCTTGATTATGTCTCAGGTCATGATCTCAAAGTTGTGGGACTGAGCCTCACGATGGGCTCCATGCTCAGCATGGAGCCTGATTAAGATTCTTTCTCTCCCTCTCCCTCAGCCCCTCCCTACCCACTCTCACACCCTCTCTCTCGCCTCTCTAACAAAATAAAAATTCAGGGTCACCTGGGTGGATCAGTGGATTAAAGCCTCTGCCTTCAGCTCAGGTCATGATCCCAGAGTCCTGGGATGGAGCCCCGCATCGGGCTCTCTGCTCAGCAGGGAGCCTGCCTCCCCCTCTCTCTCTGCCTGCCTCTCTGTCTCCTTGTGATCTGTCAAATAAATTTAAAAATCTTTAAAAAAATAATAATAATTTAAAAATTAAAATTTAGGGACGCCTGGGTGGCTCAGTGGGTTAAGCCGCTGCCTTCGGCTCAGGTCATGATCCCAGCGTCCTGGGATCGAGTCCCACATCGGGCTCCTTGCTCAGCAGGGAGCCTGCTTCTCCCTCTGCCTCTGCCTGCCACTCTATCTGCTTGTGCTCACTCTCGCGCACGCTCTCTCTCTCCCTCTCTCTCTCTGACAAATAAATAAATAAAATCTTTAAAAAAAAAAAAAAAGCAATACTCACCATTTAAAAAAAAAAATCTTAAATTTAAATTTAAAAAAAAATTGGATTGGTGCTTTAAACTTAAGTTAAAAAGAAAAATCAATGAGCCAGACTTCATTTACTTCAGAGACATCCAAAATGAGATGCCCAAGGCAGGTGAAGGGCTGTTGGCATGAGTCTCGAGAGAAGCTGGGGTGCTCACACCATCTCCTCGATGGAAACTCTGATATAGACAGGCACCTGCTTCTGCCGATCCTGGGCATGTTTGGGGCACTTACCCTTCGAACTACAGACTGAACCCAAAGCATCAGGTATTCTAATCTAGTGGGTCTCAAATGCGGGCAATTTCACCCTCCTGTGGAGGCCACGCAACAGAATCCAGAGGCATTTTTGGTTCTCACGCCTTGTGGAAAAGGGGTTTGATACTGGAATCCAGTCGGTACAGGCCAGAGATTCTCCTAATACCCTACAATGCCCAAGTCAGCCCCTACAGCAATGACTTATCCAGCCCCAAATGTTGGAAGTGCTGAGACTAAGAAACCTGTACCAATTCTCTCAGAGGAATTACTTCTCAAATGGACAGACCTCCTTCTGCAACAAGAAGACCTGTTTCCCAAGAGTTCAGTATATTCATACAATCATAATTAGGTTACTTATAATCATATATGCATGTGTGTATTTTATACACACACACACACACACACACACACACACTCACATAAATACTGACTACTGACAACTCTGTCCCTTATCAAGGTCAATTAATGATCTTTGTTCCTTCCTCTCAACTGTGTGCCTAATTTCTATATATCAAGTGGTAGTTCCTGTTCCCTGTTCTCTTCATACCTTCTTTTGCAGGACTTCTGGGAAAAAACTAGGAACATGCTTAGCAAAAACCCAGACCTTATACACGGTAACTGAGTCTTCTTAAGTGTCAAAAATATATCATTATTATGTTTTAGAATAGTATATTCTAGAAGCCCAACAATATTAGACATTGTTTCATGTTTCTGTTCACTTTAAATCATAAGCAAGTATAAAATGGTAAGAAGTTAGTAAGGTATGGTTGCTACCACTATACCAAGAGGAAACTGTGTAAATGACCTAAGGTGTTCTAAAGAAATGTATGAATAGAAAAAAAAAAGTCAGTAGAATCTGAATCATGCTGTTAGAAGTCTATCTGCTAGATGGGCAATGGTCATCTACCATGGGGGGGACAATGTGCAGGTCACCATCAAGGACACCAAGTCCAACCATGACAAAACATCTTTTCCCGGGGGGACCTTTATCTGTGGACATTATACTAACATCATTCATTCATATAAAGCTAATGCCAGGGTACTGTTTCAAGTGAGAACATTACAGGGGTTCATCATATATGCCATCACGTAGGCTAAGAGAAAGGAGATCAGGGGAACCTGTTGACTGCCCAGCATACACAAAGCTCACAATGGAATCAATCCAGAAAGCAACTGGCAACAGAATTACACTAGAAGGAAAGGAGAAGATGGTTAACCAATCTGGGATCAATTAAGCCTTCTCTAAGGAAGATACTCTTAAGCTGTGGCTAGAAGGAAGAAAGAATTCGAACAAAGAACAGCTGAATTAGTATGAATTGGGGGTGAGAGTATATGCAAAGGCTCTGGGGCACTAAAGCGCTTGCCCCTTTTGGGGAGCTGAAAAACCACTCAGTTTTACTGCAGACATGCAGGGGAGAACAGCACATGCTGAACCTGGTAGGATAAGCAGAGTGCACATACACTGATAGATGTATCAAGGATTTTGTGTTTTAGCCTGAGCTAAATGGGAAACCACTAAAGGGTTTTAAGCAGAAAATGTCACATGGCCATAGGAGCATGGAGATGAGAACTGAGTTTCAGATGCAGGTATGATAGGAGACCATGAAATGGCAGATGGTAGTTAAAACAATCAAAGTGAACGACACCACCTAAGAAGACGCTCGCCCAGGACCCCAGGACCCAGCCTTGAGCAACACAGGAGATAGTAACAATCACCACACCCCCTTCTCACCCACACTGTGTCCATGGTGCAAACCAACACTACACAGTAGTCTCACATCTTCTTCCAGATCGTGAGTACTGAAAGCAATTTGCCAACAGCTGACTTCTACCTTCTAAAGTAATCCTGAGCTAAGACCAAGACTAATATTACCTATTTATTTAACTTTACATCTAGTTCTACCCCATACTCCAGCTGGACTGTGCTTTACAGTTCCTTAATGATCTATGTATATTCCAACAATCTATTTCAAAACCAAAGAATTTCTGACTTGGAAGAGATCATCTAATGCAAATCTTCCTTTCCACAAGAGGAAAAGGGAGCTCATTCATCTGGTCAAGGTCTGTCCACACTGGTCACAGGCTGTTTTGTTACAGACGGATGACTATGACCATACTGTCTAATTTCCAATGTAAATTTTTTTTTATGTTTTATCATAATAATAACTTGGAAATAAACTGCGCTGCCAATGGTAACGCTAACAGCACAAATAGTCCACAAAAAAATGTTTGAGTGTTCTGAAACCCAGCAAAACTCCATCTGTGCTAAGCCCAATCTGTACCCATTTCTCAGATGGCTTAACAGAACGCAAATAAGGAAAGACATGTGCTCCCGCATGGGGCACTTACTCTAGAATACACCTGCTTCAGGCAGGGAAGTGGGGTTCTGCGCATGCTGAGATGCCACATGTCTGGGTAACTTAGGGAACAGAGAGCAACACTTGGCTGAGGCCCCCCAGAGATGATTCCACACTCCTGACTTGTTACACAGGCAGCTTCCACTCCTCTGACACCCTCCGTCACCCTCTGAGCCCTCCACCCACCCGGCCCACTGCTCTGCCCTTACACTGTTTTCCACCGTTGGCCACACTCAGCCTCCAGGGAATGCGCTCTCCCTGTCCCTGCGCTTTGCGGACCTATAGCTCAGCGGGACACAGTGTCAAGTCCTGAGCTGTCTGGAATACTTTCCGTGCATCTTCGTTACATCATAGAAAAGACGTCCATTTGAGAAGCACACTACTTTCCAACCTCACAGTTAGACGGGGCTTCGCTCCGCCTGGGTGTGGTGGCCGCCCAGCCCACCCTCTGCTAACACCACAAAGCCCTGCTAAATCCCCACAATCCTCTTTGCAAAAGGCCTGGAGGAGTTTCTCAGGCTGGGAGGCGATGCCGGTTTGCTTTTCCAAGGTGTGCTGCACACCAGAAACACCCGGGATGTGCCCACCCTGACAAACTCTGCTTTTCCTTCACACACGGTTGGCCTCCTGGGAGTGAGTCACAGATGAGAACAGCTAACACGGGACTTGGGTGGATGGCGGAGCCACGGGGCAGGGGTGAGGGGACGTGTCACACAGGATGAAGAGAAAAGCCACCCAGGGTGTGGCGAGGCCGGGGCACGCACACACCTTGGCATACAAGTCTCACCTCACTAAATGAAGCAGAAGCCCGTGAAGGCAGGAACTGCCCCACCTTCATGGTTGCAGTGTGCTCCCCCTCAGGGCATCAACTAAGAGCTGATAACTTGTCCTGGCAGACAGACAAATGGAAAAAGCCTGTCACCAATTATGTGATGAGAGCTTGAAGGCACTTTTTAACCTCGAATGCACTTACAGCTCTCCTGGCCTCGGTTTCCATCTGAATCACGCAGGCAGAGTCCCAAGCCCAGCTGCCAAAATACTTCAGAGTTTCCAACCCAAGAGACTTGGTAAAATTCATAAAGGAGGGAGATGTGTGATTCAGAGAACATGGTCTTGGTCAGCACTGCCTCCTTCTAGACTGACCTCCCTAACCCCCTTCCAAATGGGCTCTTCCCAGTCTCTCTCTTACCCAATACAGTAACACCACCCTCAGAAGGGAAGTTCCAGGGCTGCTAATAATCCAGGTGAAAGTCAGGGCACACAACTCCTTTAGATCATTCAGACTACTCTCTGTTACTTACAAAAGAGTACATGGGGAGAGGTGATGGGGCCGGCTGTCCATCATGTTGGGCAACCCAAAACCATCTGTATTTGTTCATGAACCTAAGCAGCCAGATTAATGTTCAGGGCTCTTAGTAAAATTAGTTTATAATCTCAAACACGCAGTGAGTGGGTGGTAGAGAAAGACGGCCACCAAGTCCCAGGAGAGTGAAGAGGGAGGGAGAGGGAAGCGGGAAGAGAGAGGGAAAGGGGAAGCAGTCTTGGAATCACAGTTTTTTTATATAAATCATCTAACCACAGATAACAAACAGGGTAGATAGGAAGTCAAAGAAAGACATGCATCAACTCCCCCTTTCACTTTTGTGATAAGAAGACCTACCTCAAACTCAGAGTTTGGCATTAGAAGCTCTTATATTGTGTATTTTGGAAATAAATGGCCTAAGTACTCTCTGAAAACCTAATGTGGCAATTCCCTGAGTTCCTTCAACAATCTTTCCAACTCATTACTCTCGTTGTTCACAGACTCAGAGGGTGGGTATGCGGCCTGGAACAAGGTTTGCAGGAGCAGCTTATGAACACACACACATAAACACACACATATGCTAGAAGGTGGCCAAAGAGAAGATGACAAAACAACACTTTTTAATAAGAAAAGCAAAAATAGCTTTAAGGGTTTTTAAAAATTCATTTCCCAATAGAAGGAATTCTTACGTGATGAACTCTGTTGCTTGTTTCAAGACTGTGTGGCTTTCCTAATTGCCTGGGCCCAGCCAAGTACGTGTCTGGGGCTGCACTTCAGACAACATAAGCAGTCTTAAAGCTTAACCTCAATGTGTTTCTTTACGCTTCTTCCTTCCTTCCTTCCTTTCTTTCTTAACAGAGGTTGATTAGAAATTATAAAAAATGAAAAAGGTTTGAATGTTCTGATGCAGCTAGAGGTTGTTTTCAAAATTAAGAGCACTACTGCCTGTTCGGCCTCTGGACAGTGCCCAGCATGTTTGATAAACACGCATCTGCAGAAACCATCTGAGTTTCTGCTTCTTCTACAACACCGGTCACAAGCAGCCTGCGTCCTTCTGTTCCACAACAGCCATTCTAAAAGGTGGCTGAATTCTAAGGGTGAAAAGTGAAAAGGCGTTTATCAATTTGGCAGAGAAGCGCTGGTGAAATCCTGCTCTGGTTGGTGGAAAAGAGAAGCCAAAAATCAGACAATGATGACCGCTCTCCAGGTCTGGCTAAAACGTTCAGGGCTCTGCCCATCTTTGATCCCCATTCCACCCAATTCCCCACACCCGTATCAGATTTATAAAAGCAGGATGACCCGGTCTGACTGAAGGCTCTGGGAGGGAACACACATAGAAGAGGCTACCCACCAACTTTGTTATAAATATGTACTGGTCCTTTTAATAATCCCTCTCTGGATTTTCTCCTGCACTGGTATGTCCTCCTTAAGATGTAGCACTCAGTTCTAAACACAGACCCAGAGCAGGAGCAGGTCATGGACTCGAATGAGAAAGTAACGTCTCAGTGCTGTTTCTTTACAAGGCCCGTGATGAAACCTGCAGATACTCTCAGTGCACAAGAACAGGAGCCAATCTTTCCAAAGTGAGATGCTCGGTGCCCAAGCTGATCTTTCTGAGAGCTTGGGAGAGGAACTGGAGGGCTTGCCAGTGGCAACACACAGCAAAATAGGCCCCCACTAAAAATCTCATGCCCTCCCCAATTAAACATTTAAAAACAATCTGAGGGTTCTGAAGGGGTGGGGGGTGGGAGGTTGGGGGAACCAGGTGGTGGGTATTGGAGAGGGCACGGATTGCATGGAGCACTGGGTGCGGTGCAAAAACAATGAATACTGTTACGCTGAAAAGAAATAAAAAAATTTAAATAAATAAATAAAATCTGCTCTTAGATAACTATACACAAAAACCTCGCCTACTTGGGAAAGAAAGAAAAATGAGGTGAAAATACCCTCCTTCTATAATCAAAACAAAAGCCCAAACTCTGAGACTCACTGGCATCCAAATCCCATTCACTCCACAGTTTGGAAATAAAATGACAAGCTGCTCCCGAATCTTCCATCATCACCTCCAGTGCTACCCTCAGTTAGCAAACTCCCCTCCAAAATGCAAATACCTCTGGCGGATGTAACTGTTCGCTATTTATACCACGTGTGACTGTTTTAATCAGGTAAGAGCCCAACATCTAGCTGAGATCATTCACACACAGAGACTGACAGAAAAAGGAAGTGGGGTGGATTCTGGAACACTGAGTTAGGGTGGGCAAGGGGCCGCCACAAGGATGAGGGCTTTCACGGGGGTTCCACAGGCTATGCGCAGCAGGACGAGGGCGGACAATATTTTGCCCAAATATAACCTTGTCCTTGGCAGTGTCGGCAACCACCTCCCTGCAAGGAAAAGCTTTTTTCAGCTGGAGTTTTATCAAAGACGCAGACTAAACAAAGAATCTAGGATTCTGCTCTCCATGGCCATCTTACTGCTACCAAACTCATTTTGTAAGTATTATTGGGAGAATTGTCTAAATGTGCTGTCTTATGCTTTACATTTACCTGCTATTATGAAACCACTTTCAATCCCTATTAGGAAACCACATAAACTTGTTTGAAAGGTTTTATTCTAAGTAAGAGACTACAGGTAAAACAGCTCCCCAAAACTCTTTCTTTGCAGGAAAAGCTGGAAGTGTTAACAGGTCATTGTCTCCGCGGCTTCCAAACTCCTTTTGATAATCCAAGTAGAATATATTTTCATACTGTTATCCTCTTTTGGTCATGGATAGGGATAATAAATCCAACCCTTCGTCTAATAAAAGCACTTCGTGGCTTTTTCTTTCTGTCTCTTTGTGATAGGAAGACAGGAGAAGCAGGTACATTTTCTGCAGAAAAGTCAGAAGGCACAGCACGGATCTTCCTAAACACCACATTAAGGTAAACCCTGGAATAACTTTAATGGGACGACCAGCCTACAGCTTAGAGAGAAGAACTGGGGACTTCCTGACATCCAGGAAGACAGGGACAGGGAAGGGGACCTCAGGGAGCCTCAGATATCTGCCATGAAGCAGGAGCAGGCTCTGCAGAAGTTAACAAGGCTTAAGCTTCAGGACCCTCCCCGGCAGGCAGGGGTCCCACCCAAGGTCCTGTACCTAACTTGTTATTTGTAATTTTCTATTCATTTTCTTAGAGAGGGGCTCTACCCTGCAGGCACTTCGGGGCCCTCCGAAAGTTGGATCTGTCTCTCACCTGAAGGTTCCACAGGCACTGGAAACTCAGCAAGACCCAAAGTGAACTCCTGATCTCTCCTGTCTCGGCTCACACACCAGCCGCACCAAAACCTGGCCCGGCCCCTGCGGGGCCTGAGTCTGATTAATGGCATCACCACCATCCAAGTCAGGAGACCGGGTGTTATTCCCGCTCCCTCACCCACTTCCATCCAGCACGCAACGGCCGAGCGAATTCTAGCTCCATAAAATACCGCTCCAGTCTAACCCTCTCCCCCATCCCCTTCAATCACAGGGTTTGCCTGAGGCCTCAGAACTTTCACTCCTGGCCCCCGACTTCCCTCCTCTTCCTTTCTGATTCTGACCCCACTCTGACATGAGGATGGTCTAAAATACCCAGCAACGGCTCCATGGGCTTCCAGACGGAACGCGGCGGGGCTGGGCACATGAGGCAGCTCTTCAGGAACTGGCCACCTCATCGCACACCCAGCTCGGAGCTTCTCTCCCTTCCCTGCACACCTCTGAACGCGCTGTTCCCTTCAGACCAATACAGATCCACCCCACCCCTGCCTAGACCCTGACCCCGTTGGGGTTGTGTCCATCCTTCATGCTAAGCTCGGAACCCTTCACCCTTCCTGATGGACCCTGGTCACTGGTTCACATCACCCTTTGACTCTGGTGGAATCTAGCCCTTTTTTCCAAATGTTTACTTTTGTGTCCCAAGCTAGCCCGGGGTCCCTGTTCATCTTTGCCTCGTCTTCTTCTCACTCCCCTCCCTCCGAGGGCTCCCGCCGAGGGGTTCTTTCATCTCTGAGAACTTTCCCAAATCCCATCATGGCTTCACCTTAACAGTTATGTTTGTTACACTGAAAGGCAAGACGCTCTGGTTCACGGTGAGGAACACAGGGCTCTGGAACTCAGTGACTGGTCTGAATCCTGGCTGTGCTACTCGCTATGTGACTTTAGACAATATTTACCCTTCTCTTGGTTCCATTTCCCCAACCATAAAATAAAGGTAACAAGAGTATCTACCTCTTGGGTTGTTCTCGGGAGTAAGTAAGTCAACAGACATAAAGAGCTTAGAAGCGTAGCTGATAAGCAGGGAATACTCAGTGTCAGCTCTTCCAGCCGGGGTGGGGAGGTCGCTTTAGTCAGTGACCCACTGTCTTCCCACTCCACTGTATAAGCCCCTTCCGAAGAGCTGAGGGGATACTTACTTGAAACCCTGCTGTGTGGAGAAGGACACTGCACATGTCTCCTACATGTCTCTGTGAATAATAAAGATGATGCTGTCGGGGCATGGGAAGCAACAGGCACACGCAGGTCCACCTACAGGCCAAGTTCTTCAATCTAGGGCTATACCTCTGTTTCCAAATGCAAACCAGGCTATCGTCCACCACCCCAACCCTGACCACTCAACTCAGGAGAGCTATTCCAGCTCCTTGTCCTTTGCATTTCCCAGGGCCCTCACCAGGGGACCTCACCCATTCCCATGCCATCCTTCCCTTGCTGGAACCCACAATGCTACCTCCAGCCTCAACAGTCATGGCCCACTGATCTACAGATGTCTCCATTCTGACGTGTCTAACCTCACACTAGGGACGCCCCAAACCGAAATCCTCCTCTCCATCCCAACACCCTCAGACTCATTACCTCAAAATGGTTCTCTCCTCAGTAGATGGCCCAGAGGTGCCCAAGGCAAACATCTGAATACTCCTGACCCCACCCCGACTCCCCCTCTTGTCTAGATTTAATTATCTCTTAAATCCAGATACTTTTCTCCATCTCTACTACCATCTACCTTAACGAGGCCAACATCACTTGTCACTCTGCTGCAAGGACCCGCCTCATCAGTGTTCCCATCTTCAGACCCTGCCTCCTTTCTCCAACCCATCATTCACTCCGTAGTCTGAGTGATCTTGCTAAAACATTGATCTGACCATGTCTTTCCTTGTCTAAAACTTTCAGTAAACGGCTCCCCTCCAATTTGGAATAGAGTTCCCAAAGACCCGTCAGGATCTGGTCCCTGCTTACCTCTCTAACCCACTGGTCACCAACGTACCCCCACAGTTGTCCTCTAGCTCCATAAGGCCCCTCCAGCCTTGTGGAATTACTAGCGGCTCTAGGGAGGTCTCGGCTCTCCCTCCCCAGATTTGGCTTCCTTGGTCGGTATGTCCCTCTCCTACCCCTCCACCTAGTACATTCTTCTCTTCCTTCAAGATTCAGTTTAGACATCACCTCCAGCAGGAGCATTCCCTGACTGTCCTAGGCGTACCTCAGAGATCTTCGTGTGGTAGGGATGCTTCCGCCCATCACTACTTAGGAGCTCCTACTGCATCCCACCCATCACAGCCTGCATCTGGCTTAGGAGCTCCTACCGGCTCTCTCGGAGCAGAGACTGTATTCCCAGACATCCACTGAATGTTTGAAAATTAAAGAAAAGAAGAGGAGGCATAACAAATTAAGAAATACAAATTTGGGGGCGCCTGGGTGGCTCAGTGGGTTAGGCCTCTGCCTTTGGCTCGGGTCATGATCTCTGGGTCCTGGGATGGAGCCCCACGTTGGGCTCTCTGCTCAGTGGGGAGCCTGCTTCTCCCTCTCTCTGCCTGCCTCTCTGCCTACTTGTGATCTCTCTCTCTGTCAAATAAATAAATAAAATCTTAAAAAAAAAAAAAAGAAATACATATTTGGTCTCTGCTCCTGTTCCTGGTACAAAGCTTCCAAACTCTTGAAATTTCAAGAGTGACAAAGGAATATCTTTTGTTACTCATAATAAGCCCCATTCAACCTAATCTGACTTTATGTTAATGAGGTGAAGGCTGGTTGCCAGAGGATCCAACCAAGTGATGAAAGGGTTGGATCTTCCAGCCCAGCCCTCTGACCCAGAGGGAGAGAAGGGCAGGAGATGGAGTTCAATAACCAATGACCAATTATTTAATCAATCATGCCCACATAATGGAGCCTCCATTAATACCCTAAATGGAGAGGTTCCGAGAGCGTCTGGGTCAGTGAACACACGGCAGGGCCGGGAGTGTGATGGGCCTAGAGAAGGAATGGGAGCCCGTCACCCCTCTCACCTACGTTGCTCTATGCATCACTTCCATCTGACTGTTCCTCAATTATATCCTTTTTAGTTAACTGGTGATAACCAGTATTTCCCTGAGTTCTGTGAGCATTTCTAGCAAATTATCTAACCTAAGGAAGGGGTCCTGAGAAGCCCAGATTTACAGCCGGCCAGCTGGATGCAGAGGTGACAAACTGGGACTTCAGACCAGCCACTGAGAGGGGGGCAGTCTTCTGGGACTCAGCCCTCAAACACCGAGTCTGTACTCACTCTAGGTAGTTAGTGTCCAAACTGTTTAATGTGGGGGGCCGGGGGGAGCACACATTTGTTGTCAGAGGTGTTGTGGAGAGGAAATAGTTCTTTCCAGGGGAAGGAAGAAACAAGGAAAGGTTTCCGGGTTCTGACTGTTCTTCCACCATCAAAGACGCCGAGAGAAGTAAGAGCAGTGTGTAACACTGAGGCTTCGACGATGCCGTCGCCTACTTCATCCGTCTAGAAAACACACAAGGAACATCAGAAGTGCACAAGGCAAACTACATGCTATACAGGACTGTCACCAACTCTATGTCTTACCATTCTGTACGCAAACTCTCATCACAGAGACTCTGCACGGACCAAACCTACTCCAGAGAGAAAAGGAAAGCCATCAGCCTGTGACTAGCTCACATCCTCCCTCCGCTTCAGCTCACAGGTCACATCTACCTCAGTCCCTAGGATACGGGTGTTTCCTTGGCAGAGAAACCAATGTTTATTGAAATGTGTCCTCAGATAAAGCCTCTGATTGTTCACTGACATTTGAAAAAAGGTAAAGTATTCCTTTATCCAGTATCCCAGGATCGTGATAACAAAAAAATACACACAGGCGGGGCGCTTGGGTTGCTCAGTGGGTTAAGCATCTACCTTCAGCTCAGGACATGATCTCAGGGCCCTGGGATCGAGCCCCGCATCGGGCTCTCTGCTCAGCAGGGAGCCCGCTTCCCCCTTTCTCTCTGCCTGCCTCTGTGCCTACTTGTGATCTCTCTGTCAAATAAATAAATAAAATATTTAAAAAAAAATACACACAGGCATATACAAATACACAAGCACACATACATCACACACAGCCATATACATACCCAAACCTTTGCACACACGTAACATGGGGTAAGGAGGAAAACTATCTTCAGAATTCACGTAACATGTAACGGGAAAGCTAGAATCTATTCTCCATCTATTCAGACACAGATGTATTTCCTGTAGACACGAATACACTTGCTTCGGAAACTCCAGTAGTATCTCTGCTTATATTTTGCTGGGACTCATTTTGTTAGCAAAGACCGGAAATAGAATATATGTAGATTCAAATCAAGGTTACTTGAGGATGCAGCTGCTACACTGGAATCTTTCTTTCATCAAAATGCACCAGAGAGTCCCTACAAAGACAAGTCTGATCTGCTTTATGAACAGGCTGGTTCACAAGGAAACAGATTTACAGATACACTTAACTCTACATTCAAACCTTAACCCTTCGCTCCTGAAGCTTTGCTAATACATGCTTTATAAGACTATTTAATTCAGCAACTTAGAGAGGACAGTCTATTTATTCTACCTTGAAAACGTAGAATCTATGTTTCTCCCTCTAAATCCCTTGTTTCTATTGTTATTAAATTATAACTGAACTGGCAGCTGGATAAGAACTTTCCCTCTGTAATGGACACAGGGCGGTACCAAAATAAACACTAATATATAAAAGAACATAAAATATAATAAAGGCAGTATCACAAATCAGTGAGTAAGGAATAAATGAACTCAACGAACAGGACTGGGAAAAATGAGAGTTGGAGGTAAGGAGGGAATCAAATGAAGGCCTCAACTAAACCATGTATCCAGGAGTCAGCAAACTGTAAAGGGGCCAGCTAATAAGCATTTTAAGCCAGCTACTGACTATTACAGATTTCTGTCACAACTGCTCAGCCATGACGCTATGAAAGGAGTCATCGACAACAATGAAAAAGTATGTGTGGTTATGCCAATAAAACTTTATTTACAAAAACAGGTGACAGGATCCTTGGACCAAAAAAGCCAAATAGTAAACAAACAAATAATTCCAAAAGAAAATACCAGTGAATATCTGATTTGAGATAAGCAAGAATTTCTGAGCACAAAAGCAATGGGTATGAGATGAGTATAAGATGAGTATATTGAGTATAAGACGATTATGCTTACCATATACATTTAAATTTGTGTTAGTAAAACAAGTAGTATAAAGAAAGTAATCAAAAGGAAATGACAAAATGGAGAAATACTTGAAACAAGTATGACAAAGGATTTGGAGCTTTCAAGTTCTATCTTTACCTCTCAAACTGGTAGAGAATGACGCTGGCAATCATTTATAAAACAAGACTAGGGGCACCTGGGTGGCTCAGTTGATTAAGCAGCCAACTCTTGATTTCCGCTGGGTCACGATCTCAAGGTTGTGAGATCAAGCGCTGAGCCAAGCTCCACACTCCACGTGGAATCTGCTTGTCCCTCTCCCTCTGCTCCTTACCGCACGTGGCACACACTCTCCCTCTCTTTCAAATAAATAAAATCTTAAAAAAAAAAAAAATAACAAGACAAATATTCACTACTGCTAGAACGTTAAATGCGATCAATCATTAAGCAGTAAAAAATATGCCTTAAAGGGACTTCTAAAAATTCATTCTTGCCTTAGTAAGTTCACATTTATGAATCTAGCCTCTGAAAATATTAGATTTTTGGGTAAAGATGTCCTCTGTAATTTTAATGTATAATAACCTAAGTGACTAATAACAAAGAAGCATTTAAATAAATTCTAGAATATACAGTACAATGGAGTATTAAGCACATACTAGTATTTTAGTGGAACATTACGGGCATAAGAAAATGGTCATAAGAAAATCAGTGGAATAAGCATCAGAAAGGGCACCTGGCTGGCTCAGTTGATGCAGTTGGTGCGTGCTTTCAGCATGTGACTCTTGGGCTCAGGGTTTAAATTTGAGCCCCATGCTGGGTATAGAGATTACTTTAAAAAAAATTCTTAAAAAAAAAAGGCATCAGGAATTATTTATGAAATGTCATACCATTTTTATAACTGCATAAGCAGAGAAAAATACTAGGACACACACAGTACATGTTAAACAGTAATTATTTCTAGGTTGTGGGATTATAGTTGATTTTTCTTTTCCTCTTTACTCTTTCCTCTCTGTAGTCTCTAAATTTTCTCTAATAATTATATATTCTAACTATGAAAGACAATGTTACTTTTAAAAAGCAAAAGAGTTGTTGCTTCTCACTAAATGTATGAAGGAAATGTAAATCAGCTACTTTGAATATCTAAAAAGACTTGTGCAAAGCAACAACAGCTTTACTCATCTGTTTCTACTCTATTTCTGCTGCTTTCCTCTTTTAATATCTAAGAAATAGCTACCAACTCTGAAAGGGTGAAGACCTCCCAGAACAATACATTCCAGCCCCCACAATGGAACATTTCAGAATTCCCCTGGGGTATGTAAGAACGCCAGTTTCCAGCAGTTGAGACAAAATTAGTGCTAATTTGAACCCCTGTATAACCATGTTATTGGCCTAACTATAGCAATCGAAGGCGATGTTATTTTGTTCATAGATAACGCCATCAGCGGCTTAATAAAGAGCAGTAAGAAAGGCAGACTGCTTGAAATCCCAAGGAGAGAAAATAAATTTTCTTGTCTTCCAAGTTTTAAAAATCTCAAAATAACCTTTCTAGAGTCCAATTTGGCTAAACATTTATCAAAACCCTTTAAAAAAACAAATATACTGTGACCTAGCTATTCCAGGTCTAGAAATCTGTGGTAAGAAAACAATTTGACCAATGTTTAAAGTACATATGCAAGGATAGAAAAAACATAAGACAATGAAAAAAAAAAAAAAAACCAGGGAAGGAAAACAGTGGGTACTGGTTAAACAAAATGTCACATCCTACACTGTAAATGTCTGTGTCCCCTCAAACCGAGTATGGTGAAACCTAATTCCACATGGGATGGTACGTGGAGGTGAGGCCTTTCGGAAGTGATTAGGTCATGAGGGTGGAGCCCTCATAAAGCTGTTTTATGGGGTGCCTGGGTGGCTCAGTGGGTTAAGCCTCTGCCTTGGGCTCAGGTCATGATCCCAGGGTCCTGGGATGGAGCCCCGCATTGGGCTCTCTGCTCAGCGGGGAGCCTGCTTCCCTCTCTCTCTGTCTGCCTCTCTGCCTACTTGTGATCTCTGTCTGTCAAATAAATAAATAAATAAATCTTAAAAAAATAAAATAAAGCTGTTTTATAATCTCTAAGAAATTATAGTGCTCTTATAAAAGAAACCTCACAGATATCCACGGTCCTCCTCCATGTGAGGTGACAGTGAGAAGACGGCTCTTAAGGAGCCAGGAAGCGGGCCCTTACCAGAAACCAAATCTGTGGATGCCTGACTCTTGGACTTCCCAGTCTCCAGAACTGGAGAAATAAATGTTTTTATTTATAAGACACCCAGTCTATGGTATATTATTACAGCAGTCCAAAATGAACTAAGATGCATTCACACAATGAAATGACGCCATTAGGACTGAGACATAAATGTATACTTATTAACATGGAAAGACATCGGGATATATTGCTGATTATCTAAAGCTAGTTATAGACTATGGGACAAAACAACATCCTTATTATACCCATGTATTGGATTGGGTTGCCCTAACAAAACAGCATAGACCAGGTGGCTTCAACAACAGGAATTTATTTTCTCACAGTTCTGGAAGCTGAAGTCCAAACTTAGGATACCAGCAAGGTCAGCACCTGGAGAAGACCCCTGTCCGGGCTCGCAGCAGACAGCTTGCCTTCACGCTGTGTGCTCACATGGCAGTGAGTTAGGAATCTCTGACTCTTCTTATAAGGTCACAGCCCTGTTGGATGGAGGCCCCACCTTTATGACTCTGTTTAACTTAATTACTTCCTAAAGACCCTATCTCCAGACACGGTCACACTGAGGATTAGGGCTTCGACATTTGAATTTTGGAAGGGGCACAATTTAGTCCACAGCAACTCTAAACAGTTATGTATTTTTTATGAACCATGCTGTACATGGATGAAATTCTAGAAGGCTTTGCCTCAAAATGTTTAAATCGGTGGTTACCTCCATGTACTGAACATCAGCATGCTTAGTTTCTACAATGAATGTTAATTACCTGTTTAAAATTTAATAAATATTAATAAGATAGTAAATTTTAATAAGCCATCGGGGAAAGGTGCAATACGCTTTCGCGCTAGTCACGCTGGCTTCACTCACAGAAAGCAGCATCAACAGAGCAGTGCAATCGCGGATGCAGGAAATGGATCCAGGAACCAGAGCAGACTGACTGTTCCTTGAAAACATCTCCAATTTACTGCTATGATCCAAACAGGCAACAAAAACAAAATCACTGCGCATCATTAGAAAGGATATTAGAAATAAGATGGCAAACACATCCTATCCAAAGCCATGGTCCAGTGATCGGACTGAGAACTGAAGGAATGTTCTGGAAGGCCACCAAGCAGGTTTCTGCTTTCTTATACCTCAAGACTGTTCTCACAGTGCAAGAAAAAGTTATGAGGGCACATCTAAAATCATCAAGATCCAGCCTATACTTTCCCCACTGCCTCAAGCTGACAGGTATTATACAATTTTTCTTTTATCACTTGTCACAGATTCACAACTTATGTCCCCCCTTCTCCCCCCCGCCTCCAGACACACAAACATGCACTAGCAGGACTGCAGGCTCTTTGGAGCGAGACAACCTATCACCCTCAACTCCGTTCTCTCTGCACAGTGCACATGTGATGAATCAGAGGATTTTCAGAGCCGAGAGGTATTTTCTGTTAGGGAGGACTCTTTAGCCTGGGGAGACTGCAGTGGTCTGATAAAATTCTGTACTGTAATAAAGGCTGAAAACACACTGAAGATGTATAGCAAATCTTATAATTAAAAAAAATGAAAAACTTCACAGCTTTAAGGAGATAAAAAAAAGAGTAAACATTAATTTATGATGGGTAAAATTATCCCTTATATCCCATCGTGTCACCAAAGAAATGGAAGACAGAAAGTGTGTTTTCTCCCCTTGTGACTTTCAGCAGTTTGCCTTCACGAGCACTCTCTATGGGGCTGCTGACAGGGTCCCAGCGGCCGTCAGGACTACGACTGAGCAACTTCTTCCACTTTAGTTCTAATGGGCAAAAAGACAGCAGGGTACGCGATAACCCCACAGCTCCTTGGGTCTTCCACCAACATGTTAAAAAGGGGAGTGCTAGATGACCGGCTTGAGTAAAACAGGTCAAGTCCTAGTCAATAAGGCTGGACCCTTAATCACAGACCCTCACAGACTAGGAAAAAGGGGATTTAGTGTCCGCTCCTGCCGCCCCTCCTCACGGAAGGTGACTGGGCTGAGCTATGCTTTCCTACCCCCTTTCCTGCCCAACAGGCCCTGTGAGTTCTGTGGGCCCTTCCCAGATAGGGACGTGAGCTTCCTCGTACACCAGTGCTCAGCACACAGAAGCATTCAAGGTTGTGTCTGGAATGATCTGAACTAATACATTCAATTACTTAGAAAAAGAAGATGTTAGGAAAAATCTATACTTGGGAAATAGAGACTATCCTAACTCAGCCTTGCCCCCGGTTGTGGTAGGATTACTAGTCAATATTTAAGTGTGGTACAGCTGAAATTCAGTCAGTCCCAAGAAGCCAGATAAGCCCATTTCCCAGTGTCCTACCCACCATGGGGCTGATTCATGCTGTTCAGATATAAAAAGAACCTCCTGTACAAGATCCCACAGCTGCAGTCTTACAAAGCTAAAGTCTACACTACAGACATCTGATTTTGGCTTCAGAGCCAACCTTAGTGATCCTAAAAATACTTTTTCTTCACTATAAAGGTCTCTATTAACTTCTTAATTCATACTCTGCCTTGTTGCAAAAGGATTTAAAATGACATAATAATATAAAAAATAAATTAAAAACTAATAAGCAGATGAGAAAAAGTAGATGGTGATAAAATAGTAATATAGGAAAGTAAGAAGCAAAGTTTAAGGGCAATTAAAAAAAAATCACCATGGCACCTGGGTGGCTCAGTCTGTTAAGCGTCGGACTCTTGGATTCTGCTCAGGTCATGATCTCAGGGTCGTGAGGTCAAGACCCTCTCCCTCAATAGGGCTCTGGGCTCAGTAGGGAGTCTGCTTGAGATTCTCTCCCTCTGGCCCTCCCCCGCCACTTTCTCACTCTTTCTCCCCAATAAACTTAAAAAAAATAATTTTGAAAGAGCCTATATATCTGTTAGGATTGGGTCACATGTTTGGATCGAAGCTTTCTCTAACAGTCAACTGAAGAGGGAGCTGGGATCAGTTACATGAATCTTAATGTATATAAAATACATAAAAGCAGTTCCTCAAAAAAAGCACAACCATTCAGAGTATGGAGAGAAGAAATTTACTTCTGGGCCCCTCATAGAGAGAACACCAAAAAAATAGAAATAATTATGATAATAGCTAATAATTAGCACTAACTTCTATACAAAACACTATCCTAAAGTCTTTAGATGTATTCACTCATTCAGTAACCCTATGAGGAAAATATTGCTGTTATCTGCTTTTCATTAAGTGCAGATCCATTTCATTACTCATTAATAATGAAACTTAGGAACAGAGCAGTCAAGTAAATTGCCCAAAGCCACACAGCTAGCAAGTCATGGATCTGGGATTTAAGCCTGGCAGGATGGCTCCAGGGAAGGCCCCCTTTCTTTGTTTTTAAGACCTTATTTCTAAGTAATCCCTACACTCAACACGAGGCTCGAGCTCACAACCCTCCAGCGCGGCATGCTCCACCGACTGGGCCAGCCGGGCGCCCCAGACTCAGCACACTTAACCGCTACACCCCCCCCACCGTGCCGCTGTGATCCAAAAGCAAATGAGCGAGGCCCTCAGCAAAACCCTCACGGCAGACATCACTTTCATGAGGATGTTCCTATGATGCCCTTCCATGAGGCCAAGAGGAAAGCACAAAGCTTAGTTGAGGAGCAGCAATTCCACTGATGCCAAAATGAGGCAGTCCGCCCACGTGGGCTTCTGACACATGGACAGACATGTGGGCTATTTATAAGTGTCTCTCGAAGACTGGGTGGCCTCAAGTCCTAATGTTCATGATACCACTCCTCTTCCTCAACAAGACTTAGCACGAACTGAGGCGCCAGGCTAGGGGTTATGCCCTCGGAGCAGGTGAAGCAGCGCTCTGACCTGGGGACAGGTAAAGCAGAGCCACAGGTTGGGAGCCACCTGAGCTGGAGGAAGGACAATTAGCAGCCACCCTACTAACCAACCAAGGTCGGCAGGCCCACATCTGCCTGAAGAGCAGGCCAGCCTACCTTTGGGTGGAGGGGGCTCATGGGAGTACCATCGGGCAGGGCTCCCGTAAGAAGTGTTGGGCTCGCTCAAACCAAAGGACGAGAAGGCCCTGAAATGCCTGTGCCCTGGGATAGGTCTCAACAGAACTAGTCTGGACACTGTCCAAAGATCATAGCATCAACTGTCAGTCAACTGTCAGTTTGACCACATCAAACCCCTGGGATGTCTGGCCTTGGACCACATAACTTCTTGGTACAAGTACAGGACAGAGGGTTGAAAAGTATAACTCTAGTGGACATTACTGAAAATGAGCCAGTCATTGGTTGGGGGGGGAATGACAAAAATGTCTGAAAAAAGACTTTTGGTTATAGGATAAGTGATTGTAACCTAAATTCTCAACACCTTCTCGAAGCTCAAGTTCAGGACCATAAAACCATTTCATCGGAATTCACCCATTAACTGAGCACTTAATACAAATCAGACACTGTTCTAGCTGTTGGGGCAGAACAGCAAACAAAACAGACAAAAATCCCAGCCATCAGAAAGCTTATTCTTTATGGTTCTGTCATTTGTTAAAATTAGGGAAAACTCTGTGAAGGAAATATGCAACCACTGTTCTATTTTTGCTATTTTATTGTCTAAAATTATTTTAAAATAAAGTTTAAAATTTTTAAAAAAAGAGAGCTTATTCTTACTGTAAGTATGATAAGTAATACTACTAACTACTATTACTATACTTGACTAACTGTACGTCAGGTGGAGATAAATGTTAGGAAGAAACTATGGCAGGGAACCAGAGAAGGGTGTGCCAGGGGTGCTACAAGATTATACCGGGGGTCAAAGAAGCCTCACTGGTTAAGGAAATTGGAGCTAGCCCTGGAGTAGGCCAGAGGTGTACCAGGTAATGCCTGGCTGGAGGGTCCAGCAGGAGAGAACAGCAAGGGAAATGAGGAATGAGGAGAGGGTGAGAAGCAAACGGGGGTGGCCAGGAGAGGCAGGGATGGCAGGTGTAAGGATGGACCTGGAGGCCACACGAAGGATTCTGGATCTGATTCTGAGTACAGGAGTGACCATCAGACTTTCCTTTTCAAAGGGCCACTGTCTGCTGAGTGAGGGGAGGGTCAAGGGTCAAGGACAGAAGCAGTGAGAGCAGTGGGAGGGAAAGGGTGCAACCTTCCACACAGCGCCTCGGCCACATACATGCGTGCAGGCAAGGGCAGCGGGCACCTGACCCAACCACAGGAGCACCTTCAAACTCCAGTCCCGGCGCGCCGACGAAGCCCCTGGCAGGCTATTACTCCCTCGTGCAACAAAATAAAAAGAAAAACAAGCAGAGTCTCTCAAAGATGGGTTAACCCAAGACAAGTCAGTGTGACCTGAGGGAGCAGAAGTGGGCGGCCTGGGAGAGATGTTGCCATTACTGGCCCAGCAGTCCTGAGGCTGTCAGGATTATGGATTACACCTAATGGGGCAGACTCCGTAATGAGCTAGTCCTTCTAATCTGACACCAGTTGTTCTCAAAAGCCTATTCCAAAATACACTAGAGTCTAAAATATTTAATAGTTAATACAGCCCCACTTAAGTTCCAAACCCACACATATAACTGCCTTCCAAAATGCATCTGGTGCTCAAATGATGCTCTTTTCCCTTCCTCCCAAGTGTTCGGAAAGCTAATCTCACAGAAGACCCTCTACGAAACGCATCCTCTCTTGGGTTCCTGCAAGGCCGGGGTGACCTGATCTGATCCCGGCGTGCCTGTGGCCCACCAGTACCCCCTTGCCCTGTCGGAGGGCAGCCTAACGACCAGGAACGGATTCGGGGTTTCCACACACCTCGCCCTCACCATACCGAGTGGCTGCTGGCCAGACTCACACACAGAAACTCCCACGTGTGTTATTCTCACTCGTTTTGACAAAAAGCTGTGATAAGAACAGAAGGGAAAATGGCAAGGCATCCTGAGGGAAGAGGAGACCCATATGCAGCTTCCTCACCAGCCCGGTATTTGTGAGAAGGCCACGGACGGGCACACCCAGCTGCGACCTGACACCTCCTTGAGCATCATAAGGGGAGCAAAGAACACACAAGTGTTAGCTAAGCTTCCTTGCGGTCTCACCCAAAAACGTTATAAATAGCCAGACTTAAAACAATAAAACTATAAATATTTTTCTCACGCCCATTACAGTTTTCTTTCAGGCTCCCTTTAAATTTCTCCCTCTGATGGGAGGACTGACCACAAGCCATTAGCATGAAAATTTCGCCAAGGAAAAGATGAAGACGTAAAGGAACTGAATAATTCACCATCACTGGTAGAGGGTTCAGTACAGAAAACCCTAAATACACACTTTGCCACACATTATTTCTGAGACTATATACCAAGAACATAGACGCTCATCAAGCTAACTTAGAAAACTAATCTGTAATCAATTAGCTTACTCCGGCTCCTCTCTCTGTACATACTGAAGCTTTGGTGAATGCATGGCATTCTCCCACATACAAACAGGCACCTCATAATTAAACTTAAAGCCACTTAATTACCCATTCAGGCACCCAGGCTAGAAATATGTAAGCATGCTGCAATAAATAAATACATTGCTTTATAAGTAAAGACAAGTTTATTCTAACACCATCAAAGTACTTGTTAATTAAGCAAGACATCATTTACCAGACAGGAGGAGATCAATAGTTCTGAATCTTCTTTTGTCCAATGGTATGCTGTATAGTCAAGGGCATTATTCTCTCCTTGCTGTTTGCACATATAAGCACAGTTTCTTTCAAAAACGGTGCGGATGCCTTTAAACAGAATGACACTAGTAGTGCAACCCATCCCCAAGGTGTGGATGTTCCGATTTCTAGCAATCTCTACTCCATCTCCACATCATCTTCCTTGGCTCTTCTGAGCAGGCTCCCACTGAACCATCTTCATGACAGGCAGTTGCCGGCACCAGAACAGAAGGGAAGCTCTGAGCTGTTGCACTAGAATCTGCTCCTGCCCAACTGCCTGACAAAAAAAAAAAAAAAAAAAAAAATCCCAGCTCCGAGTGTCAAACAGGAGGGGTGGTGCAAAAACCAGATGACACACCTCGGATGCACCAAAATCTTTAAAGAGTCGTTTTTCCAGTAGATCGCTTCCCTGCTAATACCGAAGAACAAACAAGCCGACGATTTACATGTGGTTACTGGAAAACTGCCGGCTCCCGTGATTTGCTCAGGATTGTTCTGAATCTCAGAACCTGCCCAAAATGGAAAAATGGTGCCAGACAGCCACCCTGCTGCAGATGCTGCTGGAAGGCACAAAGAATGTTCATCTGCTGCAAGAAATCACTCTCCCAGAATGCTCAGCCCAGCCTCTATATTAGCAAACACCTCTTTCCTTGACCTAAATATGCTGTTTGTTTAATCCTGCATCCGTGAGGAACAGAAGCAAAAGGGAAAAAAAGCCCCAAAATGAGAGAAATCACTAAGATGACTGCTGCTATGGAAACATGTATAAGCCCACTTCAAACAACCTTTTGCATGTGTGGGTAACAGCTTGCTGACAGCAAATCCCAGGGGAACACAAAATTGCTGTGTCAATCTTGACTTCTGCCCACTTCCACTCTGCCAGAGAGAGGGCTAGCAAGTTTGCACTGCTTAACAGGATTCTCCCATCTCTAGTACCCAAAGATGCAAATGAGAACATGCATAAAGGGTGACCTGATCGGGCGGGACATACATCTTCTGAAGCAGGGCTCTAGGACGTGATGCTAAACACGCACTGAAGTCCCACAGTCAACAGGGTTATTATTTGGGATGCAGAAGGAATCCAGGTCCCTCCACTGCAGAATGAACGCAGTAACTCTCTACTACCTCTGTGTGTCTTTGGTGAGGGCTAATAGGGAAGCATGTCACTGACAGAACACTAAGTTGACTCTTGCATTTTCCTTCTAAAAAATGAAAAGTAAATTACATAAAATCACTATGATGAACACAGGAAAACCCCTCCTCTCCATAAAATGCATCTAGAAAAAAGTTACTGCTCTTTTAAGATCTGTTTTGAATTCTTTCTTATTTCACAAGGCAGCAGATGGTTTTCATTTTCTATCTACAGATTTCGCAGTTAGAGTGAATTATAATGATTGAGTACCTGTGAGCTGCTTACTAGAGACCTGTATAATGTAATAAAAGCAGATCTTTAGAAAACACCATGTAGTCACCTAACCCCAAAATTTCTGGTTCTTATGGTGAGTTTACGTATTAGGCCCCATAGATAAGCAAAAACCTAGGCTTCTCCTTTCTCCGGCATTTTTAATGCAAGGTTTATCTAACAGCCACAGAGATCAAAGGAGTAGAGATCCTGGCCACAGGAGAAAAACAAAGCAAACAAACAAACAAACAAAAACCAGAGTAACTCTCTGTGGTCTACAGTGTTCAGCTTTCAGAACAGCAACTCTGTTACAACAGAGCTACAGTGTTAAGACTACACCCAAGTCCTGACATCAGAAGAGCCAAGTCTTCATGTGACATCACAATACTGGCAGATAAACAACATGGAAACACAACACTGTAGACTACAAACACCCAACACGTGGGTTAAATTATCTATCTTGAGAATTCCAAAAGGTCCCCATCTAAACTTCTGCACTGCAAGGAAAACAACTTAAAAAATAATAGTTTACTGAATATAAAGATGGTACCTAGAAATTGAAGCTTAATTTACTATTGTTACTACCTATTTCAGACATCCTGGGTGCAGAAGCCAGGAAATATCATTTGAAACACAAAAGATCATGTTTGGACTTTACAAAGGATTATAAATGATAACCAAGCAAAATCTGAAGCTGCTAGTATATTCTATTTGATTTATGTTAAAAACTGCCGAGTTAATATTTAAAGCAGTGGGACAGCATGGAACAACTTCCTAACAATAATTCAGAGGAAAAAAGAAACATTTCCTAGGGACCTACTAACAAGCATTTAAGCAACTTGTATCAATTTTAAATGTTAATCATTAGTGGGCAGAAAAATTAGTGGGCAAGAAAAACAACAGAAAATATTTGGAGCAAAGGAGTCAACAAGGCCAGAAACGGGTTTCATGCTAATAGAAGCATGACAAAATGAATCATTCAAATGTGTCTTTGGTTTCACCGATTTTTCTGCATCAGAATGATCTTGGATTAGTCTACAAGGATAATTACCGTGAATTCCATCAGAAGACATGGAGATGGGTGGTATCTATTGGCAACCAGTTCAGCCACCTACTGCGTATGTATTTCAATTTGGAAATCACACTTACTCTTATTAAATGTGACCTCTCATTTTCACAATTCCCAAGACTGGATTTCTGCCCTTGACTCCGTCTTGAGCCCCAAACCATGTCTTCCTCCCCTGCTAATAAGGGTACCCGACTCTCCTATCACCGCCTCACCCTCAGATGTTCCAAATCAATCATCTTTTAATACAACAAACTGGGATGGTATGTCCACACAATGTCATACTTTTAAGCCATAAAAAGGAATGAAGTAGTGACACATGCTACAATATGGATGGACCTCAAAATGTTAACAGAGAATGAAAGAAGCCAGTCACAAAAGACCTCATCTTACATGATTCGATTTAAATGAAATGTCCAAAAAATCCACCGAGATAGAAAGTAGATCAGTAGTTGCCAGGGAATGGGAAGTGATTGCCAACGGGCAAAAAAACTTCTTTTAGGAGTAATAAAAATGTTCAGTGTTTCTCACATATATGCTATCCACACACAGTGTATAGTCTGCAAATACACTAAAAACCACTGGATTGACATTTTAAATAGGTGAGTTCTACAATTTGTGAATAAAGAGCCTGACTCCACTATTGATGTTTTACTACCAACAGTTTTAAGCATTCCCCCACTTCTTTCCCCTCCTGTCCCGTATCTGACCAAACTGAAAGGACATTCCAGGTGGTTCCCTCCCTGGGTCCCCGGAGGAAATCCAGACCACTCAGGAACCTCACCCTGGCTCCACCTGCTAACCACCACAGAAATCCCAAACCAGGCTCAGGTCCTGTTTGGGAGCTGCCCTGCTCTCCTCAGAGAGACTCGTTACATGAGTAACTAACCTCTCCACACCCTTCTCATGAGTACGGTGTCATCAGCCTCAACATCCAAAGCAAATTTGAGGTGTGAGGGGGCAGGAGGAGGGGCCATCCTGTTTCTGTGGAGTGGCCCCAACAGTGAATTATATCTCAATAACACTGTTTTCAAAAACGGGAGAGGGGAGGAAGACAGCCTTTTACTCTGCCCATTTGTCAAGTTCAAATAAAGTAATAGGGGAGAACTCAATCAAGAAATTGTGATAAACATGTCAGTAACTATTGTTTTATACTTCACAAAGGACTTACTGAGTAGCTCCGAAACAGCTACCTTGCTTAATGAATTTACAATTTGGACTGCTGCTCTGGCCCACTTCATGGGAATACACAAACCACAGACCCTGGGAGAACCTGTGGCTGCCCTTGGGGTGTGCATTTTAACCTAGGAAAGGGGCCCCTCGCTGTACAAACCACCAGAAAACCTGTACAAACAGTACGTTTACAATAAGACTTGCTGCCCCACTCAGGGGTCATGACAAACTTCAGCCATTGGGCCACAGAGACCACAGCAAATAGGTCTCAAGCTTTGATTCCACCTCCCAAAGCATATCTATCCAGAGCTGCCACTCCCATTTGCAGCTTTCTCCTTGCCAACTGTTCTTCTGTTTTAAGTATGTTCTAAGGACCAAATTAGTTTGACTAGCAGATTTACTTCATACTCTCTCAGAAAAGTATGCATAAATTAGAATCTGAAGTAACACCTAAAAAAATCTAGAACTACAAACTGCAAGTAATATTCTATCTCAGATACATACAAGTCTTCTACCTAGGTTAGACCTTGGGTCCTCCCTTAGGAGGCCAGGAAATAAGTGGAATTATGTCCATTCTGCAGTGGCTGAAATGAAGATCTCACACAATAATAATAATAATAATAATAATACATCACATTCTATGTAAGTGGCATTAGGGTGTCTTATTTCCATGCCTGACAGTCCATACTACGTTTCTCAATGCAATGAATTCTGCTGAACAAAGAAACCTTATCTAAGTTGGCTTATCAACTCCTTATTCATTATATATTCCATCAGTATAATCAAAGGGAAGTAGAGTGCCTAGCATGGGCATAACACATGTCCAATAAATGTTGGTCTCCTCCATCTTTCCCCAAATTAAATTTTTATCTTTCCTACTATAAAGTGAGGTAGTTCTTCTAAAAATACAAGCAGTTCTTACACAAAACCCAAGCATATGAGAATTTAAGATCTAATAAATATAAACTCCAAATTATTTATATTGGTTAAAAAAATGATTCAAAGAGAGAAATGGGAGTGTTACGGAACAAGAAAAGGGAGTTAAGATAGCTGGTGTAGAATGGAGTGGAGGTTTTGGCAATGACCATTAGAAAAAGTTTGTTTGTTTTAAGTAAGGAAAATTAAGTTAATGTTATTATATACATAAGGATCTTTTTAAAAATAAGGACAAGGTAAACTCTCCTACTATAGTGTATTTCAGGAACACAAACCTCAAAATTTGTGGGAGAGAAGGCAGACTTATAGCATATCTAAATTTATCCATCATTTAGAGATGTAGAGAAATGGCAGGTGAACCTAGGGGACCAGGGCACAGGCAGGAGTTTTAGACACACAGACACACACACACACACACGCACGCGCTCAGAGAGCTTGGTGAAACTAATTTTGCTAAAAATGTATCTCTAAAGTCGTAACTACATAAAATATTTGAGCCAAGTCTGCTGCTAACAGTGGTATTTAAATGTTCTCCAAAGCAGAGACACAGAGCAGAGACAGGTGTCTCCATGTTGGTGCTAGAATATCAGGGAGGCAAGCAGTCCCCATGAGGCGCTCTGAACACCCAGCACGCACACGGAGGTCTTCCCAAGATGACCAGAGTCTCTCAAAAGAAACTAGAGAATCTTCCTTTTATAGGCAGAAGACTGGGTTAAAAAGCCTTTAAAATAAAACGGAACTCCTAAAGGAAGAAGAGTTGGGGTTAAGAATATGAACTTAAGGGGCGCCTGGGTGGCTCAGTGGGTTAAGCCTCTGCCTTCGGCTCAGGTCATGATCTCAGGGTCCTGGGATCGAGCCCCGCGTCGGGCTCTCTGCTCAGCACTGAGCCTGCTTCCTCCTCTCTCTGCCTGCCTCTCTGCCTACTTGTGATCTCTCTCTCTCTCTGTCAAATAAATAATAAAATCTTTAAAAAAAAAAAAAAAGAATATGAACTTAACTCGCTAGTAGGAATATAAAATGGTGCAGCCACTGTGAAATAGAGTATAGTGATTCCTCCCAAAATTAAAGGAAGAATTATTATATGATCCACTTCTGAGTAGATACCCAAAAGAACTGAAAGCAGAGTTTTGAAGAGATATTTGCATACCCATGTTCATAGCAGCATTATTCAAATTATCCAGAGGTGGAAGGAACCTAAGTGTCCACCAACAAACAGACAGAATGTGCTATGTACATACCATGGGATATTATTCAGCATTAAAAAGGAAGGGCATCCTGTCACCTGCTACAACATGGATGATAAACGTTGAGGACATTATGCTCAGTGAAATAAGCCAGACACAAAAGAACAAATACTGTATGATTCTACTTAAATGACATAGCTAGAATAGATACATTCATGAAGATGGAGAACAAAATGGTGGCTACCAGGGGCTTGGGGGGAAGGGGAACGAGGAATTATTATTCAGTAGGTACAGTTTCAGTTTGGGATGATGAAAATAGTCCGGAAATGGATGACGGACATGGATGGTGAACCAGGTGCTGAATGTGCTTAATATCACTAAACTGAATATTTAAAAATAGTTAAAATGGTTAATTTTATGTTATATATATCTTATCACTATTTTTTTAAAAAGGGGGGTGACAACACAGTTACTAGACTACTTTCCTATGACTTCCAGGAACAAGTGAAGTAACAGAAAGCCAGGAGGGTACTTGTCTCCCTTGTCTGACCCTGGCCCGCGCAAAGGGCAGAAAAGCCCAGGAACAGGCTTTATATTTATATTCATTTCCTCTTTCCACTTGGGAATGGAAAACCCCTACAGAAAAACCCTTCCAGCTACATATTGTCACAGAAACAAGGGAGGGGAAATCAAATTCTTGACTCATAGACCTCCCACTTCTTTCATAAAGAACTCCGAAAGGACAGAACCGACAGCGCTTACAGGGTCTCATTTATCCCTCCGCTCAGGAAGCTGCAGACTAAGTCAGAATTCCAATTACCATCATGGGAGGTTAAAGAACAAAACTGTGAAAGTTTCTGAGGGTGCTCGGGTCTTCGACGAAAAACCAATAAATCCATAAGCACTGATCCTGTCACATATGAGAAGCTGCTCCTATGTGCGAAGCTTTAACTCTTCACTGAAAACACAGGCTGGGGCCAGGTGCTCAGCGGAGGGGGGCTGATGATGGGGCAGATCGCCCCAAAGGCACGAAGCACCAACAACCAACCGTAGACGAGACACTGAGTGAGAAACAAGGAAGGCGAGCAAACACACAGGCACAAGGAAATCAGAACTCAGAGTGACGTCCTCTTGGACCCCACCAGCCTCTTCCAGGCAAATTCTACTTTAGGCCAACATCTGAGAAGATCACTCAGAAGCAAGGCATACCGAATTTAAACAACTGAAAAGACACCACACAGTGTAAGTGGTGTACAAATGCACTCGGGAAACAGTTTATGTGCTTCAAATATGGAGGTAGAGCTGTTGGAAAGTTGTTCTTGCATGTGAAGAGAAAGACTAAAATTCAGACCCTACACACCTCAATTACTCGCATCTCACATCTCAGCAGCTGAATACTTTTAATCTTTCACTGTCATTGTGTCAAGACAGAAAAACTGCCTCCGACATGAATAAAAACTTCTGGAGGGTAAAAAGGAAAAATTAAACATGAAATCTGAGTTTGCCATTTTAAAAACTATCTCAATATAGTTGAACTTTCAGTTAGATTAATCAAAAGGCAAATAAGAAATGAAGATACTGCAATGGTTAGCCCCCCCCAAATTATAGGAAGGAAAACACAACTTTTCAAAATATTCCTATGGCTTTGAAAAACCAGAGTAAACAGACTCAAAATAAAATATGTACTCCTTTGTCCAGACTTCTTGTCAAGTCAGAAGAGACTGGATCTGTGCCCCTGCTTATAAGACTCAGAAAACTCCACTCTTTGAGCCCTTACGAGTTTTCTTTTTTTTTTTTTAAGGGACAAAAAATCAGGACTTCCTAAGATTCACTTTTATATACAGTCTCTAGTTGGATTATGACTTAACTGTAACTGTGTTTTAAAAGAATGTTACTTTGAATAGAACACTTCCTGGTGTGTAAATGAATTTCACTTAGAGAAGCAAGAAACTTTTCAGGGAAACTACTTTCCACCTAAGAATTGGACAGATCAAAGACATCGCCATGCCTCCATGCCACCTAAAAACAGGACCCAAAGAAGATGTATCAATGGCCAATAAGCAAATGAAAACTCATCAGAAAAAAAGTCATCAGAAAAGCGTAAAATCAAAATCAGCAGACAGCACTTCATACCTATGAAGACGGCTAAAATAAAGACATAAGGACGTAGAGAAGCTGGATTGTTCCTACACTGTTGCAAGAATGTAAAATAGGGAGGCTGCTTGTGAAACCAAGCTGAGAATTCCTCAGATAGTTAAATACAGAGTTACCGCATAATCCAACAATTCCACTCCTAGCTATATATCCAAGAGAGCTGAAAATACCATGCCCATACAAAAACTCATACATGAATGTTCTTAACAGTATTATTCATAATAGCCCCAAAGTGGACACAACCCAAATGTCCACCAACTAACAAATGGATAAACAAGATGTGGTCTATCCATACAATGGAATATTATTCCATAATAGAAAGAAATGAAGCACTGATACATGCTACAATGTGGATGAACCTTAGTGAAAGAAGCCAGTCATGGGGATTACATATTACATGATTCTGTTGGTATGAAATGTCCAGGACAGGCAAACCAACAGAGACAGAAAGCAATCAGTGCTTGCCTGGGGGTGGGGAGTGAGTTAAGTAGAATGGGAGGGTCACAGGATTTCATGGGGGGGGCAGGTAATAACAGCCTTCTAAAATTAATTACGGTGATGGATACACAACACTGTGAATATATTGAAAAACACTGGATGGTATACTTTACATGGGTGAATTGTATGGTAAGTGAATTGTATCTCAATAAAGCTGTTTTAAAAAAACATAGGACATATCAGGGGCACACCTATAAAAAGCTGAATTTCTCTTGAAAGCACTCTACCCTTAACACAGTTATCTTTCCAAAACGTATCACTACTCCCAACACAACGAATTCCCAAAAGTACAGAAGATAATGGCAAGATGATTTCTTCAGCAAGCAAGCTATTCTGCTTTAAATTTACTGAGCACTTAAGGGAAACCTTTTGTCTGCTCTCTAACTCTGGCTCATTCATTGTGTTGCGAGGTCTGGGTCTGAGGGCTGGGCCACCTCTCTCAATTCATTTATTCCAAAAATAAAGAAATTTATTTTATAGATATTTTCCCACAAAATTTTCATCTCTGCTTTAACCACAGGCTCTCAAAATCCAAGAAAAAATAGCATGTAGAGAAAAAGTCAGAAAAGGGATGAAAATTGACAGAACATTAACAGGAGATTCTGAAATTTTATTTAGACCATGGAGTTGGCTCTATTCAGGTCATTCTAGTCACTCGAACTATACAGACTAACATTTTAAATGTAAATTTTAATGTAAAATTTAAAGGAAAACATTGTATAAAGAGTATTGGGCACATCCTTAACAGGGTATGTTACACGGACGGACATCTAACAACATGCCAGACACTAAGACAGAATTCAGTCATGAGGTCTCAATTAACCTTCTGATCAGCTCTAAAAGTTAAGTTTTATAAGTGATCTCACTCACGATTGCTACCCCTTGACCTTGTTACAAGAAGATTTCCACAGAAACCCATCCTCACAGGATCCCTGAAGGATTGCAACCAACACTGACATCATGTGGAGTAGGGCTGAAAAACCATGGGGGGTTAGAGATAAGTACCCCACAAGTTCAAATGTCTCCTTAGACCAAGAGCTTTCCAAGCTTTCCCAAAAATACAGGTACCCATACAATATGTATTGTGCTATATTATTTTCTATTCCAGCCTCTCTAGTCTATCCTAGCTCATTGGAGGGAAAGGAAGAAGGGAGGGAGGGAGGGAGGAAACCAGACACAGCCCACTGAACTGTTTTCAGGACCACTATGGCTCATGGCCTGCAGTTTGGGGGGAAAAAACCACATGTACCAGTTATTACGTACGGTCTATCAGCACTTGGAATTCACCAGCTTTACCACATACTCTCCTTACCTACAAGCAGCCGGCCCATGAGAAGAACAAAATGGCCTACTGAAGAGGGCACTGGTAAAACAGCACTCTGAAAGGACGCTGTTCTCCCTCACATACACAGCATACACTCTCAATCAGCTGTCTCTCCCCAGGTCAGAAGACACTGGTCTAGGAATCAAGGGATTGCATTTGGAGGGAGCCCACTCTACTGCCCTAGTAACACACTCCATCCCTGCTGGTATGGAGATCCTGGTTCTAAAGGGAAGAAAGCTTCCATTAAAGGGAGACCACCATGTACAATGAACCCGAAGGCCAGACTGCCACCCGGCCATTTGGGGGCTCCTTAAGCCACTGAACCAAGAAGCAAAAGAGGAGACTCCATCGGACAGGGTAAGAGGAAACTAGGTTGCTGCCTCCAAAGAGTCAGAAATCCAGGGCGGTTCTTCAGGGCATCTCCTAGCAATTCTATCTCTAATAGTTCAAGCTCACAAAAAACCACAGCAATCAAAAGAAAGGTGGGACCGCCGAGAATTCAGACAGTCAGGTGAAGAATTCTAATCAGTTGAGATCCTGGCTGGGGACAAAGGAAATGTGGAAGCAGTAAAAGGAGAAAGAGAAGAATGAAGATATAAATATCAACCATAGCCAACCGGCTAGTCAGAGAAGTAAACCCTACAATAGCACTGCGTATCTCCCTCTTGCCTCCTGCTTGGGGGTTGGGAGAGGGGCTGACAAATTCTTCTCCTTCTATTTTACACAAGTACTGTTGCTGAAACTTGACACTACAATTTAGACTTCAGGTAGCATATATTCCTGCAAGATTGCAAAAGAATTTAAGAATTAATGAACAAAGTCCAGAAATGGAAATGTGACCTTCCCCCCCCAAAGACAGATACGATGACTAATGAGATGTGACTTCTTGTCTTGAGGACCTGGTGAGAACACCTTTCTCTGACTGAAGGTATCTGTGTTCTGGTAGGCTGAAACATAGTCCTTTTTGCTGTATGGCAGTTCAGATATCCTGGGGGGGGGGTCTGCTTGCAGAGCAGTCAAAGGGGTGGGTGGTGCCAGTTATTAAGCTACAGTGTCCAGGCTCCGGCGGCAGCCTTCCACACTCAGCTCCCTGGGGCTAGCTGGGAACACCACATTCTGAAAGCTTTACCAGTTAGCTCCCTGTGGGGCTCACCTCTAGGGGGCACCAGAGGGAGACTGCAAAGCTTGGGGAGGAAAGGGAGCTTGCTCCTTGGTTCCTGCTTCCTGGGGCTTTGGTTCCTCAAGTCACCCTGCAATGCTCCTGCACCCTGATAGGAACAGCGCCTTCCCAGGCAGCACCTGAAACGGGCCTGCCACTTACAGACCCATCTTCATCACACCCACCCTCAGAAACCATGGCCAGCTGCCCAGCCCCCACTCCTCAGAGGTCTTGGCTTCAGCTCTGTGGGCACCCCCTCCAAGTTTCTAAGATTCTGTAACACAGTCTCATCTCCTGATCCCCCCAGTCCCAGGGCACACGGATGCTTCCTGCAGCCACTACCTCTATGATACGGTAATGTTTTCTTTTTACCTTTTTAATTACCAACTTGACAATTTTTTTTTTAAGATTTTATTTGTTTATTTGTCAGAGAAAGAGAGAGACAGCACAAGCAGCGGGGAGCAGCAGGCAGGAGAAGCAGGCTCCCTGCTGAGCAAGGTGCTGGATTCAGGACTAGATCTCAGAACCCTGGGATCATGACCTGAGCCAAAGGCAGAGGCTTAACCGACTGAGCCACACAGGCTTCCCCCAGCTTAACAACTTTATACTTAACAGCAATTCTTTATATTTAATTCTCTCTGTTAAAATAACTGATACGATTTCTGTTTCCTGGCTAGACCCTATTATACTATGCTAGGCTCTGAACAGTTTTAAAAGACTAGGATCACCAAAGAATGAGAAGAGCCAATAAGCACATAAAAAGATGCTCAACATTATTAGGGAAATGCAAATTAAAACTCAGTGAGATCCCACTACACATCTAACAGGATGGCTAAAATCTTTAGACCGGCCATACTGAGTGTCAACAAGGCTGTGGAATAATTGGAACCCTAATCCATGGCTGGTAGAACCACCACAGCAAGCACTTTAACAGCGCTTAAAAATGTGAAACAAAGAGTTACCACCTAACCTAGCAGTTCCACTCCTAAGTAGCCACCCAAGAAAAACGAAAGCACATGGTCACACAGAAATGCATCCAAATGTTCCCAGCAACAATATTCACAATACCCAGGAAGTGCAAACAACTCAAATGTCCATCAACTGGTAACTGGAGAAACAAAATTTTATCCAGACAAAATTGTTGTTTTATGTTGTTTTATCCAGACAACAGAATGGAATACTATTTGGCAATAAAAAGGAAGGAATTACTCACACACTCCACAGCACGGTTGAACCTCAAAAATAATTAGCTGAGTAAAAGGAGCCAGACGCAAAGGCACATATTGTATGATTCTACTTCTAACTACTGAGAAACAGTAAATCTATAGAGACAGAAAGTAGATCAGTAGTTGCCTGGAGCTAGGGATGGGAACTGGAAATAGGCATGAAGATTTCTTTTGGGGGGTGACAGAAATGTTCTATAATTAGACCACAGTGATGATTGCACAAATGTCCAAATTTACTGAAATTTGTTGCACATTTACAATTTATTTTTTATTCAAATTCAATTAACATATAGTATATTATCAGCTTCAGAGGTAGAGCTCAGTGATTCATCAGTCTTCTACAATAGCCAGTGCTCAATACATCACGTGCCCTCCTTAAGGTCCAACACCCAGTCACCTCCTCCCCTCCAGCAACCCTCAGTCTGAACATTTAAAATTTAGACTGAAGTTTATGGCATGTAAATTATACCTCAGTGAAGCTGTGAAACAAAAGACTAGGGAAAATATCAGAAGAAAACCTAGTGTCACAGGCAAATGATATAAATCATGATAAGAAACCACAATGCACTAATAAGTAAAATGAAACCTTTGTGTCTAGACACACATATAATGGCATGTGATAAAGACAGCGTGCCTAAGGACCAAACCATTTCAGCAAACAGAATTAGCTTTCTTTCAAATACTTACGAAAAGGTCTGGTATACAGCATCAAAGGCATGCCCAGCTTGAGTGAAGGATGGTTTGTTCAAAACTGAACCAACAGGGGTGCCTGGGTGGCTCAGTGGGTTAAAGCCTCTGCCTTCGCTCGGGTCATGATCTCAGGGTCCTGGGATCAAGCCCCGCAATTGGGCTCTCTGCTCAGCAGGGAGCCTGCTTCCCTTCCTCTCTCTCTGCCTGCCTCTCTGCCTACTTGTGATCTCTGTCAAATAAATAAATAAACAAACAAACAAACAAACTGAACCAATGGGACAGCACCAGCATTCACATTTAGCTAATGCCATTAAAGAGGAAAATATTGTTCTGAAGCTGAGCACATTCTTGCATGTGATTTTTTTTTTTTTTTTAAGGAATGCTTCTTAATAGTGATGGTGCCATTGCTAAGGAAGACAGGCTTATGATGCCTCATTACAAAACAGCAGACTGACCATAGGCAACCAATATGAACAAATACTTTAGGTATGTCCCTGAAATTGTGCTTAAAATCAGATATCATTACAGTGTAAAAGTAAGGGATTTCTAAAGATAGAAACACTCCCTCCACTAGACCAGGCATTTGGACAGGCAAATAATTCTTCTTAAAGTGAATGGCTTAGATTTTGGAACACATCTGTTTATTTCTGGATGTTGTCTATGCTTGCTACAAAGAACTACTCTTTAGCCCAAAGTTCAGGTTATTTATATTTTAAGAAGGCTCTTTCCCCCAAAATCCATCTAGAATATCTCAAAAGGGAATATAATGATAACATAGATTTTTAAATAAATATATTTTTTCATAATTGATGTTTTTAAAAGTACCTATTACTATAACTTAAAAATATAATATTTGATGCTTTCATTAATTTTTAATAAAAATATTCTCTTCAATACACTCCCAATTTGCAATATCGTGCTTAAGGGAAATACAAGCAGAATTTAACAGACATTGTTTCAAATGTTATCTAGGAACCCATTAAGCCAGAAGAGTGAGTTGCCTCTGTGACTCTCCCATTACAGATGGTAAGACCAAGGATCAGAGAAGTGAACTAACTTGACCAAAGTCACACAGCCAGTATGTAGAATACGAACCAAAGCTCCCTGACTTCTAAGTCCCTGCTCTTCCCAGCATGTCACAAACTCTGTTAAGAGTAATGTTGATGGGGTGCCTGGATGGCACGGCTGGTTAAGTATCCGACTCTTGATTTCAGCTCAGGTCATGATCTCAGGTCTGAGACTGAGCCCTGCATCGGACTCTGCACCAAGTGTAGAGTCTGCTTGAGACTGTCTCTCTCCCTCTCCTTCTACCCCTTCCCCACCCCACTCCCACACATTCTCTCTGTAAAAAATAATAATAAAAAATTAATAATAACATTGATTACACAGAGGAATTTAAAATTATAAGGTATTTACAAATGTAATACTCTGAAAAAAGCACATATCTTCTAGTGCTTTATTTGGTTACATTCGTTACTTAAAATAGATCTGGTCCTCTATTTGGGAAAAGCAGATGCTGGGTTTGGTCCTTTTCATCAGCTGAAAGGGGAGGTACATACTCCAGACCCAAAGAGCATCCAAGAAGATACTCAGGAAGCTCCAGATATCATTTTTATTATCCCAGGACCCAAACAAAACTTCTAAAATAGCAAAGGTGCTTCATGCACAGCTAATGGAACGTCTCCATTTGAAGGGTCTGCTTCATGTTCTACTCACAACATAAATCCCTCACTTGTATGCAAGGTGATTCCTTCCTTCCTACTGTTCCTGACAAGAACCAGAGGATTCAAGAGCTGGTGTCAGAGCCACCTGCTTAGGACACACCCCTGATGGGCAGCAGAGATTAGTAGCCTCTGACTTCCACAAATAAACAAACTCAAGGCCACTTCTGGGAAGACAAGCTTCTTAACTTCATAATAACCAACAGCGCGATTGTATCTATAATGTAACAAAAGAAATGTCCTGATGACTTAATATTTCCTGGGAAAAACTAATGATGCATTTCCTTCTTTTAACCCATCAGAGTCACCAATGTAGGTCACTGGCTGGAGGTCACCTAGAGATCAAGGTATATCCTTATGCTAAGTGGTCTCAGTCCAACGAAGTTTCTTACCCAGTAAATGAGAAGATGGCCATATATAGTTAATGTGTTATTAGTGCCAATGAAGATACAATGGATACACTAATGTTAAAACCGATTCCAAAACCCATCTAAATACATGAGCCCTGAAAACTCCTCTATTTGGGAGAATGAAGACTGCAGCCATGCCCTTTTTATCAACCAAAAGGGGAGATACTATAAAAATATATTCACTTGGGCGCTATAAATTAAAGTGAGCTTGCTGTTTTGTTGCTTTTCCATTGAGGATATCAAACCTGTATTTTAAAGGAATTCTGAACAGTTGGCTTCAAAAGATCACAACACAAACTTTTGTACTTGGCAACCAAGACTGTCAACCCATGTGAAAGTCTGTATTCAGCAGAATTTAAAATTAACAGAAATTATGAATGGTGAAATTGCACACTCCCACAGAAACTTCAAAGCTGCCTAAAAGGAAAAGTTTTCATTTTACTTCATTAAACATTACAGCAGATTCCAGTAATCTAAGATATCATTGGCTTTTAGGAAAAAATGTGTCAACAACTCTTAAAGAATAGTTCCTCCCTATAAAAGCTAAAAATTTTAGGACATGTGATATTTTAAAACATCTGGGCACAGATGACAAATTGAAATATGTATGGCAGCTTTTCTATCCAACAGGTAAGAGCTAAGGACTAGGAAACACTTTGATGATATTTTTTATTTCCTACAGATAGATCATTTAATTCAGCCAGGCCCAGCAGTAGAGATGGCAAAGACAAATGTTCCATCTTGGCTCTAACAGAAAATCTGAATATGGAAAGCAGATTAGATTATAAGATCCAGGCTGCTCTGGAACGGACACCAGGACTGATAGTAAAAAATTCTCTCATCTCCAATACTGCCCCGAGATAGAACAGGCTGTCAGGGAGGAAATGAAACTCCAGCCCCAGGGTACTCTCACACAGGAGCAGGAATGCCAGTGAGTGACAGAAGCATTGTGATGGCAACTGAACTCAAATGACATCAAAGGTCACTTTGGGTCCTGCACTACGATGGGCTCTGCACTTTACAGACACTGGCTGTGACTGCAAGTTGAGTCAGGCAGGATGGGGGCTGGTGTGTCTTTGGTCACACCAGTGACCTAAAGGGATGGCAGGGAAGACACCATATACCCAACATCTGTAAGGTACATCTTCCGTATTATCACCTAGTGCAACAACATTACAAGTGACGATGCTGAAGCTCAAAGATGATTAAAGATGACCAAAGTCACAGAGTACTGGTTATCTGTCCCTCATCTGCAGACTTGCAGGTTAGACCTCTTCCTACTCTACCACGACGCCTCTCTGCCCCCAAAGAACCTCATACATTCCTGACCCACAGAAGTACTAAGTAAAAGAAACGTTTATACTTATACGGGAAATAAAACAAAAAACAAATCCATAGATCAAAATGTGTGGCCAACTTCAGGGGTCTACAGCATCGCTCCAAAGTGAAGACCACATCTTTTCTTCCAACGTCAAATCATGAAATATATTCAAACCATGTGCTCCATCTAGTGGATTCATGGAAGATCCTCAGGATGAGGGAAATGCACATTTTTAATACTGCTCAATTCACACAACCCTGCAGCATTCATTTGCAGGAATCAAAGGCTGAATTCATTCCAACTCATTAGAACTGTACTCCAAATCTTCTCCCTCCTCCCTCCCCCAGTTTTTCCCAATATAAGTCAGTGAGGAGGTAGGTCATTTCACTGGTAATCAAGGTAAAAGCTCTCAGTGGGCACATCCCCAGCCAGTGTAACTCAGACCTGACTCTGAAGCTCATGGACATTCCACAGCCTCTTGGTATTACTGCAGTTACTAACCCTCATCCTAAGCCCAAGAGCAAACCTTCCTCTCAAAGAACAGAACAAGATGTGGCAGGAAAAACCCAGACTCAGATGTCAGCCGACATCCCTGGTCCTGCCAAGTTTCTGAATGTTGCAACCTGAAGTAAGTCACCTAAGCTCTGGCTCAGTTCCTCGTCTATAAAATAGGGATAATATACCCCCAGCCAGGTGCAGTGAGGACGAGGAGAGGTGACCAGCGAGAAGCGCCTCAGCTACCTGCCTGAGGACCGAGCACTAATAAATGCCAGAGACCGACAGGTGGACCTACGTAGGCTCACTCCTCCAATCTATGGGCCCTTTCTCTCCTTTTCTTCACCTCCAAAGTTCTTTTTTAAAAAAAAGGTATTTCTATTTTAAAAGCAGAGGTGCTAGAAGATACACAACACATAACAATAATAAGGAACAGTCAAGGAGCTGGACACCTAGAAGCCAGGTGACACAGGCAGATGCCAGGAGCTGAGGGACAACAAGAAGGCAGGTCCTTGCAAACCATATTAATGTGTTTGGATTTCAATGGGGAGTCAATGGGGAGCCACCAGACTATCCTTTCTTGACCCCAATCTGTCACTTTCCCACACTGCAAAACCTGAAGTCACCCCATTTCCTGAAGAATGAAGTAGAGTGCTCTAGCGATACGGGTTTCTGTCTTCTGCCTCAACTTCACAGTCTGTATAACAAATTTCAGGTATGTGCTCACCACAGCGTGTTTCAGTGCTGAAGAAAGATCAAGTCCAATGACATCAATTATGAACCTCTGTTGTGTTATACATTCTCAATCTCCCAGTTTTAGTGAACATATTTAATATTAGCAGTAAACACCCTCGATTCCAATTAAACTATTAACTAGAACCTTACACAAAATAGGAATGAGCACTGTCAGACTGCTGATTGCCTCCCTCACTCTGGTATCTATCCTCCCATGTCAATATAATATTAGCAATATTTGCAAGCTTATGACCACTCAGCCAAAGACTACCTTTCTCAGCCTCTGTTGTAGGGAGCTATGGCTACCTGACCAGGTTCTGGCTAATGGGATCTAGGCAGAAGTGATGCATACAACTTTTTTAAAACGACTTTATTTATTTATTTGAGAGAGAAAGAAGGAGAGAGAGAGAAGCAGAGAAAGATGAAGAGAAAGAATCTCAAGCAAACTCCCTGCAGAGCGCAGAGCCCAACTGGGGCTAGATTTCACGACCCTGAGATCATGACCTGAGCTGAAATCAAGAGCCGGACGCCTAACCAACTGAGCCACCCAGGCACCCTGTGATGTGAGCAAGTTGAAAGTCATGCACTTAAATGGGAAGAAATGTATACCATCCCTCAGCATCACCTCTTCCTGGTAACCGGAATACAGACAAGTTAGCAGAAGCCGGAGTGCCTATCTAAAGCTGCAATAAGAAAGATCATGTGGGAGACAGCACAACAACCAGACAGAAGGAGCCTGGGGTCCCAAAATGATAGAGTCATCAATCAAGACTGGACCGTTTATATTTGCACTATTATGTAAAAGAGAACTTAATTTCTAAACTTTACAAGCCACTGCTTTTTGGTCTTTGTTAAAGTTAAATCTTAACTAATACTTAAAACAACTACAAACCTGAAAACATTTTGTCCATTCATTGAATATTTATTGGGGACCTACTATGTACCAAGCATATTACAGACTCTAGAAATACAACTGATAATAAGATACAGTTCCTGCCCTCTAAGAGCTCACACTCGAATGGGCTTTTTAAGACTTTGAACTATAAAATTAAAAGAAGACAATGTGAATGTACTTAGTGTCACCAAACTATACAATTAAACAATTTTTTTTCACTTCTATTTAAAATAAGAAATCTCTGCACCCAATGTGGGACTCAAACTCATGATCCCAAAACCTCATGCTCTAACAACTGAGCCACCAAGGCACCCCACTTTAACACTGTTTAAACAGTAAACTTTACAAATACAAAATAAAATAAAATAAAAATATATATAGTATAAAGTTAAAATATAAATTTAAAAAGTTTACAAAAAAGAAAACTGCAAAAGAAACAAATTTTAACTCAGTGATTTAAGGTTTTCAAGTCATATATCTGATAAAAAAAATTTTATCCAGATATACAACTTTCAAAACTCAATAATAAGAAAAAAATTAAAAACAGACAAAAGGTACAAATACTTCCCCAAAAAAGATATACAGGGGTATCTGGGTGGCTCAGTGAGTTAAGGTCTGCCTTCAGCAGAGGTCATAATCCCAGGGTCCTGGAATCAAACCCCACATTGGGCTCCCTGCTCAGCAGGGAGACTGCGTCTCCCTCTCCCTCCCCCCATTCATGCTCCTTCTCTCACTCACTCTTTCTCTCTCAAATAAATAAGTAAAAATCTTAAAATAATAGAAATACAAAAGGCAGTACATGAAAAGATGCTGGACTTTGTTAGCAATAAGCAAAAATTATTTTAAAGCTCAATGAGCTACCTACCCACGCTTACTAGAATGGCTAAGATCAAAGACAGACCCACAGCAAGTGTTGATACAGATGTGGAGGAAAGGAACTCTAATACAAAAATAGGCTGTTGGGGTTAAATAAAATGGTACAACCACCTTAGAAAATATTCTGGCAGTTTCTTTTTTTTTTTTTTTTTTAAAGATTTTATTTATTTATTTGTTAGAGAGAGAGAGCATGAGCACAGGCAGACAGAGTGGCAGGCAGAGGCAGAGGGAGAAGCAGGCTCCCCGCTGAGCAAGGAGCCCGATGTGGGACTCGATCCCAGGACGCTGGGATCATGACCTGAGCCAAAGGCAGCCACTTAACCAACTGAGCCACCCAGGCGTCCCTATTCTGGCAGTTTCTTAAAAGTAAACATTCACCAGCCATATGACCCAACCATTCTACAGCTAGGATATTAACCCAAGAGAAATTAAAACATGCATCTGTATGAAAGCTTATACACTAAATTCATGGCAATTTTACTGTAATAATCAAAGACTGGAAACAACCCAAATGTCCAGGGAACTGATAGATGAATGAATAAATCTGAGCATATCCACATAATCAAGTGTTACTCAATAAAAAGGCATGAATTATTGATATATACAACATGTATAAATTACAAAATAATTATGTGACTCAAAGATGCTAGAGCAAAAAGGTTTGTAACTAATGACTGCATTTTTATAAAACCTAATTTATAGAAACAGAAAGCACATCTCAGATTATGTAGGACCAAGGAAAGAACGAGAGGGACGGGTCATAAAAGGACACAAGGAGAATTTTGGGGGTGATGGGTATGTTCATTATCTTGAATACAGTGATGATTTGACAGATGTCAAAACTTAGCCACTTTTACATTTTAAGTATGTGTAGTTTAATGTACATCAATTATCCTCAATAAAGCTATTTAAGGCAAAAAGTCTTCATGGTAACATTTTCACTCAAAGACTCAAATGTATGCTCTCTTGTTAGCTTCAATCAATCCAATTCAGACTCTGCTCTAAAGTTATCAAAATACCCTGGTATTACTAATTATGAAGCTGAAGAGCTGATGTTATGCCACTTTTAACTCAAAACAAAACTGACTTCTGAGAAAAGGGAAGAAGAAAATGCATGTCACACTCTCTGTCCTTTGAAAACTAAGAGGATTTCAGTTTTCCCAGGTGCCATTTTTGGCTTCTCCCATGGGAAAGCACATTTACACTCAAGCCTGTGCATGTGTCTATTCTTCAAAGGCGGATTAAAAAAGGAAAGCATAAGTAGTGCCTAGAAATTACTGAGCATTAATAGATGAACCAAAGTTCTCCTAATTCCACCATGAGAACTGCTCAAACACAATGAAAGGCTCACAAACACAGTACCTATTGGAGACCTTGGAAGCTATACACATCTGGTACATGACAATTATTATTTCACATCACCCTCTGGATGTCTTAAAACACAAAAATAATTTAACTTTTTAATCCACTCGATTTATATCTACTTACTTTCTTAGATTATTACTAAATAAAAATCTGTGCTATTGCATTTGCTTTATCTAGCATGAAGTACTAAAACCTTTCAGGAAACATCTTCTATAAATTAATTTTAATGCATTATTTTTTTAAAAGATTTTATTTATTTATTTGACAGAGAGAGATCACAAGTAGGCAGAGAGACAGGCAGAGAGAGAGGAGGAAGCCGGCTCCCCGCCAAGCAGAGAGCCTGATGCGGGGCTCGATCCCAGGACCCTGAGATCATGACCTGAGCTGAAGGCAGAGGCTTAACCCACTGGGCCACCCAGGCGCCCCTAATGCATATTTTAAAAACAACATCTGTTTGGACCATAGATCCAGTAAATAATGTACTATTTAAAAAACAACATGTTTGAGCAGATCTAGTGAATAAAAGATTTTACTTTTTGAAGTTAAAAAATTTATTGTTTTGTATACATAATAATTATGTTAACAAACTCTCCAATACATAAGACAGGATCTTAAACATCTCCAGCTCACAAAATAAGCCCTGTAATTTATGGGTGTTAAAATGCCTGTACAATCTAACTTTTAAATGACATTATTGTCAACCATGACTCATGGGAAGAAAAAAAAATGTTTTTCATTTCTTAACACTTGGGAATTGCTTTATTTTTAACCACTAAAATAAAATAAAACCCCACTCTAAATGAAACTGTGGGAAAATGTTACAAAGAAGAAACCTTAATAGAAAGTAATACATGTAATACCTTAATTGAATCCTGATAATAGTAGTAACAAAGCATAGCAGCTAGTCTGCCAAATGATGCCATTGGGTCAGCGTTCATTCAACAAGCACTATGCTTGGTGGAGGAAATTTAGTGGAAAAACTCTAGCACAGAAGTTTTCTACGAGAGGGAAGACCAGCCTATTCCCAGAAACATACTCTAAGGGTTTCCTCCTCCATATTCACTCAATTATCAGCACCGCAACACTGTTAAGGAGTCATACTTCGACTGCAAACTCCTGCTTGGATTGCCTCACGGGAGTGAGAGTTTTCAGACAGTCCTGAAAGGGTGCTCAAGTTCCGAGGTGCCCTGGCCTCGGACAGCCCTGGCATGAGGAGTTCCAGCCACACGTCTTACTGGCATGTAACCCTGAGCAAGTTGCTTAGCCTCTCCAAGGCTTGGTTTTCCCATTGTTAATGGGGGACGATAACACGACCTCCCTTTGGCATAGTGAGTACTTCATGAACACTCGTTATTACTACAGAGTACTTTCTAGAGCACAATCAGCAGGAAGGATCTCTCAAGTATTCTGAGTCCTGAAGGAGAAATTGTTTTTCAGATGGCACTTTCTGGGAAGCCAAAGATATCATAGTCAGAAATACATACATTTCAGGAAAAGGTACACATGGTGATTGTGTAAAATAAAGTGTTCTGCTTCAAAATTCAACCAAAATACTGCACCATAAACTCAGTGACAACAGGAAGCATTCATGGATCCTCAGAATTCAAGTAGTCATTCACCAAACATTTACAGAGAGCTCCTTCTCCGCTCCAGACTCCGCTCCAGAGAGGATATATGGAAGGAAAACCTGCTCCAGCCCTAAAGGAGCCCATAATGACACGGGGTGAGAAGAAAGAGAAGAAGGGCCCAATCAGAAGAGACCAACCCCTTCCTGCCCCACTACTCCTCCCAGGTCCCCCCTCACCCCTAGCCAAGCCATCACTGCAGGAGACAACCTTCCCCAAGCCAGCAGTGTTAACAATAGATGGCTTTACTCTTCTAAGGCTAACGAGAATGGAAACTGGTTTGGGAACCCACACAGACATCCATCCAGAGGTGGTTTTCCTATTCCCAGGCATTCAACTCACACCCAACGTGGGCCCTGCAGAACCCTCTGCCCACAGGCATCTAACTGCCATCAGGCAAAAGTGTGGGGCTGCTGGGTGGCAGTGGGTGAGGGGTGGGATTAGCCCCCTAGTGCTGCTGTAACAAAGGACCATGGACAGGATGCCCAACACAACAGAAATTACTGTCTCCCAATCCTGAAAGCTGGAAGTCCAAGATCAAGGTGTTAGCAGGGCTGGTTTCTTCCAAGGCCTCTCTCATCAGCATGTACATGGCCGTCTTCTTGAATCTTCACACGGTCTTCCTTCTGTGTGTGTCTGTGTCCTGATCTCTTCTTGTAAAAACACCAATCGTATTAGATTACGGCCCATTACAATACCCTCATTTTGACTTCATGACTTACTTAAAGACCTTATCTCCAAGTACAGTCACATTCTGAGGTTCTGGAGCTTAGGACTTCAAAATATGGATTTGGGGTGGTGGAGACATATCTTAGCTTATAACAGGGAGGACTGAGCATCTGCACCCAGGAAATCTTTGAAGGAAGTACAGGGAGGCATGAAGGTTTTTGAGCAGGACATCAGGCAAAAATAAGCCACTTTCTCCCACTATGATGGAGAGAATATTTTCTGGTAAGCAGATGCATTTTACCTCGGGTTTCTTTATATTCTTCTGTAAGTTTCAAATGTTCTATAATAAGCTAAGAATGAACTTTTTTGATGTCTAAAAAGCATCATCTCCCCAAGATGGACACCTAGTGCAGGCCATGAGGTGTACACTTTCTAATCATCAGGGTACGGATGGAGAGTGTAACAGGTTGAAAGGTATCCCCCAAAACCTATGAAAAAGGGTCCCTGCTGATGTAATGAAGGATACTGAGATGAGATCAACCTGGGTTACCCAGGAAGAGCCTAAATCCAATAACAAGTGTCCTGATAAGACAGAAGACAAGAGACATAGACCCAGAGGGGAAGGCCACATGAAGACAGAGGCAGAGGCTGTTGTTTTAAGCTACCAAACTTGTGGTAATTGGTTATGGCAGCCCTAGAAACAAATATAGAGACCAATATGATTAATACAGGAAAACCTGTGGTTTAAAAAATTTCCTGGTAACCTTTTAGTGGCCTTCTACAATCAGGCACCTTTATTTCGTTGTAGCCAATAATTCTTTTTTTTTTTTTCCCCAGCTAAGACAGCAGAAGAGAAGATTTATTGTACACATGTTACATTTAGCTGCAAATGCAAACAGAATGAGCACCGAAAAGTCACAGGTCCAGGGCAAAGGACCCAGGGGGACTGCATGAGCAAGGTGGGTCTCTCAAAGGTGGTCACTGCGATCAGGTGGTGATAGATGTTCTAGATCCCCTGAATCAAGCTCTAGAAAGTAGGCGTGCAGTCCAACAATTGGTACCAGCATCCCCGGCCTCTGACTTTTCTTATTCCTGCTCCTGTGGCTCCATGGGTGCACAAGCTAGTTATCTGCTTGGACCTTGGCCCCATCTTTCTTCTTTTACGCTTCAGCCTATGCCTTCGCCGCTTCCTCCACTTGGCTTTCAAGGCGCAGAGGTTTCCAAGAAGATGGCGCACAATCCATCATTCTAACAAACTGCCAAGGTAAGTATTCTCTCCATTCTACAAATACGCCAGGATGCACCAAAAGCAAACTTGCTTGAGATCACGCAGCAAGATACGGTGAAGAAGCAGTTTGTGTCCCGGACTCCACTGAATGTGGTCTTTCTCCTGGATCGCCATGGCTTCCATCCAAAACATGTGGAGTGCTGCACATTGCCCAGCCTCCTCCTGCTGCCCATCGGTTACCCACCCCCTCAGCCCTGCCGGGCAGTGATGTTTCCCAGACTTCTAGATCCCCTGTCAAATGAGGAAGGAATCTGGAGGTATTTTTAAACTTTGACTGAAATATGTTAACACCAATGAGTTACTACTCCCCAAGCGCTTACATTTTTAGACACTTTACTTTCAACCGTGGAAGAGAAAACTCTGTCACTGTTATATAAATGGTCCGAAGATAGCCTCCAAACACTGACCCCTAGGTAGGCTATTTCTTCACTGCAGACTGAAACCAGTTAGCTCAAAAGCCCACAGGCACAAAACTCAAATTTTTACACATCCAATTAAATAACACAAATTAAATTTTAAAAAAATTTAATAACACAAGCAAGCAGATTTTTAGCCATTTAGCCTAATTTACATATCTCATGAACTTCACCTGATACTGAAAAGATAAGGTCTTAGAATTCTAAGGCTCTATGCTGAGAGGCCCCTGGGAGCTCTCTGTAGCTGAGCAACGTCACCTAGACACCTGAGCTGTCTCCAGGCCTCCTCTCCCTCTGAATAGCAGCCCCTTTTCTGTAAGCCTCTGGCTAGTTTTTTACAATCCCTTCCAAGAGCCATCCAATGAAGTCTGTGTGTTACTACTGCTTCTCTTTGTTGCACCCTTCCCTAATTCCTTTAAACCTCCTACAGTCACCTCAACAGGACTTCGAGGCAAAAGGAAGAACCTGGGGAGGAAATCAGCCTGTCTTTGTCTTGCCTTGGAAATCAAACGTCCCTTAGAGCTGGCCTGAGGACAACCCACCCTCAGTTACAGGTGCCTGGGGTGTGCGGCCTTGGAGGGGGCTTACACACATCACTCTGTGGTCTATAGACCTCTGCGGGACCTCCCTCCAGGCCCCCCTGCCCCTGCCCCAGCAATCCTGGACAGGTTCTCTTCTCCCCAAGTGTAGAAAGGTCATCTGTCCCGTTTCTCTACAGTCTCATGTCCTGAGATGTCAGCCCCTCTGGCTTTCCATCGCTTATGACAAACAACGTGGGCACAAGGGATCCAGAGACCCCACCAGGTACATGGGGAAGAGAGGGAGGCTGCCACACAGGTACACAAACAGGACCCAAGAACAAGATGAGGCAGACAAGCATAACTGCCAGGGGCTTTCTCTATCCCTTACCCACCAGGAGCGAGGAAGGGGAGCACAGGGTACCGCAGAGGGAACTGGGGGTTTCAGGCAGACAGTGGTAATAATGGAGAACTGAATTATCAGAATCACCTTGTCCATATGCCCCCTGACACTCAGCTCAAGCCCACTCCGAAGCCCTCCAAGACCACACACAGATTTCAGTGTTTGCTCACCTCTGCCCCACCAGCCCCAGTACCTGCCACTACGACACCCTGCATAGCACTGCAGGGGTGTCACCACCCCTCTACCCCATGCACAGCACTGGTGTCACCATCCCTCTACAGAGCAGGGGAGAGTGCACAGGTCACTGCCTGGCACCAGAGGCCACTAGTAAATGTTTGCTGAATGCATAAATGTGAGCACTTACTTATGATTTATGTTTAATTATAGAAAACTCAATTGTGATTCTTATTTATATGACAAATCAACTCTGCTATAAAGTTATCTATGAACAATAGCTCAGGAGGACTCACTTAGGGTTTGCCGGTCACAAAGCAAGTTCAACAGCTCCTGCAACATTGCTGAACATTCACAAGTAGAAAGCCAGCGCCAACCCTGATTGTTCACTGCCCGGAGTTTTATTAAACAAATTGACCTTAAACACAGACACTGAAAGCAACTGGACGGCCTTCCTGCAAATGTCATGCTGCAATCACTGACTCAAGAAACAAGAACCCTGCAGGCAACTCAGCTCACGTCCCCTCCGCAGCCAGCAGGATGCCTCGTATACAGCAGGACATCAATAAATGCTTATTGTGAGGTTTCCTGCAGCAGCAGATGCTTCCTATAGCTGCGATGTTTCCAGCTCTAGAGAAGACAAACGTCCCCTCACCTGGCTGAGGGGCCCAGAGGACTCACACCACTCAGGACCACCATGCGGTGCCAACTGGAAAGGAACAACAGAGCATTATTTACAAAAACCAGAATTACTTCCTACTTCCTTATTTAAAAGTAATTCACAATTACTACTCACTGATCCTTTATGAAAGGGTAAATTTTACTGAAGAAGAAGATGGAGAAGAAGGAGGAGAAGGAAGAGGAGGAATTATTTGGAAATCTAAAAGCTTAGGACAAACCCAACTGGATTAACTTGAAAGACACCCACTTTGGGCTGCCTTAGAAATCGTTTCCATATTGACTATGGGCTGAAGACAAGAGCCATCATTTCCCTCAAACTATAACACGGTTTTTAAAACCATGGGTATAAGTAAAACTAAAAGAACTCTCACCTGATTATAAACACAGCTGCTTACACCACACATGCTACTTTATTTCTTCTTGCGTTTTCCAGGGACAGGATTCCAGCCATGAAAATATCCACCCACCAGCCACTTAGTGGAACCCAGGTAGACAGACATTCCGTAAGACACCTCACTACATTTATCGGCATTTTTAAAAACATGTCAAGTGTCTGTCACTAAAACAACCAGAAAATATCTAAAGCAGACAGAAAAGACAGGAACTCCTGCTCTGACACAGACCACCCCCAGACTCACAGAGCCAGGCAGGAGACTGGAGCGCACAAGTCTTGCAGGCCCTGTATTCTGAGCAGGAGGATCCTGACCTCTAGGGCCACACACATTAATTACATAACAAAAGTCTCAGCCTCCTCACTCACCCCATCAGAGATTAAGAGAGGAAGTAGTCTGTTGGTTTTGAGGTTTTCAAAAGGAGGAAGGACTTTACACCCAGCGTGCTAAACCCCTCTGCTCTACACGCTGGAAAACAGCAATTAAAAGGTTGCTCAACTTTCCGGTCTGGTTCTGGCAGCAAACATTCCACAGGACTTGCCCAGTTATTAAGAGACGTACCTGACAGGCGAGCTGAGGGCCCATGATGGCGGGCGGGGTTGCGGGGGCTGTTAGAGAGCCATTCTGTGTCCCTGCTGTGGTAAATACCTTGACTGTATTTCATATGCACCCTTGAAACCTGCTTTATTCAGACTTAGATACAGGCATCTGTCTCTGCCTGAATCCACCACTTAACTTTGTTTTATTCTTATATCCAGCTCCTGACCCCTAGCTCTCCTAAAGATATGCCCAGAAATATCTCACGCATTCAGTGGTGCTACAAAATGTAACTCTGGATGTTTCTTAAAGGCCCCTCCCTAAGGTTAGGCTTCAAGTGAAAATCCACCTTGAAATGTCCTCTTCTGTAGGGAGAATATGAAGACAGAGCTAACGTCAGATGAGTCAAAGTTTAATCTCTTATATCCCCAGTCATTAACAAACAAAATGTTTGTTAAAAAAAATATCAAAGAGTCACTCGTCTGTGCCATTCTTGATGGCTGTTTTGGACTCACATGTAGGGGGCAAATAAATAACACAAACCAGGCCCGTTAGTACACCTTCCTCAACAGCAAAATTTCCCAAGATGATGTGCCAATTCAGGCACTTTCTAGTTGACCCTGGAAGTAAAGTATGGCCTACCAACCCCCCAAAAAGTGTATGTCCTTGAACTCCACTCAAGTCAGTGATTGCACCAGGGCTCCCTGGAAGGGGCCGAGAGCCGCCAGGCTGAGAAACACGGGGCTGGATGAACACCCCTGCCAGCCAAACACTCAGGTTTCAGATGAGCATTTCTGTTTCTGGCAAGGCTCTTGAATTAGACAACAAGAATTAGGGAATTATTTTTCTACTTCTAAACTTTTTCGGTTTGGTTCTTTTGTTGCATTTGCACTCTTGAAGTACTGCCTGAATGTATTCAAACCAAAAATTAAATATGAACTCCACAGTCACACGTATTCTCAGAATTAGTGGCTGTAAGAAGCGCCAGCCTTAAGCAACAGCCTTTCCTGCAAAGTCTTCCTGGACACAAGCTCAATTAACATTTTGCTCTCCCTTCCTCTTCCTCACCTATTTGGAACTCAGTTCCTGCTTTTCTGTATAGTTTCCTCAACAGCAGAGCTCCTACTCAGCAAATGATTGGCTCTGACACAGATTTCCAGCCTGGCAAGGGCCCCGGTCCTGGGGCAGCGCGAGGGACCACGAAAGCAGCAGAGGCATTAACACAACGCTGATGCTCACGGATAATTTGCTCCACTGCACTTCAAGGCTGGAAAGAGCTGTGTATGGTGTTAAAAATGATTCATCATTGTCTGTTTCTTAGTTTACTGTTTTGTTTTGTTTTTTTCACTGTTCAAAGCTCTGGCATGATTTTTACCAAACTGAGTTTTGGAGAAAGAAGCAAATGTGGAGTGAGCCTGTGCCCTTCTCCAAATTCATCCCTCACTCCCACTGCATCATGTCCACCACTCTGCTCCTACTATCTTGGTCCCTACTATGGGGAGGGGGGGTTAAGATGGATTTTTTTAATAATGTGCATTTTGTGTTTATTAAAGTACCATATGCACATAACTAAATATACGAGTATAACCAAAGAGCTTAAAATGAAGAACAAGCATAGCCTGGCTCACCTACTCCACTCCCAGCCTTGCTCCTCAGAGGCAAACCCTTCCAGTGATTTCTGTGCTCCTCCTGGTTGTTCCCTCCACATCTCTATACATAGAGTTCCTAAATTTCCTAAACATTTTGAATCACCTTTATGCCATGAGAGATGAGGACAGCACATAAACAACACTCCCAACCTTACAATGTCACTACTTTTAGGTCTCCTTAGTTACTTGTGTAAGTAATACACTTCATTCTGTCAGTCCATCACTGACAGCTTCTCATGACTTCCCACTTTGTAAGGTACAGATGTCAGTACCAACAAGCAAAATTCCCGTCACTGAAATTCAGCTCTGCCACTGGTATCAGCTGATGAATGAATGAAAGACAGGGAAGAGTTAAAAATATGTCTTGGCATTATATGGGCTTCAATCAATCACTCTCTCCTCTGGTTCTGACTGGCAGTGTGATCAATAGCTATTCTTACTCAATTCTCCCATTACTTAAGGATTTTGGAGGTGAAGCCCACATGAGAAGCAAAAATTCATCAATAACACTGAGTTCACCTGAATATGTTGACTATACCTCGAAACTTACATACCCTACCCACCCTCTCATTTTCCAACCCCAGAGCATACATGGGGAGATAACACACGATAAAGGCTCAGAGCAGAGATTGCCTTGGCCAGCCCAGAGCCGCAGGAAGCTTAATGTAGCCACGGAATAATGACATACTAGGAAAAGGCAAATTTGATTTGAGGGGGCTGCTTAAAGGCTACTGATGGAACAGATAAATTTCTGAAGGCATGACACGTACTACATAGTCAGGTAATCATCCCTAACACATAAAATTGAATTCATTAGGAACTTACTGATCTTTCAAGACAATCAATGCTGCAGACACTCTACTAGGTGAACATCACACCTAAAAATACAACCAACAGTTATGGTGTAGATGGGAAAAAAAAATTGTGACCCAATATATGAATATATTTTAAATGACCTATGAAACTTTTAAAGTTTATAGAAGATATTTACATTTCCAAATGTAAGATGACACCCGATTACGTGTTGGGTCCTGTCTAAAATTTCAAATACTAGACAGCAAGTAAAAACCAAAAACCAAAACACCCATGGAATGTGTAGCTTATATATGTCACAAAGCAGAAGATAAAACCTCAGTAATGCTTTAATTATAATCTAGTACCTACAGTTCATCCCACATTTCAAGGGCTATAGGAGAAAAAGAAACATAACAGCTTCATTTGGGGTGATACGCCAACAGAATTATCAGAGAGCAGAAACCTGAATCACTGAGAAATAGTATGATCTAGAATGACTCCCTTCTTCTCCTGTCCCCTTCAATCAACAATTCCTAAGCACCCTATGTTCAAAGAAAACAGAAAAGGGAATGAGGAAGGCAGTCCGACAGAGGGCCCAGCTACAGAAGACAGTCTTTCGCCGTCACCATACTCATCCTTTTTCCCTGCAATTACCGCCCTACTCAAACAAAAACAATCCCAAGCTGCTAAGGATGATTTTGTAGATTCTTAGTACCTAAGAATTCTCTCAAAAACCAACAAATGAAAACTATGCTTCCAGTTTAGAGATAAAGAACATGTTTCAGTGCTCTAGGGGCTTTAAAAAAAAAAAAAAGGAGGAACTCACAACCTACTTACTGACTTCCCTCATCATACATTTGCCCACAAAAACACAAGAACCACAGGAAATACCTCATAGGAAAGAGAAACGAGCTGGCTTTTTGAAAATGGAGAAGAAATTCAAGGAGCAACAGAAGCCAAATTGATATTCAGCCAAGGTACCATTCCTGTTTAAAGATTCAAAACATCCTCAATAACCATCAGGCATTAGCTCTTGGCATCTCAGCATGGCTGTTTTCTCACTGGAAATGCTTGAACACCAGAACCAGGACTAACACAGGGAGTGATGGGCACAAACCCACCGGACCACAGCCCGTGTGGAAACTGCGAGGGCCCTGCAGGCGGGGCAGAGACGCAGCCAAGGAAGGCATGCGCACCATCTAGCGCCAGCATCCTCTCCTCCGCAGGGACCCCCACCTGCGCCTACCACCCACGTGCACACAAAGCAGGAGGGAGGAATCTCATGTTCAACACACGCCAGCACTCAGCTTACTTGACCCCTTGAAGGAGTCATAATCAAAATGCAAAACAGTCTGTCCTAAGACATTTCCAAGTACCAGTTTCTCATTCACCCTCTTGCCACAATCTCCAAGAAAGAAAAAGTATAGGTTTTATTGTACTTTTTTTTTTTAACTCAAAGGCCTTCGCTTTTCATTCTGAAGGCTGTTAAAGAAACGATATCACTATACCATACTGACAAGCACCTATAATATACTATGTGTAAAAGGCTTCCTAAATTCAGTGCCTAGCATGTGTCCAAGCTTAAGCCAGGTCTTGGATACACATCATCTTTCACGTCCCCCCAGGCTAAAGTATAAAATCAGTGACAGATAAAAGGTGCCCTGGATCATTGCTGATCCATTCTTGCTAGAAACAACCGCCCCGCTTATGAACTTCCCAGGCTTCCTGCTAACTCAGCTGTCAACCTGAGCCACACGGTGAAGCTCACAGAGCTGCTCTCCTGTTCTGTGCTCTTTCCCTCTTTTATTCCCCACCTGGTTTGGAGGAGGGTTATCTCATAGCAAATTTAGCTAGAAAAATCTCACAGAAAAACTAATCCACACTAAGATACTAATGAATTAAAACATAACTGCTCCAAGAGACTCAACATAAGATGACCACAGGAACGCAGGTACTTAACACAAACAAATGAATCAGGAATGGTAGATTTTTCAGGTCTTGGTAAGGATTATCTGGTGGGGTGAGGTCTTTCCCATTACTCCTTCAATCCAACCCCTTCCACAACCCTGTTTCTTGGCTGTCTCCAGAAGCCCGTTCCTAACTAGCCTGAAAATGCCACAACTGAGCAGCCCCTCTCTGCCCTCCCCCTCCACGGATTCCTACTCTTGCCATCACCACCACTCCCTTGCCCTGCCTCTACTGTGTTCACTTTCCTACTATCCTTCCTTATAAAATCATGGAAGCATTACGTTGATAATAACTTAACCCACACAGATTAAAGGACTTTGTTAAGTGAAAAAAGTAAAAAAATTCCCACACCCATAAAACGTGCAGGAAGAATTAAGAAGAAAAATTCTGTCACTCATATGTTGCTCAAAACTGCAGCAATGGGTTCTTTAATTTCCCATAAGTCAAAAAGAGAGGGGGAAAAAACCCTAGCGACCTCGGTACATATTTCCAAAATAACACATTATGCTTTTAAGAAAAAATTTAGAATATAAATTTAATTATCCAAATTCAACTGAATTGAATGTAATTGCATGAATTTATTTAAATTGTTTTCAAAGGTATTCTTTCTATAAGCCACTTGAACCAAGAAAGTCACCTGGTTTTATTTAAGGCCAATGGTAAGAATTTTTCTGAAAAACAGAAACCTCTGTAACTCAGATACATGTACAAAAGAATAAAGAAATAAAAACAGAGTCCCGGTTTCAGTAACTGCTAGAGGATTCTGCTTCCTGCCAGGGCCCAGGGTTGGGATCAGTTACTGTAATGAAGAAATCTCCGACCGTTACCTGGTCCCTGGTGATAGATGCACAAGCTGCAGCCCTTGCCCATCAGATAGCACAGACCCAAAGAGTTATCCAACAAGGACAGCTGAGCACAGGCCCTCCACATGCACACCCCCACCCCCCGCCACCTTCCCACTCCCAAGAAAACACCAGGTGGTTTGGAGAACAAGGTTAATTCTGCACTGAAAAAACACACAACGGGAGGGGACTCTGAGAGTTTAAACACCACATCCCAATGACTATCTGCCCCACACATTAAGTAAGAAAGGGGGAATCACGAAGAAGCCAAAGTAAAAATCTGGGGTGAATTTCTATATAGATCAACATCACCTTCTTCCTTTTCTGCCATAAAAGATGTTGCAATGCTTTGCCACATGTGGAAGGATTTTACTCTTCTGGTGGCTTGGTCAGAAATCTAGTTCATTGGGATTATCCAGGTCTATTTATAACCCAATGGCTGCAAACTTACAAATTTAAGTGCTCTCACCTAGAAAAAAGAAGCCTCAGTTCTAGGGTAATTATAATGTAGAAATGTCACTCTGCATTTTCTGAGACCGTTAACCTTCCTCTGGGTTACCTTCCAGCCTAGCTGAAAATTTGAGACACGGTGGACCCACATGGCCCACTACCACCTAGAGCTCTAGGCCAAGATAGCTGAACCCAGAATCTTACTATATCCTAAAAACCAGACACAGACACTGAGCTCATAATAGCAGAAATGACACAAATCATGATGAAGCAGACTTTACAGAACAAATGGAGACACAACACGAACCCAAACAAAACTGTTACATTCCTAACTGTGACAAACCTAAAAACTGAGCTTTTTTCGTTTACTGGGTTTGTTGAGCGGGGTCTGAGGGCACCTAAGAGAGAAGTCACAGGCATGGGATAACACCAAATTACTTTTGTTGCTGTTATTTTGCCCCAGGCGTTAAGCACTGTAGTTTGCTCAGACCCGCTCCTCTTTTTATCTTTGTGACTTACGTTCTCTCTCCTTTGCTGGGAAAGTGGTACACTGATCCCACTCACAGAGCAAGCACATCAAAGACGCCACCGTCTTGAAGTTAAGGGATGAGGCTGAAGGAGAGAGGAGGGAGAGAGCAAACCATCTCGCATCTGAGCCTTTACTATGACCCCTTTCTAAAACCAGTATCCCACAGAGAAGACAAAAAGGACGGTCTCAGAATTATATAAACCCTTCTCCATTTATGGTCCCGGCTGAGTAGAGAAGTTTCCATTCACCCATTCCACTCACCCATAGACCGAGAAACTAAATCACAGTTATGAGTTGCTATTACAAAGTAGGGAGAGAACATTTCTCATCATTTTTTTAAAAAGCCTCTGCTATGAAAATTTCTCTCTTTTTTTTAATAGGGAAAGAGGAGGGGCAGAGGGAGAGAGAATCTTTTTTTTAAAGATTTTAATTATTTGAGAGAGAGAGAGAGAGAGAGAGAGCACGAGCTGGGGGAGGGGTAGAGGAAGAAGCAGACTCCCAACTGAGCAGGGAGCCTGACATGGGGCCCGATCCCAGGACCCCAGAATCATGATCTTAGCCAGAGGCAGACACTCAACTGACTGAACCACCCAGGCACCCCAAAGAGAGAGAATCTTAAGCAGGCGCCATACTCAGCACTGTGCCCGATGTGAGGCTCCATCCCACAATCCTAAAATCATGACCTGAGCTGAAATCAGGAGTCTCATGCTCACACAACTGAGCCACCCAGGTGCCCCTTTGCTATAAAAATTTCTTGGAAGAATGAATGAATGAATGAATGGCCCATTACTCCGTACTTGAGAGTTCAGTGAGTTACCTGGTTCTGTTTAACTTACACAGAAAACATGTCAACAGTTAAAAGAGGAGCTGCCACGTCTAGGCATACGTGAAGGAACAGAAAGCCAGGACTGGAATGGATACTTATACACCCTTGTGCACTGCAGCAGTATTCACAAGAGCCAAAAGGTGAAACGATCCAAGAGACCACTGACAAATGAATGGGGGAAAGTGTGGTATGGCAGCCGTTCAAAAGAATGAAATCTGGATACATGCCACAACATGAATGGACCTTAAAAACATTGTGCGTAAATGCTAGAAGTCAGAAACAAAAGGACAGATATGTATGATTCTATTTATTAGGAGCTACCTAGAATGGGTAGATTCATAAATACAGAAAGCAGAACAGGGGTTACTGGGGGCGGGGAAGGAGGAAGGGGAGCTTACTATTTAATGGGTATAGAGTTTCTGTCTGGCGTAATGAAAAATTGTAAAAATGGGTAATAATAATGGTTGCAGAATATAATGGATATAATTAATACCACTGAAGTATACACTTAAAAACTGTTTAAATATCCTCGAAAATTTAAAAACAGAACTACCACATGAGCCAGCAAGTCTAATTCTGTGTGTATATACCCAGAAGCACTGAAAGCAGGGACTTGAAAATATATCTGTACATCCAATGTCCACAACAGCACTATTCATAAGAGCTGATCGCCGGAAGGAGCAACCCAAGTGTCTGACAGGTGAATGAAGAAACAAAAGGTAGTATATATATATAATGGAAGATTATTCAGCCTGAAAAAGGGAGGAAGGAAATCCTGGCACCTGCAACAACATGGATGGACCCTGAAGACGTTCTGCTGAACAGGCCAAGACACAAAGGGACAAATACTGTATGATTTCACCTGTGTGAGGGACCTACAAAAGCCAAATTTGTGGAGACAGTGGTTGCCCTGGGGGTTGGGAACAATGGGGAGTTATTGTTTAACAGGTACAGAGGTTCAGTTTTGCAGGAGGAAAGAGTTCTGCGGATGGATGGTGGTGACAGTGTCCAATAATGTGAACGTACTTGATGTCACTGAACTATATACTTCAACATGGCTAAGACAGTAAAGGTTATAGTTTGTGTATCTTACCACAATTTTTTAAAAATCTTAAAAATGGCCAAAATAGCAAAATTTGTGTTATACATATTTTAGCACAATTTTTAAAAATTAATGTCAGAAACTATTGAACTGTATACTTTAAATAGGTGAACTGCATGGCACGTGAATTCTACCTCGATAAAGCTGTGGAAGGAAAAACAAATGGAGGAGAGAGAGCCAGCACCCTCTGGCTACACGCAAGCTGTCACCCTTGCTGCAAAGCCAGCTGTCTCCCTCACCCACTTGCAGGTGCCTCAGCTTTCTCCCTATTCCTGACCCCAGGCCACACAGAGCAAGGGAGAGAAGCAGCACCAGGACACTCCCTCCACAATCTCTCCACCTGTTCTTACAGCCTGGCACAGACGAAGCACAGAAATGACTTAGGGAATAACTGAGTTCGCAAAACCAAACTTGGTGAAGATGGTAATCGCATTCAATGAGTTATTAGGTTCTCACCAGGACCGCCCTGGGCGTTTCAAAGGACACACCTTTAAATACTGCTCGATATAAGTACACAAACACGAGACAGAGTAAAAGAAGGCCTAAAAGTACATAGAATTTCGGAATAGGAAAGAAATCATATCTAGTTCCTGCTTTTCCCGTGTGCTCTTAGGAAGATGATAAGTAATAATTTGCCCTATCATCAACGACTAGATTATCTGGGTAAAAAGTATGGAACTTTCTGATTCTACTCTTGCCTCTGTGGGTAAGCTTGAAACTCAATAAAATCTCCAGAAACAGACTCGGAAAAAATTATTAATTTGCCCTCTCTGTAGGGGTAGGAGTCCTTCCACTGAAGACCATCATTAAAGGGGCTTTCTAGGGGTGCCTGGGTGGCTCCGTGGGTTAAAGCCTCTGCCTTCGGCTCAGGTCATGATCCCAGGGTCCTGGGATCGAGCCCCACATTGGACTCTGCTCAGTGGGGAGCCTGCTTCCTCCTCTCTCTCTGCCTGCCTCTCTGCCTACTTGTGATCTCTATCTGTCATATAAATAAATAAAATCTTTAAAAAAAAAGCGGGGGGACTTTCTAGAAACTTCCAACAGCAAAATCTGTGTCCCCATGTAGAAAGAAGCAGGAAAACTGGACTCTGTGAGGAATCCAAAAGAGGAAACTTGGTGTGGCTAGGAGATGGAATGTTTGTTTGGGCTGGGGATGCTCCCGTGATGGAGGAAGGCGGCTGCAGGCCATCCTGCCCTGGTGGAGAGAGCTAGCTGGGGCTTCTCGGCGCAGTTAGATAAACGCCAAGGATACAAAGAAGCCTGGAAAGCCTCTGTCAGCTGTGGCCAGTAGAAACAGAGTAGAGCAGAAAAAGAAGCACAAGGAATTTGGATTTGGGTTTTATGGGAAGACTACATGCAATTATAGGTGACATAAATAATGTGATTAATTATAGTAATTACCACTATGCACAGAGTCCTTAGCTTTTCTCCAGGCTTCCAAGAGGACCGCCTAGTAAAAAACCTGTACGGCCTCTGTCCAGCATTAAATTAAAACAGATAGCACATACAGCTCGTAACAGACGCGAGCAGTCTGCAGAGACTAGACCCAGGATCTGAGGCCTATTGTAAATTCCTAGCCCAAGGCATCTGGGCTTTTTTTGAAATAAGCCAAACTTTCCAAAAGCACTGTCAGAAGCAAATATCAGCTATGCTAGCATCACAGGGACATGGAATTTTAGCAAAGTGCCTTTGTAGCTGCATGGAACAGAACCTAGTCTGGTTACTGTAGTCTGTACCAAACGTTTTGAAGATGACAAATTCAAATTCCAGAAGGTCTTCTTCCCTTTAGTGGACACAGTATCTCCCTGGAAATCATTTTTTGGTTTGCTCAGTTTTTTCCCTGATAAAGTTAATGCTAAACATATTTGGGGGTAATTTTTAGAATATACACGTAAAAAATACTTCTGAAAATGCAACTGTGAGACCTGTTTTTCCACACACACTAACAACAAGCAGTCCAGCTTCCCTGGGTATCCAATTACTGTATTTTTGGCATTGTTTTGGCACAAAACTGATGCCAATGAAGTTGTTTCTGAGCGTGTCTTTTATTTATTTATTTTTAAAGATTTTATTTATTTATTTGACAGACAGAGATCACAAGTAGATAGAGAGGCAGGCAGAGAGAGAGAGGGAAGCAGGCTCCCCGCTGAGCAGAGAGCCCGATGCGGGACTCGATCCCAGGACCCTGAGATCATGACCTGAGCCGAAGGCAGCGGCTTAACCCACTGAGCCACCCAGGCGCCCCTCTGAGCGTGTCTTTTAAAATGATAAATCTTAAGAGAAAACATCAAGGTGAGATTTAAATACTAAATATTCAGAAGTATTCTAAAGATATATTAATATCCTTATAAAAGATAATGAATATTATTTTGTACATTATTAACTCTGGGGGAAAAAAAGATGTTCTGTCAATGATGATTCAACTAGGTGTGGCTCGGGCTTTGAATGAATAAAACCAGCTCCTAGTGGCCCAGAACAAAGAAATGAGCAATCCAAATGTTATTTCTGAATGGATCTGTGTTTGGGAGCAACAAACTCGCCTCCCTGATTCTGTTTTCCTAAGTTAAAATAAATTTCACTTAGTAAAGGCTGAAAGGTGGCCCAAGCCCATTCCTCTCTGGGGCCCAGAAGCAGTCCCTTGCTCTGACAAAAGAGGGTGGCCCTGTGGAGCCACGGGTACAGCATGGGGCTCCCAAAAGCCACATTCCTATAACAACCTGCAGCGCTGGCCACACAGGAGGATTCTAAGGTAAACATCAGACCCAATCCGGATCCCCACCCCGGGGGTTTTAGAGCAGGCCTAAGAGGACGACCAGTCTCGTCAGTAGCTGTACACCCAGAGTGCTATTTCCCACCACGGAGGCTGGGAGCGAGCCAGCAAGCAAGAGTGCATACATACCTGCATACGTGTGTAAGTAATAAAATTTTTTTTTTAGATTTTTTTTTTTTAATTTATTTGACAGACAGAAATCACAAGCAGGCAGAGAGAGAGGAGGAAGCAGTCTCCCCGCTGAGCAGAGAGTCCGATGCGGGGCTCGATCCCGGGACCCTGGGATCATGACCTGAGCCGAAGGCAGAGGCTTTAACCCACTGAGCCACCCAGGTGCCCCTAAGTAATAAAAATTTTAAAAAACTCTTTCTCCAGGTAGAGGAAGACCCAAAAACTCAAGGAGAGCAGAGGTAAGGGAGAGATTCTTGAAGGCTGGGAAACCCGTGAGTATGGCCAGCCGCACCCTGTCCTTGAGCTCTGGGGGGCAGCCTGCACCCTTATAGTACATCCCCGCTTTTTACCTAAACTACTTGAATTCAGTCTCTGTTACTTGCAACCCACATTCCAAATTAATACATGGAATTTCTAGCATTCACAGCAAAGAAGTAGTCTCAAAATAGGAGGAGGTGATGGGGAACCTCGGTGGCTCAGCTGATTCAGCGTTGGGCTCCTGACTTCCGCTCAGGGCAGGACTTCAGGAGTCCGTGAGATCGAGCCCCGCATCCCAGGCTCCCTGCTCAGAGGGTAGTCGGCTTGGGATTCTCTCCCTCCCTGTCTCTCTGCCCCTCCCCATTGCTTAAAAATGTGTGTGTGTGTGTGTACACACACATATAGGAGGAGTTAACACACTGGCTCTGAAATCCTGCAGCACAAAATAGGTAACAAGGAATAGAAAAAAAAAAAAAAACCATGATATTTTTAAATCCTAATTTTTAAACACACAGGTAGAGGAAAGTCCTGGCTGAGCGGGATAATAGCTTTCATTTCACCTCAGATTTCCCTACTAGGCTACTGACTCGCAGTCAGTTTTGCATTTAGGGGACTTCCACATCTTGCTGGTTGCACAATATTCCCCCAAATAAAACAATACTAGTGATTCCAACACTTAAATGTGTCCCTAACACTAACACGCTGCCTTTAGTAAAGAAAAAGCAACCACACTTCTAAAGGTTAAAAGTGCACGTTGTAACTTTGTAAGTGGAACAGCCTCAGAGCTCTCTGAAACAATGACTAAGCCTTCCTTCAAGTGCAGAAGTTTCAAAAGCACAGATACGCAGGCAGGCGGGGAGTGGCAGGCTGGCTGACCACACAGTCACAGGTCGGCAGGCACTCCACTCCGACGGCAGACTGGCACGCATTGAACCGAGTTTAAAGATATTATCATTCACGCTGATCGTTCTTACACTGATAGCACGCAGTAATTCATTATACTGAAAACTGCTGAGACCACATTTACAACTCTACGAGAACTGCATAACTTTTAATAGACGATATTTCAAAAGAAAAAGGATGTGCCAAAATCCGGGCTGGGGTGGCGATCACTTCCAAGTATTTACACATCCTCCCACTCAAAACTGTACGATGACCCACAAACGAAGAAAAGGATGGAAGGCCCCAATTTCAAAAATCTGCCCACACCGATTCAGACCTACAGAGATATCTGGTATATTTACAGGGGCGCAGTGCAGGCCATAGAGCAGAGCACTGGGCTCTGCTAAGCCAAGTGAAGAACCAGGTAAGATATCTGCTCATGTCAACAGTGCCAGGACCCCCAGCCCTGAGCCCACATCACTTCTCCCCCATCCCCAGCTCCACCGGTCCTGCAGGCCAAGGCCATTCACAGAGGGTGCCCCGCATGCCACCCAGCTCTCCCCAGCGGAGGCTCTGGAAGCACTAAGTGTGCTTCAGCGGGACTACGGAATGGGGCAGAGCCAAGAGAAGGATGCAGGGTGGCAGCTCAAGGGACTCCACCTCTGGGAGGACCCATGGGCCCCATGTTGCAGCCCCAAACCAGCCGTGCTCTGAAGACATGACTCCACCATCCATAGCCTTTACCAAAGGCCACTTTGTTGGCAAACCCAAAGCACACTTTGCATCTCTCACCTTACCTCTCAGAAGCTTAGGACACCACAGGACACCTCCCCACTTTGAAACACTCTTCCCATGGCTTCCCTGATACCCCCCGGCCTCCTGGAGGCCTCTTACCCCTCTGGTCTGGAAGAGGAAGGTCTCCTCTTCCACTACTGGGCCTGTAAATAACGATGGGAGTCACTTCTCATCTCTGCCATACCGTGTCCCTAGGGAATCCCAGTCACTCTTCCAGTTTCCAAGCACGTCCCAAGCAGCCTCAAATCTTGGTAGGTCACCATGATCAGAGATTCCGACTCAATCTGTCTGAAGTGAAGCCCAAGAATTTGCACTTTTAACAAGAACCCTGAATATTTGGATTTCTGAGCTCTGTGTCAGCTATCTACTTGACACCTCCACGGGCCTGGTCCCAAGACATCTCAGCAGGTCAGGCTGTAAGCACACTGAGGTCAACCTTCTTGCCCACCCCCTCCACACACAGCTTCAGTTGGGCATACAGGTATCGTCCTCAATCCCTCGTCTCACCAATCACCAAACCCCACTGTGCTTTGTACGTTGAAGTTTCTACCTCCTGTGATTCCCACTGCCATTTCCATAGTTTAAACCACCAGCCTCACAATGGGATCCCTGCTCTGGTCTTGCCCTTTTTGGGCCACTTTCCCTACCATCCCCAAATCTTCCAAAAATATCTTCTTCCAGAATCATGTTCCAAAAACAGAGATCCAACCATGTCCACCACCTTGTTCAAAATCCTTTAGGGACTCCCAACCCACCTCAGGATAACATTCACATTTTTTTAATGTTACACTGAGATGTAATTCACATACCACAAAATTCCTTTAACAAGTACAATTCAGTGATGCTAATATATCCAGAGTTGTGCAACCACTGTAATAATCTGATCTTCATTCTAAAAAGCTAACCCGTAGCCATTAGCAGTCACTCTCCTTTCCCCCCTCTCCCCCCAGTCCCTGGTAACCACTATTTTCTGTCCCTGTGGATTCTGGATATTTCCCAAGAATGGAATCAAACAATATGCAGCCTTCTGTGTCTGGCTTCTTCCACTCAGCATGTTTCTCGAAGTTCATCCACATTGAGGGTATGTATCAGTACTTCACTTCTTCTTATGGCAAAAGAACATTCCATTGAGACAGGTGTTGGCAAGCATGTGGAGAAAGGGGAATCCTCCTACACTGTTGGTGGGAATGCAAGCTGATGCAGCCACTCTGGAAAACAGCATGAATTTTCCTCAAAAAGTTGAAAACAGAGCTACCCTATGACCCAGCAATTGCACTACTGGGTATTTATGCCAAAGATACAAATGTAGTAATCCGAAGGGGCACGTGCAACCGAATGTTTATAGCAGCAACGTCCACAATAGCCAAACTATTGAAAAGGCCCAGATGTCCATCAACAGATGAATGGATAAAGAAGATGTGGTATATATATATATATATATATATATATATATATATGATGGAATACTATGCAGCCTTCAAAAAATGAAATCTTGCCATTTGCAGTGATGTGGATGGAACTAGAGGGTATTATGCTGAGCAAAATAAGTTAATAAGAGAAAGACAATTATCATATGACCTCTCTGATATGAGGAATTTGAGAGGCAGGGCAGGGGCTATGGGGGGTAGGGAAGGAATAAATGAAACAAGATGGGATCAGGAGGGAGACAAACCATTAGAGACTCTTAATCTTACTAAACAAACTGAGGGTTGCTGGGGGTAGAGGGGTAGGGATAGGGTGGCTGGGTTATGGACATTGGGGAGGGTATGTGCTATGCTGAGTGCTGTGAAATGTGTAAGCCTGACAATTCACAGACCTGTACCCCTGGGGCAAATAATACATTATATGTTAATAAAAATAAAATAAAATAAAAGCAGTATCTTAACTGGTTTAAAAAAAAAAAAAAGAACATTCCATGGAATGAGTATACTACATTTTCCTTTTTTTTTAATATACTACATTTTCTGTATCTATTCATCAGTTATGGACATTTGGGTTCTCTATTTTGGGTCCAACATCCACTGTGAACATCCACTGTGATATCTAATTTTATGTGTCATATTGACTAGATCACTGGATGCCCAGATATTTGGCTAAATACTAAGCCTGGGTGTGTCTGTGAGAGTGTTTCTGGATAAAATTAGCAGCTCAATCAGTGGACTCAATAAAGCAGTTTACCCTCCCCAACGTGGGTGGTCATCTTCCAATTCGCTAAAGGCCTGAGTAAGACAAAAAGGCAAAGGAAGGAAGAATTTGCTCCTTCCTGCCTGATTTCTTAAGCTGGGACATCAATCTTGCTCTACCCTTAGTGCTCTTAGTTCTCAGGTCTTCAGATGAAGACTGGAATCTACAGTGTTGGCTCCCCTGGTTCTCAGGCCTTCGGACTTAGACTGAATTACACCACTGAATTCCCTGGGTCTCCAGCCTACAAATGGCTGAATGTGAGACCCTTCAGCCTCCATAATTGTGAGACAGTTCCTTATAATAAATCTCCTTTGGGGGCACCTGGGTGGCTCAGTCAGCTAAGCATCTGCCATTGGCTCAGCTCATGACCTCAAGGTCCTGGAATCGAGTGCCACATCGGGCTCCCTGCTCCAGAATGAGCCTGCTTCTCCCTCTCCCTCTGCTGCTCCCCTGCCTGTGCTTGCTCTCTCTCTGTCAAATAAATACATGAAGTCTTAAAAAAAAAAAAAAGAAAGAAAGAAAAGAAAAAAGAAAAACTCCTCTGGTTCTGCTTCTCGGGAGAATTCTGAGTAATACATCCATGTAAAAATTTTTGTGTGGACATATGTTCTCAATTCTCCTAGCTATATACCTAGAAGTAGAATGGCTGGGTCACAGAGTATCTCTATATTTAGCATTTTGAAGACCTGCCAAAAAGATCTTAAAAAAAAAAAAAAAAAAAAAAAACTTTTCCAAAATGACTGCACCATTTTACATTCCCACCAGCAATGTATACGGGCTCAAATCTCTGCACATCCTCATCATCATGACAACAACAGAGAAGTCTTATTGCCTGTCTTCATGTTTTAGCCATCCTAGTGTGCGTAAAGTGGTATTTTACTGTGGCTTTGAATTACATTTCCTTGAGCAGATTTCTAGTGTTGATCAGATCCATTTGTATATTTCCTTTAAGGAAATGTTTGATTCTTTGCTCATTTTGTAACTGAGTTGTCTTTTGAGTTGTAAGAGTTCTTTATACTTTCTAGATGCCAGTCCCTTATCAGATATAGGACTTAAAAATCTTTTCTCTCATTCTGTGTGTTATCTTTTCACTTTATTCATTGCGTCCTCTGAAACACAAAAGTTTTCATTTTTATAATATCCAATTTATCTATTTTTCTTTTGTTGCTTGTGCTTTTCATGTCATATACAAGAAATTAATACCTAATCCAAGGTCATGAAGATTTGTAACCTATGTTCTTTTTCAAAGAGTTTTGTAGTTTGGGGTCTTACATTTAAGTCTACAATCAATTATGTTAGTTTTTGCATATGGCATGATCTAAAGACCCAACTCCATTCTTTTGCATTCAGATAGCCAGTTGTCCCAACACTGTATGTTGAAAAGACTATTCTACTTTGAATGGGCTTGGCACTCTTGTTGAAAATCAATGGGCTATAAATGTATGAATGTATTTCTGGACTCTCAATTCTAGCCCATTGATATATATATGTCTATCCTATGCCAGTATCATACTATTTTGATTACTATAGCTCTATGAGAAGTTTTAAGCAGCAAATATAAGTCCTCCAAATTTGTGTTTCTTCTTTCAAGATTATTTTCACTATTCTGGGCTCCTTGCATTTCCATATGAACTTTAGGATCAGCCTGTCAATACCTGAAAAAAGAATGCTAGGATTTTGGCCAAAATTGTGTCAAATCTGTAGACAGATTTGGGGACTACGGCCATCTTAACAATATTAAGTTTCCCAACCCGTGAACATTGGATGCCTTTCCATTAACCTAGTATTGTTTCTTTTAACAATTTTTTGGTAGACAAATCTTATAATTTTTTTGTTAAATTTGTTTCATGCTATTATTAAATGGAATTGTTTTCTTAATTTCATTTTTGGTATGTTCACTGCTAGTGCAGACAAACACAACTGATTTTTTTTAGATTGATTTTATGCCCTGAATCTTTGCTGAACTCCTAAGTTCACACATGCCCTAGAAGGCTCTGTGTGTTGGGCCCCAGACTATCTTTTTGGAGCTTTCTCTCATCACCCTCATCTGAAACTATAAGGCTTTGGTCATTTTGATCAGCTTTTAGCTCCTGAATGATTCCATGCTTTTTCTTGTCTCCAGACCTTTGCACACACAATTCCCTAAAGATAGAATGAAATACCTCCCTTTAACTGGCTCATTTCTTCTTATCATTCAGATGTCACTCCGTCTGGTCCAGAACACATGCCTCTCCCACATCATCACAGAACATCCTACATGCCTCTTTTCAGAGTTCTTATCCCACTACGTTGGAACTGTCTAATTACCTATTTATGTCCTGATCAGATTGGAAGGTCTGTGAGATCAAGGGCTGTGTCTGTCCAATTTATAAATCTTTCCAAGTTCTAGCCCAGTGGCTACTGTGTAACAATACTCAATGAGTATCTGTTCTACAATTTACCAAAATCAACAGATTATCTAGTTCAAGCCTCTACACCTTCCATTTTACCTATAACCGGTAATAATACTAACACATAATAAAATGGCCAGTAGATTTCATGGTAAATATGTTTTCACAGATTAAAAAAAAAAAAAAAGCCCAGGACAACTTAATCCCATGCCTTATAAGGATTTCTGGCACTATCTTTATAAGCTAAAATGGACTAAAAGTATGACCTACTGACAGCTGCTCTATAAATGTTTACTGAGATGAAGGAAGAAGCTTCATTCCACAGAACACCTAAGCATCTGCCAACATGACAGGACATGGAGGGAATCAGAAGGTCAAGAAGACAATTAAAAACACTGTACATTTCCTCTCCCTTACCCCCTCAAAAATTTATTGTATTCTTCTACACCTTTATCTCTCTTACAACCAGGTTTCTCAAAGATATTCTCCCCCACCCCCGCCACCACTCACTCACTGATACAAATCTCTCTTCAGAGATCTTACTTGCCCAGCACACCTTCTCCTTGACTGACAAAATATAAATGCACTGAGTTGACCAGCTTCTCAACTGGTCATTACAGTTTTCTAGCTCCAAAAAAACTTGGAATGATCAGGTCTAAACCCATGGCAGAGGAGCAGGCCAGCCCCAAAGGTAAAAAGTCACTGTAGAATGTGTGGCAGGCACGCAAGACAGCTACCATGGAGGGTTTCCTGGAAGACCTTCCCTGACGACGTCCCCACTCCCCCACAGCTCCCAGAAAACCCTGCTCTTCTGTCCTTCACCACACTGCCCTAGTTTTCCATTTCCAAGTCTTTCCAGCCCATTCCTGTACCATTCAGTCACCCATATGTGTTCTCTAATTTTCCTGTAATAAACATGTACTGCTCTTAGAATAAGAGACAAGTTAGTTCTTTTTAAAAAGAACCAACGAATGATTCCCTAACGCCTTCTTATAAATCTAATTCATCAAGAATCTGACACTTTTAAGTGATTTTTAAATCTAAAAATAAATAAAACTTGGGTAGAGTTTACATTTACTTTTACAGTTCATTGTTCCCTTCCAGGGAAACTTCAAATGACCTTATGAGAAACCAAAAAAAAAAAAAAAAAACCTCCTGTTTCATTTTTCTAATCTGTCATGTGCTATATAGATCTCTGTATCTGACAAGTTTTTAAATCACAAAGCATACACTTACAGCCTTCTTATTAAGCACCATAAATAAAAAGAAAACCATTTGACTTGGCATGCAGAGTGACTGATTTCCTTCCCATCTCCTCATATTCCTTAAAGACACGGAAAGTATGAGGTGCATTTGTCTGCATTCACTCCCCCTAGCCTTCTCCGACAGGATATCTCCATCCGCTGCTTGCTTTTTGTTCACTGCTAGTAACAGGAAAACTCGCTTTCCTGCTTTCTCAATACCAAATGGGTTAGTTCTGTGGGGGGGGAACATCCCCTCAGTATCCACCCCAAGGCTACACAGAAGGCAAGAGAAACAAAAGCTGGTCCATTCTTTCCCCAAATATTCCATTGGCAGGCAGCCGAGGACCACTCCAGTTCAGTGGTTTAATATCCTGTCCCTTCCAGCAGACGGAAAAGATAGGAAGAATTATAAAGTTGCCAGCCCAGGATCCCCAAAATCTGCTTTGCTGGTGTTAATATGTTCTGGGCATCCACCATGACACCACCTTTCACAGAAAGAGAAAACACTGCCACTGTCAGATAAGCCACCGCACTAGGCTAAGGCCTATGGAAAAGTATATGGTTTAGGATACAACGGGTCCAGAGAAAACTACCAACAGAAGGAATTATTCTTCATGTTAGAAGAATTTTAAAGGTTCCACAACATCAGAGAAGAATCAACATTAAGGCTTGTGCAGTATGTCTATCTAGGCAGAGTCAAAGTAGGAGAGAACAGAGCAAAGGGTGAAAATCAAGCTTAGAGCACATCAAAGATGACATCGCCCTAATTATGTCCTATGAGCCAAAGACGACACTACTGGTGATGGTCCAACAGCCCCTACTCATGCTGCAGGAAACCCCTGCCCAGCCTAGAAGGCCCAGCCAGCAGGGCAACATGTACATTCCTACCAAACGCTGGGGCTGGACCTCACTAGAGTGTGGGCACCCATGCCCAAACACCACCCTCTACCCCGCAACTCCCCAAAGTCACAAGACTCTGTCTCACTCGGCCCCATTTTCTTCAGGTGCTAAGATGAGCACCCATCTGCTCCCAGCCTGTGCACCCCTCGTTCCCGCTGCCCAAACCAAGCACTTCGAATAAAACATCCCCAACTACCATCTCCACAAACCTACAACAGACCTTCTCAAACTACTTGTGGTGAATGTTCGCTTTCTCCCCCAACCCATTTGGGACTAGTACTTCTGTAAAATACAAAATTATAAAAACAACTGTTAAATGAAATAAAAAAACAAAGACACGAAAATATAAGTGCCAAATATTTATAGATTGAACAGACTTAAAGTCGGCCTACCAAATTGTAAAAGGTTTCTAAACCCTTATTTTCATTTTCTGTATGTATCTCCTTATAGGTCAGTTATAAACAGCTCACAGACAAACCCCTGTCTATGGATCTCACATCAAGTCACACCGCCTTACCATAAGAAACTGAGGTCCAACACCTTCACATCTTTCCTTCCTCCTATGCTTCTCTATTCTGAAGCCTCCCACTGAGACCTGAAGATCTTCTTCCATGGGAGTGGGGGGGGATACTCATTTACCCTGCTCCTTTTTCTTTTATCATATCCCTTCACCAACTGGCTTCCTCTTGACCCTCACAAATCTCTTGGTCAAGGCTAGAAATAAAGACATGGGAATGAGTCACTGAAATACAGCAGATAAACTCTGTGGCAAGTGGACAGAAGAAAACATCCCCTACTCATTCTCCTAGGGGATGACTGCAGGGGGAAGCTGAATGGGAAAATGGTTAAAAGAGAGAAAAAAAACGGTTGTTATTATTGCCAGTCACCATATGATTAATAACCAGGTAACAATAACAGTATTTGGATATCAAAGGAAGATGGAATTTCAAAGAAGAGAGACCTAGGGTCATAGGAAGTAAAGAAATCCAAGAAGAGGAAAACTGAGAACTCTTTTCCATCTATAATTTATCAATCCATGCAGTGACTTTGTATTTGGAAATGCTAGAGAAACTCACATCCAAAACTGAACTGGGGTTCTGTTTTACAAAAAAGTCATGTTTATTTTCTCTGACCTAAAACAACTATAGAAACGTGCACAAAAAGTTAATAAAATTAACTACCTATTTTGACTCAAAGTAATTGTTTATGAGTCTACCATTTTTAAAGGCTTCTTTAATTTTTCCCTTAAAAGGGGAGAGACGGAAGGTCATTCCAGAAAACGGATACAAAGTCTGAATGTCAGCCTTACAGACAGTGGCAGAGAAGACAGCTGGCCGGGGCCTCGCGGTTAAGCACGCACTGATCATGACTGAGTCTTTTAAAGAAGACTAGGTAGATAGATGGTTTTTAAAGCTGTCTGCTCTATCCTAAACACTCTCTAAAAAATGAAGGCCACTAACAGCTCACTGCTAATCCTTTTCTCTGGTGGTGGCTTATAATGGGTGAGGAGATTCTCATCTGTCTGCAATGGTTTATCAGAAAGCAGGAGACCAGATAAATGTACGCTCCCCTCAAGGCCTGTGAAACAGGGGTGTGTTCTCAGATTTCGGCATCACCACCTTCTTGGTCTCCCAAGGGCTGAAACCTAAGGCTATAGTTAATACCTTCAGCTTCACAATCTCACCAAGCCACGGAATACGAAGCTCACTGTGGTGTGGTGCAAAAGATTACTGGTAAATATTTACTAAATAAATAAGTAACCTAATCTACTCAGGTTCAAATACCCATCCACTTTATCCTAAAATACTTTTTACATATCACCTTTTTATTTTATGCCCTCCTCATTACTTCTTGTCTAAATTATGGCAGAAGTCTCCTAAGTTGTATCTAAACCCCCAGTTCTCTGCACCCATCCATGTCCCAGCCCCACAAGGCTCCAACCACAGTCACCATATTCCTGTAGCAGAACTCTAATCTTGGCATCTTCTAGCTCTGAAAAAAGTCAACACTCCACAACCTGGCCCTTGCCCATCATCCCCAACCATCCCACATGACCCAAATCTGCATACCCCTAACTGTCTACACTTCACCAGTTTTAACTATTCACTGCGCCCCAGGTACACCCCACAATTTCCTCTCCAGGGGCCTTCACTCATGCAGACCCCTCTAACTACAATAATTCAAGTCTACTTTCAGCTCAAAATGCCATCTCCTTCATTATGCTTTTTCTGATTCCCTGGACTGTAAGTACTCTAACTCCTGAGGACTCTTTAAGGCTTTACTTATAACTCTCCAGTGATACAATCTTCTATTTCAATGTGCATAAAGCTTATTTTGCAATCTTCTCTCCCCTATCAGGCTGTCGACACCATAGGATACAACCTGATTTACTCACCCTGGTTTCCCAGAGCACCTAGCACAGTGTTCGGCACATATGGGGACTCAACAAACGATTTCAACTAATTTGGTGCATGTGTGAAATTAAAAATCTATTCAGATACACGTGGAAATACAGATGTGAAAGCATCTATAATATACATGTGCATGCATATTTACCTGTCAATCAAATACTTGCTCATTTCTTTTCCTGGGGATTATTAACATGATCCACACATGTCCTTAATAGCAGGAAGCAAAAAAAATCAATTAAGATAAAATGAAACCAAAATCAAGCCTAAACCAAGGCATGCACCTTAATGTAAGAACTAATTTTAGTATTTTATGAACAGATACTTCTTTGCACTTGAAACAGGGACTAGTGCCATATCAGTTATGCTATCATTAGCCTAACTGCAATCAGCAGGATGTCACCTTGCTTCCGGAAACCCTCCCTGTTAAGCATTCAGTACCTTTTACAATCAGTAAAAACCCAGATAACAGTGCCATGCAAATCTGTGTTCCATGGAGCCTAAAGTCCCTGATGATTTTGCATAAAAAACTGAATTTTCTTTTCATGCATGCTTCCCACAATCAATTCAGATTATTTTTAATCTGGAGCTCCACAAAAATTGGTTTCATTTTCAGTTCTGAAGAAAGAAGGGGTTTTATAGTTCCTGCACCCTCAACTATATAGCTGAAAACAAAGTACAATAATATACTATCCTATTATTTAATGTGAGTTTGAAAGGCTAATATGATAGTGTTATTAAATATCACGTTACTTGTTAGATCAGAACATAAACAAGATCCAAATCCCTGCATATCTGGGGTCTTTGCACCTAGGAGATACATTCTAGATGCCAAAAGAAATGAATCTCTTAAATGCCCTGTTTTCCCTAGTTGGTTTCAAAGTAAATCACAGGTATATAGCTAAAAATCTTAATTTTAGGGCTGTGCAAAATGTTAACAGCTACATTACCATAAAAACAAAAGGCCTTCCCTCCCAGCTCTGTGGCCTGCTCCTCTGAGCCCTGACCCACAATTCTCACTGTACACTTATCATTGATGTGAGCTTCCTCCGTCCCTCCTCAACAGCTTCATGAGAGAAACATCCTGTCCCCACGCCTGCCACGCACACGTGCAACAAGCTTCAAGTTTCCTGGGTCTCGTGAAAGCACGGCAGTAGATGTGGAAGTCCGGGCTATGTTTCTATTTCCCACACAGCTGGCTTCAGTTTCAGCACCTTCCCACCAACTTGATCTGTACTGATCACAACCTTCCTCTTTCCTTTCAGGGCGCCAAAGAGCCAAGGGACTCCCAAAGGGGAACACCAGCCAAAAGGTGCCTGGTCTCATCTGCGGTCCTCTTTCCCTTTAGATTATACCCTCCTTGAAGACAAAGTCGATGTCTTTTCTTTTTTTGGTAAGGTTTTATTTATCTCTATGTCAGAGAGAGAGAGAGCTCAAGTAGGGGGAGAGGCAGAGGGAGAGAGAGAGAGAAGCAGACCCCTGCTGAGCAGAGAGCCTGATTCGGGGCTCCATCCCAGGACCCTGGGATCATGACCTGAGCTGAAGGCAGACACTTAACCCACGGAGCCCCCCAGGCGTCCCAAAGTCTGTGTTTTAATCAAAGGTTTATCCTTTAGCATTTACTGCATCAATGAACCGATAATAACTGGGGACCTACTGAACAGAAGCATAAGCTTTAAAAATGTGTAGTTTAACACTGCATTTTTGTCTGCTAATGTCATCATTACGAACTCAAAAAATGCCTTAAGATCTGCTAAGATCCTGAGTAAAAGATAAACAAGAGGACAGTGAATTCTCAGGAGGTTTTAGGGCAAGATCTCCTAGCCTGATAATGTGGAAGATCAGAGAGAAGCCTGGCGCAAGAAAGATGGGCTCCATCAGGCCCCTGCCCCTCCCTTCTCAAAGGTCGCTGCTGATGGAAATGAGCTCCACGGCTGCACCAGGCCAGGCTCCAAACCTAAGGATTTGGTCAGAAACCATCAGCTTAAATCCACTGTGGGCCCGTTAGTGCTTCCCCTGCTATACAGGTGACACAAGGCAGGCCCTAGGCCAGGACACAAAGGAGTAAGTGTCACAGGGAGAGGACTTAGTCCCCCAGACAAGAAGTGTAACACTCACTGGAACAGACTGGGAAGTTACGGAGTAAGGCTGGCTTGGAGCTTCCTTCTGAGTGGAGGCTCTCCAAGACACCAAAACTCCGCATTGTAACGACAGAAGCCAAGCTTCTTTTTGACAATTTCTAACAACTGAAGCTATGGAAAAAGACATCTGTGATTCTCTCAAATTCTAGAGGCTATTCTGAAATTCCCTTCCTCAGAGGGAGTGCCCCATAAGTCTATCAAAGGAGCCTTCCTCACCACCCAACTTGGGGGGTATCCAGAGCCCATAATCTTCATTCCTCCTCTCCAGGTGGAAACTCCAGACCATGATACGTGATTTATAAAATAAGACTGTCCCCAGTTCCCAAAACCATCATCTGCTACTACTGGTCATCCCTCTTCTCCACACTACCTCTTACACGTTATGGAAATCTCAATACCAATGTGTTTACTAAAATCAGCCTGATGTAGTAACTAACACTGTGTCACTAATCTTTGCCCCACTCGGTTTGAAGTGCTTTTAAGTTTTATGTTCCTTTAAATACTTGATACATTAATTGGTTTTTCACAAAATCACCTCCAAAGAAGCCAGTAAAGCACGCACATCCTTCAGTTTAAAAAAAAAAAAAAAAGAAAAATCATATAGCAGGAGTTTTAACTGATCTTCTCGGACAAAAAATAACATTCAGAAGTTTTTCTTGAAAGAATAAAGAAAATTAAAATGGCTAAATGAACATATTATAAGAAGAAAAAAAGTTAACCTAAAAGATTAAATATCCTGCAAATTCTATCTAGTGCAATAGTTTATAAATGAGTCTAATATACTATAAATATTATGGCATCTCTGCTATCACCACAGGAACTCTGCTTTCTACTTAATAAAACAGCAATATATTAGAATGACAGAGTAAATAAATTCACTAAACAATTTTAGAAACGCACCTTTTTCTGTAATAATACAATGTGAACCAAACTGCCATTTATAGCTTAAATATTTATTTTAGCTAAGGCAATGCAGCCTGGAAGGTAAAATGACCTAGATTAACAGAGCTTATTCTACAGTAAAGAATTTTAGGTTAATAGGCCCAGGAAAGGTTTTTCTCAAGCCACATAATTATTTTAACCAAAATACACATAAAATCATGATTTTCATGATTTTCATGATTTTTCCATCCCTTAAATAACATTATTTTACTAAGTTAATTCTTAATTCCTCAATAAGTTTCTACTGAGATCTTTTTTAGATTAATCTTATAATTCTTGCTTTTTAATTCCTTCTCTCTTTTCTCCTAACTCCTTAAACAGAAATGTAGAACTCTATTCTTGGCTTGTAGAAAAACGAATGTCAATTCCTACCAACTGGTCTGGGACTGATGAAATATACAAGCAGGAGATCCATGGTGCAAATGGATGTATCATATTCTGATATTATCTGATTACCATGGTCTGTGAAGATACTCAATGAAATATAAGTGTAAACAGAATAAACTCAATTATTTCCTGTGGTCAGTGGAAAGTACATTGGACCAGGAGTCAGTAAACTCAATTTTTTTCTTGTCTATAATACTAACGAGCTGTATGATGACATACAAATAGCTTAACCATGGTAGATCTTAATCTTCTTCATCTATAAAATTAGGAAGCTGCTACCAGATAACCTCTCAGGATAACTTTCACCTCCCATTTCCATATCACAAACTTCTATCAACCCAGAGAATTTATGGTACTTTCCATAAAGGAGATTAATCATTCAAGTTAACAAATTAAAAGTTTCCAAGAAACTCTGGGTACCTGGCTAGCTCAGTCAGTGGAACATGCCACCCATCATCCTGGGGTCGTGAGTTCAAGACCCATGTTGGGCACAGAGAGTACTTAAAAAAAAAAAAAAAAAAAAAAAAACTTAAATTTAATTTTTTTTAAAGTTGCCAAGAAACTCAAATTTTAAAATTACACCATTTAGACAATTCCTGCCATCCTTTCAGGAAAACTGCTAAATATTAGCCAGATGACCCTGAGTGAGTCATTTGATTTTCCAGTCTTCAGTTTCCTCATCAAAAAAAAACAAATAATACAAATCAAAACCACAATGAGATACCACCTCACACCAGTCAGAATGGCTAAAATTAACAAGTCAGGAGATGACAGATGCTGGCGAGGATGCGGAGAAAGGGGAACCCTCCTACACTGTTGGTGGGAATGCAGGCTGGTGCAGCCACTCTGGAAAACAGCATGGAGGTTCCTCAAAATGTTGAAAATAGAGCTACCCTATGACCCAGCAATTGCACTGCTGGGTATTTACCCTAAAGATACAAACGTAGTGATCCAAAGGGGCACGTGCACCCGAATGTTTATAGCAGCAATGTCTACAATAGCCAAACTATGGAAAGAACCTAGATGTCCATCAACAGACGAATGGATAAAGAAGATGTGGTATATATACACAATGGAATACTATGCAGCCATCAAAAGAAATGAAATCTTGCCTTTTGCGACGACATGGATGGAACTAGAGGGTATCATGCTTAGCGAAATAAGTCAATCGGAGAAAGACAACTATCATATGATCTCCCTGATATGAGGGAGAGGAGATGCAACATGGGGGGTTAAGGGGGTAGGAGAAGAGTAAATGAAACAAGATGGGATTGGGAGGGAGACAAACCATAAGTGACTCTTAAT